>NC_138930.1:4961428-5109535 GCF_965231255.1 Vanellus vanellus
GGCGGCGGCGCGTCCCCCTCCCGGCGGCGGCGGCGGCGCGGAGCGGAGCGGGCGGCGGTGCGGGGCTGCGGTACCACCAGCAGCGGCGGCTCTGCGGGGCCGCGCCGGTGAGCTCCGCCGGGGCTGGTGGGGGGGGGTGGGGGTCCGGGGGGGGGCTACAGCCGTCTGATCCCCCCCCCCCCCTCCCCCCAATCCTCCATCCGTCCTCTCCCCGCAGGTCTCGGCCACCCCCCGGACTCCCCTCCGACTCTGCCCGTCTCTCCGCCTCCCCCTTTCCCCTCCCCCCCCCCTCCACTCGTTTGGTTTTGGTTTTTTTTTTGGGTTTTGTATTGTTGTGTTTTTTTTTTTTCCCCGCTTCCCCCCTCTATTTCACCCCGCAACGCCGCTGCCCCCCCCCCTCCCCCCCCTTCCTTCCCACCCCCCCGCAGCAAGATGGTGCAGAAGAAATCAGAGCTCCCGGGGTTCCACCGCTCCTTCAAGGTAAAGGGCCGATCTCCCCCCCCCGGGGATGCTCGGGGGATGCTTCGGGGGGGGGATGCTCCGGGGTGGGGGGGGGGGGGGGGAGGGCTCCGGTGATGCTGCGGGGGAGGGGGTGTGTGTCCGTGGCTGCGGTTCGGCCGCATCCTGCGCTCCGCAGCGCTCAGCGCCGCATCCCCTACCTTTTTTTTTTTTTTTTGGGGGGGGGGGGGGAAGAGGAGAGAGGGGTACAAGCTGCCTCCTGCCCCCCCCACCCCCCCCCACCCCGAAGGAGCACCCTGCCCCCCCAGGCAGCGTGCCCCCCCACCCCGGGGGTCGGATCTGCAGACACCCCCCCTCCCCCCCCCCGCCCCATACACCCCCCCCCCGGGTGGGCGCTGGGATGCTGCTTAGCTCACCCCACTGCAGCTCCCACGGGGGTCCTCCGTGGGGTGGGGGTGGGGGCTGCATCGTCCCCCCTGCCCAGCTGCACCCATTCACCCCAAATCTGCGAGCGGGGGGCTGGGCTGCAGCAGGGGGGCTAGGCTGGGTGGGGGGTGGGTGGGTGGGGGGGGGTGCTGTGGGGGCTCAGGACCTGTTGTGCAAATTGTGCGAGGGCCGTGCAGCACGGCGCACACGGGACACCGTCACCCGTCACACCGCATCCGTCCCAACTGCTGTCACACACTGAGGGGGGGGTGGGATGGGGGGCCCGATCCTGCCGGGTCCCGCACCCCTCAATGCCCGCTCTTATCCCGCCTGCGGCTGAGCCGCTTCGTTGGGATCTTTGTTTAGTTTGGCTCCCGGCGCTCCGAGGGATGCTGGGAGCTCCCCCGAAACCTGCCCGGCTTATTTTAGCTGACACCTAATCCTGCTTTTAAGGCTTTTTGGCTGGGGTTTGGCTCCCTCCTCCCTCCCCCCCAACACCCCTCCGGGTGGCTGGGGACCAGGATGGTGCTGGGGATGACACGGACACCTCGGATGTGCTGATGGAGCCGGTGCGCAGCGTCCGCCCCGCGTTTCCCATCCCCCAAAGCTTTTGTGTGGCGGTGCTGCGGCAGCTGGTGGGGCCCCCCGTGTGCCCCCCCCCCCTGTCCCCTGGGAGGCCTCATCCTGCCCCCAGTGCAAGGACTTGGGCCAGAGCCGCTCGTCCCGGGGGGGGGCGGCTGCCCTGACGCAGGGGCCTGGAGGGGGGGGGACGGGGGGACACACCGAGACTGGCAGCTGAAGGGCATCGCCGCACACTATGAATTCAGATTATTATTTTTTTTTTGGGGGGGGGTGACACTGGCCAAGCGCTGGGTTTGGCCCCAGAGGTCTGAAGAGGTGCTTGATGGTGGTGGTGGGGGGGTGCTCCTGGTGTGACACTGGGGACCCCCCCCCCCCCCAACATCCCCCCCCAACATCCCCCCCCCCCCCCCCCCCCCGGCCTCCAGCCCCGAGCTGCCCCGGCAGTAAACAGGCGCTTTCTGGCTGTTTCTGGCGGCGGTGACCGGGGTTTGGTGTTCCTGCGACGCGCTGGGGCTGGCAGCCGGCCCGGGCACCGGGGCGGGTTTGGGAACGCCGCCGGGAGCTGCCACCTCCGCCCAAACACATTTCGTAACCCCGCAGAGGACAGGGGGCCCTTTCGCCACCCTGACCGGGCCCCCCGTCCCGCGGTGGGGGTGGCTCAGGGGAGCAGAGGGTCCCCGTGTCCCCTTTGGGGTGTTGGGACTGGAACCACTGGGGTTTGCGGGGGGAGGGGGGGGGGTGGTGCTGGTTCCCGTTCCCTTCGCTCATATGGGGTGCGGGAGGGTTTGGGATGGGGACTGATCCTGCCTGGTCACAGGTGTCCCCGCTCGGTGGGCACGACTGTCACCGGAGAGGGGCTTTAGGGGTTCCGGCCCCCTGTGACCTTGCGGGGAGCCGGGAGGACGCAGCGCAGTGGCTTTGGAGCCTGTCCTGCCCTGTGGCTTTTCTTCCTCCCCCCTCCCCCACTTCGCTGTAGCTCAGGTCTGGGTGGAGATTTGGGGTTGGGTTGGGGCGGGCGGCCCCGGCCCCTCTCATCATCCCTGGGGCTGCTGGCGTGGGGGCATGACCCCGCCGTGCCATCCCCATCAGGAGATGTGGTCAAACCCTTCCTCCTCCTCCTCCTCCTCCTCCTCCTCCTCCCATGGCTCTGCCTGGAGCTCTGCCACGTCCCCTCTTTCGGCAGCACCGTGTCCCGCACCGGTGGGGCGGGTGAGCAGAGTGTGTGCCAAGACCGCGAGTGTGCCGGGCTCCGTGTCCGGACCGGGCGGCCGGCGGCGGCTGATCCGGCGGCTGCCGTCTCACTCCAGTTCTTGGCCCCCACAGGGACAAAACCCCTTTGACCTGGAGTTCGACCAGTCCAACCACCTGGAGCCCGTCTTCAACTTCGAGTGTCCGCCCCGTCCCGGTGAGCTGCGGGTGCCCTCCCGCGGGGCTGCGTCCCGGGGGGTGGGGGGTCCTCCTCCCATGCAAACCCCCCGGGATGTTGGCCCTTTGCGCTCCCCATAGGCTTTGGGGGGGCTGCCCCGGGGGTGGCGATGCTGGGGGACACCGTAGGGCGTGATGGGGGTGACTCACCCCCGGTGGCTTTGCTCCGGTGCAGACATGCCTTCAAGTCAACCCATCGACATCCCTGACGCCAAGAAAAGGAACAAGAAGAAGAAGCGCTGCAGAGCCACCGACAGCTTCTCCGGCAGGTTCGAAGGTGAGTGGGGGCTGCCCCGGCAGGTCCTCCCCAGCCTGGCACGGGGCTGGGGCCCTCCTGGCGTCCCCAGGCTTGGGGACAGCCCAGGGAGAGGAGAGGGTCCCCCGCTGTGGCGGGGCCAGCAGCTCAGGCCACCTCTCCCCTGCCAGATGTTTACCAGCTGCAGGAGGAGGTGCTGGGAGAAGGGGCCCACGCCAGAGTCCAGTCCTGCGTTAACCTCATCACCAATAAGGAGTACGCGGTGAAGGTAAAGCGCCGCCGCTCGCTCGGGGCTGCAGCCCCCCGCTCCCTCCCACCCCCTGCCTCAGTTTCCCTTTCCGCCCTCTGTACCTCGGGCTCTCCCGGCTCCCATGGCCGTCCCGTGCTGGCACAGGGTGACGGTTTCGTGGGCTGGAGGGGAAGGAGAGGGGCAGGAGCGCGGCAGGGCCGGGCCGTGCAGGTGTCACACCATCCTCTGCCACCGCCCAGCTCTGGGGCCCTTGGTCAACCCCCTTAGCCACGCTCCTCTCCCTGTAAATTAGGGCAGACGGGAGATTAAATTAATGCTTGTGACGCGTCTGGGGACTCGGGGCAAGCAGAGGCATGCGGTGCCGGCAGGGTGGCCGGCTCCTGCTCGCCCCGGGGAGGTCTCCATGCCCCTGTGAGCACGTGGGTGCTGGAGGGGGTCGGGGCGAGACGGCTGCTTTTGGGGTCAGGGATGGCGGTCCCACGGCCCCGCACCCCACAGGCGCTCAGCCACGTCCTGAGGGGGCTGGGACGGGTCCAGGGTCAAAATGCAGCCAAACGCAAAGGGGGACTTGGCTTCCGCCATCGCCCCGGGGGGGTGGGGGTCTTTGGGTGCCCCAGTGGGGAAACTGAGGCAGCGGGGGTGGGGGGCTCTGTTCCCCAAAGGGCTGGGGGCTGGCGGGAGCGCCCCGCTCTCCCCCACCGTGGGGACCCCCTGCGCACCCTGTGGCACGTCCACCGGGCACCCAGCGTGCCAGCAGCCGGTGGGGCGAAGGGCCCTTCTCCGGGGCTGAGGGTGTCACGTGGAGCCGGTCTTGGCCGCGGCCCCGGGCGGGAGCGGCTTGGCACCGCCGCCGGGAACAGCCTGTTCTGCTGCCTTAACCCCTTCGGGCACCCCCCCCGCCTGCCTCCGCCCGGCCCCGGGGGTCCCCAGCGCCGGCTGGGAGGGGTGCAGCAGCTTCCAGCCCCCCCCCCCCCCCCCGCCTTGGCCCCGACGGCGGTTCCTCTCCCTGAGCCTCTCCCGCTTTGCGTTTCAGATCATCGAGAAGCGCCTGGGACACATCCGCAGTCGGGTCTTCCGGGAGGTGGAGATGCTGTATCAGTGCCAGGGACACAGGTACGGTGGGGCAGCCGCTGCGTCGGTGTCCCCCCGGGTCCCGTCCCCCCCAGCTGTGAGCACAGGGAGTAGGCTGAGAACGGGCTGACGCTCGGGACACCCATGGGCTGCAGCCAGGCAGCCCTCCCGCGCGGCCGCTGCCTCCCCTTTGGCCTCGCCGGTCGGTGCGGTGCCGGAGCATCTCCAGGCGCCGTTAAAAACGGTTTGTCATGACAACGGGGGCCGCGGCGGCCAAGTTGGAGCCGTGCCGAGGAGCGAGCCGAGCCGCCGCCGCGTTCGCCGTCAAAGCCGCTGAGCTGAGCGGGGCTGTTTGTGGAGGGGGGGGGGGGGGGGGGAGCGAGCCAGGAGGAGGGTCTGTGAGCAATTAGGGAGCAGAGGCGGGTGCTGGAAGTCCCTCTTCCCCCCTGGAATGCAGGCGGGGGGCCCCCGGCCGTGTGGTTTCAATCGTTGGAAACCCAATTTTCCCCGTGTACCCCCCCCCTCGTGGGGACCCGTTGCTGGCTCGGGGTGCGGGGGGGGCTGTGGGGAGGGGGGAACCCCGGGAGGTTTTTTTTTTTTTTTTTTTTATTTTGGGGGGGGGGGGGGGAGATGCTGCGCTGATGCCAATATCCTTTCAGGAACGTCCTGGAGCTGATCGAGTTCTTTGAGGAGGAGGAGAGGTTCTACCTGGTGTTCGAGAAGATGCGAGGGGGTGAGTGTGGCGCTGGAACGGGGGTGGGGGGGACACGGACCCACAGCGGTGGGAGCATCCCGAGCCCCCCAACTCTACTCTCGCCCGGCCGCAGGCTCCATCCTGACCCACATCCACCGCAGACGCCACTTCAACGAGCTGGAGGCCAGCGTGGTGGTGCAGGACATCGCCAGCGCCCTGCACTTCTTGCACAACAAAGGTGAGCCGGGACACCCCGGGGTGCTGCCGTGTCCCCCCCCCCCGGGGAGGGAGGGATGGGGGGGGATGGGGGGGTGCTGCCTCCCCAGGACGGTGCTGGACGCCCCCCCCTCGGGGTGCGCAGGATCAGGCCCAGCTGCATCAACGCCGCTTTTCGCGGTGCGGAGCCGGTTCCTCCGGTTGGGCCGGGACGCGGGGGCCGGCGGGGAGGGTTTTTTTTTTTTTTGCCCTTCGCCGGGACGCGGGCGGTGATTCGGGGTGGGGAGGGGGTCCCTCTGCCACCCCCAGACTTTTTGCCATGGTGGTCTTGGGGGGGGGGGGGGCATATTTTTTTTGCCTTCATCATCTCTCTTCCTCCCCTCAGGAATCGCGCACAGGGATCTAAAACCGGAAAATATTCTGTGCGAGAGCCCGGACCAGGTGAGGGGGGGGGGGTGGGGGGGCTGACTTGGGGGTGGTGGTGGGGAGGGGGGCACAAGTTCTCCCCGTGGGGTGGTGTGAAGCATGACACGACCAGGCGTTAGGGGCAGTGGGGGTGGGAAAGCACAGCACGGCTGTGGGTCCCCAAGGGGCAGTTGGGGGGGGTGGGGGGGGTTTGTCACCAACCGCTCCCCCCCCCCCCCTCAAGGTCTCCCCGGTGAAGATCTGCGATTTTGACCTGGGAAGCGGCATCAAACTCAACGGCGATTGCTCCCCCATTTCCACCCCGGAGCTGCTCACCCCGGTACGCGTGAAAACCTGGGAAGGGGGGGGGGGGGAGGAGGGGGGGCTTTCCATGGAGGGAGGGGGGGGATGTGGCTGCCCCAAAATCTTTGTGTGTGGACACCCCCCCTCCCTTTGCTCATCGCTCCTCTTGCTGATGCTGCGTCCCCCTGTCCCGGTCATCCCGTCCGTCCGTCCGTCCCCCCCCCGCAGCGGCAGCGGGTGCGATGCGGTTACGTAAGGCCGGGGGGGGGCCGGGGGGGGCTGGCGCAGCGCCTGTGCTGCCTGAGCCTTAGCAACAGCCCGCCCCGGCGGAGGCGGCTGCGCGGAGGCCGGCGCTCGCAGGGAGAAGTGGGTCAGGTTGGGGGGGGGCCATCGTGATCCCCACTCACACCCCCCCCCCCCCCCCCAGGTCGTGGGTGAGAGCAGGTTGGGCTCCCCCCCCCCCCCCCTGCTGTGAGATGCTGCTTGTAGAGCCTTGCAGGGTGGACACCCCAAAATCTGCTGGGGTGACCTGTGTGTGGCAAGAAACCGTCCCACCCTGGGGGGGACACACACACACTGAGACTGGGCCCCCCCCGCCATGGAAAGCCCCACTCCCCTTATCGCCAGCAGCAGGGTCGTTGTGTGTCAGCGTCCGTGTCCCCCTGCCCCCCCCCCCCCCCCCCCCCCCCCATGCAGGGTGTTGCCCTGCGCCCCGGTGTTTTCGGGATGCTCACGTGCCGGGGAGGACACAGCCCGACCCACGTGGGGTACACAACAGCAGAGGTGGGGGCCAAAACACACCACTGCCCCCCCTTTCCTCCCCCCCTCCCCGGTTCCTCTGCATTTATTCTCCTCCGGGTGTAGGGGCCGAGTTTCTGAGGTGTCCCGAGTTTCCCCAGTCTCAGCAATGGGGGCAGCAGCCCCGGTCCCCGCAGGGTTAAAGGTGGTTGGGGTTTATTTTATTTTTATCTCTTTTTTTTTTTTTTTTTTTTTTTTTCCTCCTGCTGGGGCTGGTGAGGCCTCTCGTTAGGAGGCCTCTCGTTACGTTACGGGGTGATTATCTGCTGGCTGCAGCTTTTTCTCTCCTCTTGTCACGAGGCCCGTGTGGGCTGCGGGGTCACGTGCGCTGGAAAGCCCCAGAGCCCCGACAGCCCCCGGGGGAACGGGCCGCTGCCTCTCGCCTCTCCTTCCATCGCTCTCTTAACTCCTCCGGAGCCTCATCCTGCGCCCGCTCCGGCGGTGCTGCCGGCATCGGGCAGGGAACAGGCAGAGCAGGCTCGGCGCGATGGCACGGGCGCTGAGCCGGTTGGGTGGCAGCGGCGGCGTTGCGGCGAGCGGGTCCGGCATCCCCGGTGCTGCCCCAGGAGGGGGGGGGTTGCACCCCTTCAGGCTTTTTTTTTTTTTTTTTTTTTTTTTTTTTGGGGGGGGGGTGTGACCCCTGGAGAGGCAAATCTGTGGCATCTCCCCGGTGGTGGGGAACCCGGCAGGGGTGATCTGCCCCGGCAGGAGCAAACCTGGGGAGCAGCTGTGTCTGTACCAGCTCGGGGGGGGCCCACAGCAGAAGGCCCCGGAGCTGTTGGAGCGGGGCCAGAGGAGGCCCCGGAGATGCTGGGAGGGCTGGAGCCCCTCTGCTGGGAGGACAGGAGGGAGAGGTGGGGGGTTCAGCCTGGAGAAGAGAAGGCTGCGGGGAGACCTGAGAGCCCCTTCCAGTGCCTAAAGGGGCTCCAGGAGAGCTGGGGGGGGACTCCTGATCAGGGAGGGGAGCGATGGGACAAGGGGTGATGGTTTTACACTGGAAGAGGGGAGATTGAGATGAGATATCAGGAAGAACTTCTTGGCTGTGGGGGTGGTGAGCCCCTGGCGCAGGGTGCCCCGAGAAGCTGTGGCTGCCCCATCCCTGGAGGTGTTCAAGGCCGGGTTGGACGGGGCTTGGAGCAACCTGGGCTGGGGGGAGGTGGCCCTGCCCAGGGCAGGGGGTGGCACTGGGTGAGCTTTAAGGTCCCTCCCAACCCAACCCAGTCTATGATTTCAGGGGTTTCAGCCCCATAACTCTGGCAGGTCCCCCCCAGCCAGCATGGCTCTGCCCCATGGGTCCCCCATCCTTTGGGGTCTCCATGCCGCGCTCACCCCTGCCTCTCCCCGCAGTGCGGCTCAGCCGAGTACATGGCCCCGGAGGTGGTGGAGGCCTTCAACGAGGAGGCGTCCATCTACGACAAGCGCTGCGACCTGTGGAGCCTGGGCGTCATCCTGTACATCATGCTGAGCGGGTACCCCCCCTTCGTTGGCCACTGCGGCTCCGACTGCGGCTGGGACCGGGGCGAGGCGTGCCATACCTGCCAGGTGCGTGGGGTGGGGGGGACGGGACCCCCGGCATCGCCGAAACCCACCGCCGGTTTGGCAGCACCGCTCCCCGGCTCAGCTCTTTATATTTCTCCTCCTCCCCCCCCCCCCCACCCCAGAACATGCTTTTCGAGAGCATCCAGGAAGGGAAATACGAATTTCCCGACAAGGACTGGGCGCACATCTCCTTCGGAGCCAAAGACCTCATTTCTAAGCTGCTGGTGAGAGATGCCAAGAAGCGGCTCAGCGCAGCCCAGGTCCTGGAGCACCCCTGGGTGCAGGGGGTGAGTGCTGCCCCCCCCTCCCCCCCCCCCTTCCCCACCCTCCGCTCCCAAAAGCCGGGGTGAGGGACACCCCCCCACCTTTGCGGGGTGCCCGGCTCTCACCCGGTTGTGTTTCGTTGCAGTGCGCCCCGGATAA
The DNA here is from genome assembly GCF_965231255.1 of Vanellus vanellus. Taxonomy (NCBI): domain Eukaryota; kingdom Metazoa; phylum Chordata; class Aves; order Charadriiformes; family Charadriidae; genus Vanellus; species Vanellus vanellus. The sequence goes on from NC_138930.1 coordinate 4,970,276, forward strand.
CACCCTGCCGACCCCCATCATCCTGCAGAGGTGAGCGCTGGGTGGTCTTGGGATGGCGATGATGGGGGGGGGGGGTGTCACACACACGTCCCAGCAGCCCCAAATCCTGGCTCCTCCCCCCAGTGGGCTGCTCTGCTGCGGCTCTGGCGGTCTGGGCAGTGGTTGCAGCACATGATTTGGGTTCAAGCCGTGGTTTCGGTGTTTGACTGGTCCGGTGTGGCGTGCAGGCGAGGAGGGACACCCGATATTTGACCCCAACTTCCTTCCAGCTCCCCCCTCCCCCCGCCGCCACCACCACCATATATCCCCCCCCTGAGCCGCCTCCTCCCCCGCAGGAACAGCAGTGCCAAAGAGCTCACCTCCTTCGCCGCCGAGGCCATCGCTGTCAACCGCCAGCTGACGCGGCGCGACGAGGACGAGGAGGAGGAGGCGGAGGAGGAAGCAAGACCCATCATCATCAAAGCTACCTCACGGGCCATGCAGCTCTCCCCTCCCTCCGAATCCAAGCTGGCCAAGCGGCGGCAGAAGAGCAGCCTGGCCAAAGCGGTGGCCGCCGGGCAGCATCTGGTGGCCCCGCTGGTCCTGGTGGCCGACCAAGCCTGAGCTGTGCCCCTCGGACCTGCTGTACCCCGTGTCGTCCCCCCTCCCCTTTTTCTTTCTTTCTTTCCTTCTTTCTTCCCTCCCCCAAAAAACTCCACCGTTTCTGGCTAGCGACAAGATCAGGACTCGTCCCTGTGGCTGGTTTCCAAGGTTTTGCTGATCTTGTAGGTCTGGGGGTGGGAGGGGTTGTTTAAGATCACCTATATTTTTATTTTTTTTTTTTTAAAAGGTATTAAATCAAGCGTGAGGTTGCTTCACCCAGGGCACACTCAAGGACATCTGACAGACACACGGACTTTTGTTTCCCGACTCTTGGTTTCTCCTTTGACATTTCCCCCCCCCCCCTCCCTCCCTGACACCAAAGGACTCTTTGTATCCGCGGCTGCTTTGACGATTTCAGCTCATTTCATACTGTGAACAAAAGACCCTCGGTCGCGTTTTCAACAACGGGAGTCGCGTTTTAACCTCGTCCCTCCCCTCGGAGCTGCAGGTCTTTCTCCGATGTTGGGGTAGATTCCACAAAATCCCCCTTCCCGGGGGTCCGAGAGGGTCCGGCTGCGGGGACCCCCTCCGTCCCGTGCTCGGGGATGTCCCCGGCTGTGCTTTGGGGGGGGACACGACACACGGTGGGCGTTGTGCAGGGAACCGCTCGGTCTGGGGAGAGAAGGTGCCAGCGAGGGAGCAGCGCCCCGTCCCACCGAGCCGCCCTCTCTCCTCGGCAGAATAAGCTATTCAACCCCTTTTTTCTCTCTTTTTTTTTTTTTTTTTTTTTTTTTTTTTTTTTTTTTTAAATTGTTGGTTTTAAACTGCTAGCTGTGCTTCTCTACAGGGCATGGAGAAATGTCTTCCTTTCCTCCCACGCTCCGGCCGGCCGGCAGCTCCCCGGGTGTAAGGTCAGAGCCGGGGGGATGCACGGGCGTCTGGGGCCGCGCTCTTGCGCTGGGGTCGGGTGTTGCACCCCTTTTCGGAGGGGCTGCTCCCTGCTGGCTCTGCTGTCCTGGAGGTCCGTCGGGGTGGGGGGGATGAGGTCTTGCAGGGTGGTCGGAGCAGGCGAAAAAAATCCATAACTTCTCTGGGAAGAGCAGGGAAAGCGAAGGACACCCACTTAAAGGGCGCAGGGCGGCGCGACCTGGCGTGGCTTCGGGCTGGCCCCGAGGCTGCCGTGGCCGGAGGGTCTGGGGGCACAGAGGGTGCTGAGTGCCCCAGGGAATGCCGGGGAGGGGGGCGAGTGGCCGGGCTGGCAGCAGCACCCGAGGGCCACGGCGTGGGGGGAGGGCTCGGGATGTGGGGCCGGAGGTTTGGGAGTCGGGGCACAGCAGCGCCGGGGCGGTGCGGGGTCTGATGGGGGAGAGGTGGGCTGTGTGTTCACGCGTGCGCGGTCCCCGCTCACGCGTTCACGACGTTGCCTTCTCCTCAGAGCTTCCTAGGGGGTAGGGAGGGAATGGAGGCAGGGAAGGAATTTGGGACGCTGGATCGGGATGAGGCCCTCGGTTGGGTTCCGCCGAGCGGGGTCGGATTGGTCCGGGTCGGATTGGTCCGGGGCAGCGAGCGGTGCCCGCGCTCGGGGCCAGGCTGGTCTCCAGCTCCTCCAAGTCATGCCCTGAACCACACCAGAGCAGCAAACCTCTGCTCCCCGTTGTGCCGCTGCGCTGCGCCCGCTGCCGTAGCCGCGTCCCCTGGGCCAGCGTGCCGGGGCAGAGGGTGCCCCCGTCATTAGCAATCTCTTCTCCCTTCCAACTCAACGCTTTGAGCTTTATATTTTGAAAAAGCAGCCTCGGCGTGCCCAGGTGGAGGCTTTGGGAGCCGCTTCTGAGCTGGGGAAGAGATTTCCCCACGTCTTCAGCTGAAGACAGTCCCTGTCTCCGGGAGGGGGGGAAAGTTCCCCTTTTTGTTCTAAGACTGCTGACAGCAATACTATGCAATATTTGTTGTGGTTTTGGGTTTTTTTTTTTTTTTTGGTTCAGGGAGGTGTGTGTGAGTTACCTTGGGAGATGATGATTGCGGGTGTTGAGGGAGTTTGGGGCAGGGACTGTCTTTTCTTGCCCCTCCCGGCCCTGCTGTGGAGCAGCATCGGCGGGTCAGGGACGGCGGCTCCCCCCTGCCCAAAACCACCTCGCACTCACCATCTGCCCTCTCCCCCGGGTGCCCCCAGTCCCGCCGCGTGGGGTGGGGGAGGAGCGGGGCGGTGGTGAGGTGAGACGCCCCCCCACATACCATGCAGGCGCTGGGACACCCCGGAGAGGCCTCCTTCAAAGGAAAAGGAGAAAAAAAAAAAAAAAAAAATCCATCTTGATTGTACATTGTTACTTTTTATAGCTTATTTTGGTTTATCAGTTGTAGATAATTCCTTGTTGTCTTATATTAAGAAATACTTGAATGATGTACAGTACGCGATGCCTTGAGCTGGTATTGTGAAAGCTATTGTTAATGCTGCACGCCGCAGCCTTTTTTTTTTTTTTTTTTTTAAAAAAGATAAAAAAATCGTGGGAAGGGGGATGGCGGGGGGATGTCACTGAAATTTGTTTGCCCCCTGCACTTTTATTGGCAAACTGAGTTTCCCCCCTCTTCCCACGCGTTAAGACCCATCTCTTTCACACGTAAAAGTACGCACACGCTTTTCTGATGGTTGGCGCGTGGCCTGGGCGAGCTCGTCCCCGTGGGCGCTTTGCTGACGCGGTGGCATCCTCGGCCAGGGCTGGCGGCGGGAATTTGGGTGGAGGGGATGGACGTGGCGGGGAGCAGCCGAGCTCTTCGCAGGTTGCTCGGCCCAGGTTTGGCTTCGCCTTTCGGCTGGGGGAGGGGAGAGGGTTTGGTTCCGCCGTGGACCCGCCGCTCCTGGCGGGGGGAACCCGTGTCGCCGGGATGGCGAGCTCCCGGCAGCGGTGGTGTGTGGTGCGCGTGGTGGGGTCTGTGCGTTTATAGAGGATCCTTAAATGTCTCTAGAGGTGGGGGGGGGTGACTCTGAAACACCTCCAGCCCTGACTGGCAGCAGCCTTGGGCACCCATGGGTGCCTCGGCACCGCACCGGGCTGGCTGGGGGGATGCTCGTGCCAGGGCTGGATGTCCCCTCCCCGCGACCAGCGCCTCTCCCGGGGTGGTTTCCAGACAGATGCTCCCCGACCCGTGGTCCCACAGCCGCGAACCCCTCTGGCCAGCGCCCTTCTTCCTTCTCTTCCTCTTTCAAAGCCTTTCCCCCACCCTTAGAGCATCTGTCTTGGAAACCAACTTCAAAAAGTTGTTTTTTTTTTATTATTATTATTTTTTGTTTTATTTTAAGCTGGAAATTTTAAGCGTTTTGGCTTCCTCTCCTTCCCCCCGCCTCTCCTTCCTTCAGCCGACTAACTCGACTTAGAACTGGTTAGAAATGTTTACTGTGAAGCTAATTTTTTTTTTTTTTTTTAATCAAAATAGGAGAAACTTTCTCCACTTTACAATTGATGAAGACTGCCAAAGCTGGTTCGACAAGAGTCACGTTAACGCACTGTTGGTTTGTACATCGGCAGTCTCCACTCGGGGGCTGGCTGGAAAACAAAAATGAAAAAAAAACAAAAACAAAACAAAACAAAAAACACACAAAAAAAAAACAAACAAAAAAAAACAAACAAAAAAAGGAAAAAAAAAAAAAAACAAAACACAAAAACAAGCACTTTACTGTATGTACCAGGTGAACTGATACAGCTGAATTGAAGTTTTCCTTTATAACAATTGTTGATGCCAGAATTTTGTATTCTGTTTTGTAAGAATTTAATAAAAACGCGTTGAGACCTACATGGCTGGCGTGGGGCTGCGGGCAGGCTGGGCAGTGTGGGGCCAGCGCCGGCTGCCCTGGGGCTTTTGGGCAGGAGGTGGGGAGGGAAGTGACCCCCCCCCACCAGTGCTCCATCTGAGGGCCCTTCCCATGGTGGCCCTTCCCATGGTGGCCCTTCCCAGTCTCCACCGCCTCCTTCCCAGCCCTGTGCTGGTCCCAGTGGGGCTGGGAGGGTGGCCGGGGGCCGGGCAGGGTGGCGGGTTGGGATGCCGGGAATAGGGACTGGCAGCGGCTCGGGCCCTGACTCACTTTTCCCAGGGGGGTGGTGTGATCCGCCAAAACCCCAAAATGGGGTTGGAGGGTCACGGTGCAGCACCGTGCTCTGCCAGCTGCAACTACCAGGGCCAGGAGCTGCCCTGCCATCCCTCGGAGACACCCCCGTCCCCTTTTCCACCCCCCTCCATCTGTCAGGTTGCGGAGGGGTGTCGTGGATGGAAATATTTGACGTGGTTACGATTTAGCAGCGGTTCAAAATTTATTAGCGCTTTGAGGTTGAATTTTAGCAGCGATTAATCATTAACCGAGGTAAAGTTTTACGAAGGGATTTAACAAAATAATTGAACAGATTCAGAGATGACAAGATCCACACGGCGTTACTGTAAGGTATGCCGAATCAATGCGTACACCTACGAGCGCAAGCACGCATCTCAAATTAATATGTAATTAAGCAAAAGCAGGTAGGTGCACACGCACACGGCGCTCTAACTGCGGGGATGGAAGATCCTGTGGTAGCAGGTGGCTGTCAAGCTGACGGGTCCCCCTTTTGATGCCCACAAATGGAAGAACATCCCTAAAAGCCCACGTGTGTATCAGCAGCGTAAAGGTGGAGCTGTGGATGAAAGGGAGGCGAGCCTATGCTTAACATTTTCCCTTTTCCCGAGTTTAGAGTAAATACTCGTATGGCATCGGCATTCCTCAACGGGCGGTAACTGAGAGTCGAGAGGGGTTGTCTTGCCCTGGTCTTCCAGTCCTCGAGGTGTCAGCCTGAGCGGTGGTCCCAGCTCAGGGGAGGTGGTGGCCACAGCCCACTGCCATCCAGAGAGCTCCAAGGGTCTCACTAGAACCGCTCCGTATAGGATCCGAGATAATTGACTCTTCATCAGGCACTTTTCCACTTTGGCCCAGCTCGGCCAATGGAATATTCTGGTACTTTCCCCCAGTTACGCAAGCCCAGAACTTGTTAGATCTGGGGGTCCCGGTATTCCCCCCCTCTTTTTGGCCACAATCCCTATATTGATAGGAACGATTGATTATAGTTATTATTTTTGGTCGGAGCCAGGCATGCTCGGGGTTCCCATAGTGTTCTGGTCCATCGCTCCACCTTTTCTTTCTTTCGTGTTGGACCCTTGGGTGATGTTCTGGCCCGTTGTTTTATTACGAGGCGCAGGTGGGGAGGAAATGGTGCCACGTAGCGAGTGGCTTAAAGGGGGGAGGTGGGTGTTGCACCACCACAAGGAGCAAACTGAGGTGCGAGGAAGGTGTGCGGTGGGATGCTGGGGAGGGCTGGGGACACGGGCAGCAGCAGGGACTGGAGGCCGGTGATCAGGGCGAGGGGGAAGGGCTGCAGCAGCCCCGCTGTGCTTTGTTTTGTGGGCAGGGAAGACCTCGTTGACTTTTATTTATTTATTTTTTTTAATGCATTTTAATCTTTAAGGTGTTTTCTGGCCTGATACAAGTAAGTTTTCCAGCCATACTGCAACACGGAGCTTTGAGCCCTCTGGATACCATTGCCACGGCTGGTGGGGACACCCCACCTGGCGCTGCTGTCCCAGCAGACCCCCAGGTTTGAGGACGGGGCTGCGAGTTCTGCTGCGCTCCGGTAGCTGCTGCTCCCGGCTCTGCCCGCCGGCGAGGGCGGCTCTGAGCCGAGAAAGCCCCGCAGCGACTCGCTGCCGCAAAGGCCGTGCTCACTGCTTGGTGCAGCTGCTTCCTGCAGCATCTGGATCCGGACAGAGTCTCCCCTCCCGGCATGGCCTGTGGTGGGACCAGAGCTGAGGTGCCCTGGATGCAGATGATGAGAAGAGCATGTCCCATCCCTCTGCGCTGTTCCAGCCTCTTGAACAAAGCTATTGCTCCCTCCTGTGCCTGCGGCCGCCATATCACACCCCTGGCCAGCTCGCAGTTCTCATTTTCTTCCCCCTCCTTGTGTATCCTGCTCTCCTTCCCCACTCGCGTGTTGTCTCGCCTGTCCTTGGGCCCTCGGCTGTCTGCTCCTCTCCCGCCTTTCGCTCATGGCCTATCCTGCAGCCGATCTACCTCCCAAGATACTGGTGGTGTCAAAGGGAGCTTTGCTTGGAGCCTGGTTCAAGTTTTAATCTGTAAAATTTCTTCACGTGGTCGCTCTTTCCCCCTTACCCCCGGTTTCACCAGTCTCGGAAAGCGCCCGGTAGTTGGAAACTGTCTCAGAGCACGTGCGGAGAAGGGCAACTCCGAAAATAAACCAATGCTGGGTTAAAATAACCTGCACTCCTCTGGTGCTTGAGCATCAGCCCAAAATAGGCTTTCCCGCTGGGATAAGGGCGCTATAAATAAGTCTGCGGTGATTTTAATTGGAGAAAAGCCCTGCAGCAAGAGCGATGCCGCCCACGCTGGCCTGGTGGCACCATAAGAGCAAAGGGGCCACTGCAGAGCTGATGGGGTGGTCCGAGTGACGTAGCAGGTCAGTTGGGCTTTGGGTGACATGGTGGCTTGTGTCAGCTCTCCGGTTTTCTGGATTTAATTGAGCCATCAGGTCACAATGGGATACGAGCAGCTGTGGCACTTGGGTGGGTGGTGGGGTCATGCCTGGCTTCGGCGCAGGGCACCGAGGAGGGTGGGCAGTGAAGAGTCTTCAGCATTTTGGGTCTAAGCCTGGCTGTCCTGGTGACAGGAGACAATCTGGATGATTAACCAAAGTTTTGATTCACTATCTGCTCAAAAAAAAAAAAAAACCCTGAAGGCAGGAACAGGCATTGCCTCAGCCCCAGACTGCTCTCCTAAACAGTCAGAGAGCCCCAAGGCCCCACTGGGCATGTGGCGAGGAAGGCGTAAAGAGCTGTTTTAGATCAAAAAAGGTTTTATTTTTCCTTTTTGTGCTTTTAAAATGTTTTACGGATGGGGCAGAGAAGGCAAGAGCTACTGTGCATCTTGCAGCAAATCACCACACCTGTCCAGGCAACTAAACCAAACCAATCTGGGGTGGTTTTTTTTTTGGTAGAATGTGCCATTTTGGTGTCATCTTGTGGCTGGTGTGCAGGTTCTCCCTCTGTGGCCAACTCAGGGACTGACGTGCCCCCTGGCAGACCCTGAGTCTGGCCCTGCCTGCAGTCAGTTGCTGCACCCAAATGTCCCGCGGTGGACCGGTCCCTCTGCACCAGAATGAGCCTTGGTGGCACCGCATGGCATGGCCACCTCCCCTGCTGGCTGGAAAAGGCCTTGGTCAGTCTTGTGTTTGTGGGCTCGGATGGTGAAGTATGGCTTTTGGAGAGCATGCAGGTTTGGCTTTCCCATAGGATTTAAGCTCCAGGTGGAATTGCACAGACCCTGGGAGCTGCAATTGGTCAGAGGGAGTGGAGCAGCGTCATTTTTTTTTTTCCCAAAGCCCAGGAGAGCATCTCTGGCGGTGCCCGTCGGAGACAACGCTGCTGCCCATGGCTGGAGTGGGTCACGGGCCTCGTGAGTCATCTTCTCACCTGGCTGAAGGTTTAAATAAAAGCTTGCTGCTAAAGCATGGGGTTTGGCAAGCCCCACGTCAGCCCTCCTCTGGCTAACACCCAAGACGTGTCTGTCTTTGTCACACAGTCCTTCTCGGAGCTTCATTTCGTCTTAACGTAACTCCTTTGAGATGTGCTGCTCAGTCAGCATTCCTAGCTTTTGCTTGGAATACATATTCCAAATGTTTTTTTTTTTTGTTTGGTTTTGGGTTTTTTTTGCCTCTACAAGGTAAAGAAAGGCCAGGTATCCTCTGCCATCGAACTCTTGTGCAACCGAGACCCTTTATTTCCAGCCCTACGTGTGGTCAGCCTTCCTCTGACACCAACTGAATCGCACCAATTCCCCCACCCAGACTTACTGCTGTGGTTAGGCTTTTTATCATCTTGCGATTACCCCGTCTAAAATAGCGTTGCCTTTTGCCGATTGCCTGATTTGTGAAGAAATCTGTTGGCTATCAGATCCAGAAATAACGGCGCCGTGCCATTTTTAGGAGCGTTTGTTCTCAGATTTATTTTGGGGGATGTTAAAGTCTCCCATATGGTACTATTCTTTGACTGTATTTCTTTTGTCTAATACACTGCTGATCGCTGCCGTATTGGTCCAGGGACGCCGTAGCAAACACCTTGCCCCATCCCACAGAGCCAAGGCGACAGTGTCCCATGCAGATTTCTGCGCTATCCGAATTATCCCTTCTTGTTTCTTTCCATTGGTCCCGAGTTGAGCCTCTGGCTACTGCCACGATACGAATCATCCTTCTTTATTTCACCAGGTGCCCAACAAACAGGATCTGTCTAACGAGCTGCGGCAGGGCCGGCACGGTGAGTAAGGCAGAGAGAAGGGTGGTGGTGCCGGGGCGATCGGCGTCGAACGGGGAGGGATCGCAGCACTGTACCACTTGCTGGAGCCCGGGTCAGCCAGAGGGCTCTGGTGGGCATCAGATTTCCTCCCCGTGTGATGGAGTCAAATGTCCTCCCCGTGTGATGGAGAAGCACGGGTCCTTCCTGGCAGGCACACCAAGCCCTCGGAGACACCACTGTTTCTCCAGGGTGGCCCAGCCATGGATTTGCGGGGATTCAGAAGCAGGGAACGCTACAGTGGAGAGGCTTCAGCCTCCACCATCTCCATCCCCACCAGCATGGGCTGGGCTGGACATTCCTGCACCTTCCAGGCAGGGCAGGGGGTCTCTTGGTGACTCTCCTGGTAGCACTTCTGGAGCTGAAGGGCTGTGGGACCAACCAGCTGGTGCCCGCCTGCTCTGGGACCAGGCTCTGGGCCACCCCTGCCAGAAATCAGAAGCGTCCAAGCGTCCAGCTGCCCAGTTGGGCGCATGCAACAGTCTTTAGCTCCCTCTAATGTTTACGGCCCGAATGAAGCATCCGAAAGCCGAAGAGGATTGAGCAGGGACCGGGCAGGCGTCCAGATATCACGTTTGCGAGTAAAAAGCGTGACGCTGACATGCATGGCAGCAGCAAGGGGGTGCGAGCGCGTGACATGCTAAGCAAATGGTGGGAAAGACAAAAGGATGCAGTGTTTTTAAAAAGAGAATACGCCTGTATTGGATGCTTGGTTATTACTAATATAAGAAAGATTTCACAGGAAAAAGAACTGTTCCTCTAAAGGCTCCTACTTATTCCTGCACGCACAGACCAGATGCCAGAAGGGACTATTAGGATGACCAGCTCTGAACCCCAGCATAGCTGTGGCTACAGGAGCTTCCCAAACTCGTCCACGTGAAGTGTTAACACAGCTTTAAAAAATGCAGCAGAAACCTGCCGGCACGTAAGGCAGCAGAAACAGGTATTTGATAACACGATACAAAACCAGGTCGGAAGCTCTTGATCAAAATTAGTGGTGTAACACCACCGCCGTGATGTGCCACGGCAGCGTCTGGCCATAGTGGTTAATCAGTGAGATCCCTGAGCTATACAAGGGTCTGGAAGCTTTGAATCAATATAAACAGCAGGTTTTTGTTTATCACAGAAACTGTAACGCAAAGGCACTAAAAAAACCCAGAAGGGGCAGACAGGACATCTCCTCACTGAATCAAGGATCACACGCTTGTGTGTGCACCTCCAAGAGCTGAACACAGATCAGGGGACGGATAACAGAGAAAGGAGGAATGTAATTACCCTGTGAAAAATAAATCGCTTTAACGGTTCAGTTCCTGAGATCACAGCACAGCCTGTTAATTAATGTTCTACTTTTCGGACTCCTCCTGCCCCCGCCCACCATTTTCCACCTCATGCTGGCTGGTGAGATGGCCATCGGTGGGGACCCACCGGCCAGCGCACCTTTCTGCCCAGCAGATCTCACAGGATCTCTGTGGCAGCGGGGCATGTGCGGCTCTGTCTGTCCCCAGGGAGAGCCGCGGCTCCCTGATATGTGCAGGGTAATACCCGCGGTGCTTCCAGTAATGTGGTGCTCCAGGCCCTGTGTCAGCACTGGTGGCCCGTCGCTCTGAGCTAATTATTCTGAGGAATTGCTGGGCACAAACCAGGGTGTTTTGGGGGAACGGCGGAGGCTTGGGTCTCTGCTTTAGAGGAAAGGTTGGTACGTCAGGGTGGGAAGGGAGCAACCCTTGCCCCCTCCACATCCCCCCATCTCCCTGCCTCTCCCACCAGGGCTGCCCCCCCCCCCCTTCACCTGCAACCCCCTCCTGCCTCTCTCCATAGCCCAAACCTCCCTCGCTCCTCACGCCCCAGCAGCAACCCTTTTCATCACCATAACCCTCACTCTCCCCTCCACGAATTGCCCCCCCCCGACTCCTCATCCCCCACCAGAATGACCCCTCTCATGATATGGCCCCCAAAACTGCCCCTCAGGGACGGCTCCCCTTGTCTCCCTCACAAATTGCTCCTTAAGGGGATCACCGCCTCATCCCCCAAACTGCCCTTCAGGGATCATCCCCTCATCCTCCTCAGAGATGGCCCCTCTTTCCCCTCAAGGATCGCCCCCTCACACCCCTCAGGGATCACCCCCTCTGCGATCCCCCAAATTGCCCCACAAGGATTGCCCCCTCCTTAGAGATGGCCCCTCTTTCCCCTCAAGGATCGCCCCCTCACACCCCTCAGGGATTACTCCTCATCCTCCTCAGGGATTGTCCCCTCAGGGGTCGCCCCCCCCTTAGAGACTGCCCCTCTTTCCCCTCACGGATCGCCCCCCCTCGGGCCCGGCCCCGCTCCCCTCACAGCCCCGCACCCGGCCCCGCCCGCCGGCGGCCCCACGCCCTCCTCTCCCCGCCCCGCCGCCGCCGCCGCCGCCGCCGCTCCCCCCCCCCCCCCCCGGTGGCCCGGCCGGCGGCGCCGCCGCGCCGTGCCCCATGCGCCGCTGCTGCCCGGCTCTCTGCATCACCACCGGCACCGGCAGCCACCGCCGCCGCGGCGCCTCAGCCGCCCGCCCCACCGCCATCGCCATCGCCGCCCCCCTCCCGCCCGCCGCCGTGTCCCGCCCGCCGCTCCTGGTGCTGGTGCTGCTGCAGCGCCGCCCCGCGCCGCGCGCTGCTGCGCCTCCGCCGCACAAGATGGCGGCCGGTGGGAGCGGCGGGGGCCCCGGGGGCCTCTCCTCCTCCTGCCCGCAGCCGCCGCCGCCGCCGCCGGGCAACGGTGCCGCCGCCACCGCCGCTTGCACCAACGGCGCCCCCCCCTCGCCTCCCGGCCTCACCTACAACCAGTGCGGCGCTGCCAACCCGGCGGCGAGCGGCGGCGGCGCGGGGGGCCAAGCGGCGGCGGCGGCGGCGGCGGCGGCTGCGGGGGTGGCGGGGGCCGCCGGGGGGGCGGGCGGTACCGGCGGGGCGCTGCAGCGGGAGCCGGTGTATAACTGGCAGGCGACGAAGCCGACGGTGCAGGAGCGGTTCGCCTTCCTCTTCAACAACGAGGTGCTCAGCGACGTGCACTTCCTGGTGGGGAAAGGCCGCGGCTCCCAGCGCATCCCGGCGCACAGGTGGGCCCCCGCGGGGGGAGTCGCGGGGGGGCCCGGGGTGCTCCACGCGTGGGGGTCTGCACTGTCCCGGGTGGGTTGCGGGGGACAGGCGGGCCGCGGGGGTGCCCCGGGCCCTGTGGCGGCCTGGCCGGGCCGTGGCGGGTGGCCTTTAGGCCGTGCTGGTGGCCCTGTGAGGAGGTCGGGGGGGTCTCGGGCCTCGGGCGAGGCCGTGGGTTTGCTGTGGGGTGTGTGGGGATCCCCTGCACGGCTGGGGGGTGATGTTGGGTGTGTGTGTGTGTGTGTGTGTGCAGGGTTTGGGCTTCTGTGCCTCCCTCATGAAAGGAGAAAGGGGGGTCGGGTAACTTCACCCCACGTTTCACCCGCCGTGGGGAGGTCGGGGGGCCGCGGGGCCTCGGTGAGGCCCAGCCCCGCTGCTGGCGGGACGGAGGGAGCGTGGGTCCCCCCCGGTTCGGTCTGTGACACGTTGAGAGGCGACTCGGTCAGTCGCTGTCGCCTCGAATCTCTCCCGGCCCCTCAGATCAATGTGATGTTTCTCCTTACGGTGACGGGGTCCAGCTTTCGGCTGAGAGTGGTTTCCCTGGAGGGTAGGTGCGACCGGGGCGAGCGCTGCGGGGGGAAAACCCCAAATCACTGGATCTCCCTCGTAAGCAGTGCTTGGTTTTGTGGGTGGCGGAGGAGAGGAGGAATAGTGTCCGCGGCTGCCTGATCTCCGCCGACAGATACAGGGATAGGTGAGAGCGTTGGGGACGGGAAGGAAAGAGCGATGATTTGATAAGCCAGATTTCTGCCACAACGTTTTCTTTCAAAGCTAACCTTCACTGAATCTTTTCTGAAACCTTGTATTTTGGGGTGGGGGTGTGGGGAGTAATCCACTACTGTAAAACAAACCCCACGATTCCAGAAGAGCTGTACTGAGAATGACATCTGGGCATGTGGTAACCAGTCGAGGTTAATGTTTAAGGCTGAGCTGCCATTTAAGAGTTTGCGGCTCTGAGCTGCTCGGGATTGCCTCCACCTGGATAACACAAACCCGATGCGGCTGATTGACGTTCGGCTGCTTCTTGGGGCAGCTCCAGTGAATCACCGTGTGCCACTCGCAGCCCACCGCTCGGGGAAGTGCCTCCTGGGTTCCTCAGCTCTACCAACAGCAAATGCAAGAGCCTTCTTGCTCCGAGACGGGACCTGCTTTAATTGGGGTGGGGGAAAGCTTACTGGTGTACTTAGTGCTTGGCAAAGGGAGCCTTGCTGCAAAGTATTTTGAACTATCGCTTTTTTCATAAGTGCTCGTGCTCCTGGAAATTTCCCCTTCAGATTTCCCTTTTTCTCTTGCTTTCTGAGCAAAACGCGTTTGTTCTAGGCTGGTTTGAGCGTTTAGGGTGTCAGTTCTGGTCTTTTATAATTTGAAGCTTAATTAGTATTTGAGTAAGCTTGTCCCTGTCCTGAGAACTAGGCTTGCCAGGTGGGGAGGGGCAATGTTCAGCCCAGAAATAAATGGAAAATAAATGAAGCTTTAAGAAAAAATAGCCCCCAAAGTGAAATGCTGCTTAATTGCTCTGAAATCCATCTGGTGCTCTGGGTGGTAAAGATAGAATACAGTGTGTCATACTGTGACATCCCACTTATGGATTATATAGATTTTAGTAAAACTTGCCTGCATGATATTACAGTTGGGATATCCTGATGATTCATGAAGTACCGTGGTTATTTCAGAAATGGAGAGCTTAAAATAAAACCACCCAGACCCCTTCTGTGCTCAGTTCTCCCACAGCAGCCTGACAGCAGAAGATATTTTACGCTGGAATAGAGTCGCAAAGCAACTATGAATTTAATTTCAGAGGCACCGTATTGCTTCAGCGACCAAGGGCAGATGTTCATACTTTGATGCTAGGTGTCTGAAATAGTGCACGGTTAACAGGTAAGTATTTCTGTAGTCTGGTTTTACTGTGTTTAATTTTCACACCGGGCCAGGTACAAAGCGTGGTGCAGTAGGAGTGTGTCCCAAATAAGGTTCTTGGAGAGTGGCTAGTGGTGCCTTGAGGAGTGGTCTGCAATATCTTACTTGTCACCTTTGATACGGTTGCGTGGCGCGTTAGAAATTGCCAGCTGTGGCAGCAGACTGGTTAGCACGAATAATCTGAGTGTTGCAGTCCTGCAGGAGCAGGAGGTGATAGCGCAGCTTGGTCCCTGGTCGGGCTCCTCAGGAAGGAGCAGAGCAGAAGTGGTGTATTTGTAGGTTGAGGTGGTTAAATGGCATGTATATGCCAAGTGATCGGAGGTGATGTTGTTCACGTGTGGTGGCGGTGCAGGGAGGAGGTTTCTGGGTGTGAGAGCTGTAGGTTCAGGTATGTTTCTAAGAGTCTGGCAAGTTCTTAAGTTCTGTTTGTATAAAGCCGTAGAAGCAGACAATGGATATCTCTTGTAGCAACTAAGAGCAAACATTCATTTTGTGTGTGAAAGCCCTGTTTGTAGATAAATGGCATGGGTGGCTGTGCTGGCTTCGACTGAAGGTTCATCTGCCCAAGCAGCTGTCCTGTGAAGCATCTGCAACCCTGAGAAGATCAGATGTTTTCCACCTTCAGGAGGCTCCAGACCCTGCAGAAGTTGCTTGCCTACCCTGCAGCAAGCTCCATCCCTGAGCCTTGAGCTCACTCCCTCTTGCTGCTGAATCAGCCATGAAGAAGATGGAATGGCCTTAAGTTTTTTTTTTTTTTTTATGTCAAGGCTAATAAACGCTGGACCGAGCAGACTGCCTCAAAGCTTCACGATGCTAACGTGGCCAAGGTCAACACACAGAGAAGGGTTTTCTGTCTTTCTCCAGATCTGCTTCACTGAGCACAATATCAATTAGATTAGAAACATCTATACCTTATCAGCCAGGAGCTGCATGGGTGTGATAATTAAGCTTGTTAATTGGCCAGAAAATGTGGCCCAAAAGGGAAAAGGGCGAGTATGTGGTAATGCACCCCTGTGTGTACTTCAGCCTGGGAGATGGGCAGCTCCGGGACAGTCTGAGTAGGTTTCTGGCTGCTGTTTCCAGGCGTCTCTCTTCTGAGCTTATCCTGTCTTTTCTTGGATGCATATTAACTTGCAGTACCTGCAGCGCTGTGTGCTGAGGTATCCCAACGCTCGATTGCTGGGATGGCGTGTGAAGGGCTTCTCCTGGGGGATTTTGAACCTGCCTTCTGCGTGTTTCACCTGGTGTCTCTAGTCCTTGCTCTGGAAGGATGCAGCAAGCAAACGATCATCGTTCATTAGCTTCTTGTCACCTACAGTTTCACCGAGCTCCAGCACATCACGTGTTGCTCTGTTCCTGTGCCAGCTCTTCTGGAATAGATATTTTAAGATTTCTCCGCAGTGGAGCAGATGGAGGAGGGAGGTGGTATGCAGCGGTGGGATAGTCGTAGTTCTCGAGTGGTTTATTTTATTATTGGTATTACCATAATGTCTAGAAAGGGAGCAGGACTGTTGGGCATACAAATTAAACTAGGTGACAGGTGGAGATGCCAGGATGAACAAGGAAGCAGTGAAAATTGGTGGGTAGGAAGCTGTTAAGTAGCGTAATGAAAGGCATTTCCTTGCAGGCCTTCAGAAGCCTTGGGAGTCAACTTTGGATCCTCATGAAGACAAATCAAATTATTAACCTCATGGAAGCTCCTGTGACTTATTGCTGAAAGTCAGTTCACTTTGATTCTTACACGTGCAGAGGGAACGACAAGAAATCAAGTGTTGCTCTTAGTTCTTTTGCTCTGCTTCTGCTCATTCCTTTGCATCTTTTCAGTAGTCTGCTTTATTTTGTTCACCATACCGATGTTTAAAAATTAACCCTCTGTTTGAATTCTTCCTCTGACAAAGGTGGGTCACTATGCTGAGCTTAGTGTACCTGCATTTCCCTTTGGAGAATGGCATGTTTGCATCAGGCAGTGTTCCCTGGGGTTAGGAGAGAGGTTTGCTGTGCACTGGTTGCTCCAGTGCTTCAGCAAATAGGAGGGGGAAGCAACAGAAAGCCCTGTGACTCTGCCAGTTTGGCTTAATAGTTGTGTTTCTCCCATCTGAAACAAACCCCATTTCTTCTTTTGCAGACCTGAGCGATTGGGGAAAACTGTTAGACTGCGTAGGAGGAATGATGCACATCCCTGCTTTTCCTGGAGTGTCTTTAGAATAGCGTGAAGTGTTCATTTTAGCAAGAGTAAGAAGACACCATGAAGACGGAGGGATTTTCTTACATTATTTGTGTTCCATTAATGTTTTAAGGCAACTTAAAATTCAGAGTCCTGTGCATCTCTCTGGCACCTACTGGGATCCCTTTAGGGCTCAGCAGTTTAAAAAAATCAGGCTGACTTGTCCCCGAGTGAAATGGAGGCAAAAATTTGAGATTTTTTTTTTTAATGCCCTTTTCAAACTGTTTTTGAAGGCTGTCTGCTCATCGGGGATGTATGCTCAGAGATAATGCCTGCGATTGTCTCGCCACCATCACCGCTTTTGTAGGAACAAGGATTTCTGTTTCATCTGGCAACTCCAGTATTGTGAACGAGGTTTTTTATTTGTTCTTGACATTTTTCTTCAGAATTGCTTGATAGAAATAGGCATGTGTGTACTTTTTTTTTTTTTTTTTTTAAATCACTGTGGTTTGTCCCTAGCTCTCTTAACCGATCAGAAACAATGCAACCCGGCTTGTCAGCCCAACAGTCTGTCATGGCAAACAAGCCTGGCACGTCCACGGCGCTTCGCTCTATTGTGTCTGTGGAAGGCTTCCTCTGGGTGGGAGGGGAGTGAAAAGTGAGAAAATGAAAAATTTTGTTTAAAAGGAAAAGAAAAAAAGCTTCTGTCGTTTCCTACTGCAGAGAAATCTAACTGAAATTCCCCTTTAGTCATGGGCTTTCCTTGGGGTCTGACTACTGGAGGTTTCTGTCCTGTATGGTTTTCTGTCTGCAGTTCTTGACGCTTCTCTCTGTCGAAGTGTGCGTCAAACTCCGCTGCAGTGAGAGCCCCTGAATTTTCCAGCTTCTTCCTTTTTACAGTCGGTTGGAGAAGTGGTTGCACTAATCGCTTCTGCAGCCTGGTCTCCTCCGCTTCCTCACGCTGCTGAGCTGCGACCTTCGTGGCCTGTGCTGTATTTAACTGCTCGATTGCAGACACCAGGAAGAAGATTGCCTTGCTGGGGAAAAACTCATCTCTGCATTTTCAAACAATGAAAGTTCTCAAAATGTTTTTTCTAAGGCATAAGGCAGGTACAGCAGCTTAAATACGCACAGGCCTCTCAGCAGCCCATGTCTATGCCTCCTCCTCAAGTAGGAGTTGATGTTTATCAGTGAGGGAAATCATCTTGTTTACATGGGAACGCTGGAATATTATTTTCAGTCCGAAACCTGGTTTATGGGAATTCTTGCTTCCTATTTCTTTAGGGCTGATAACGTGCCTCTTGTCATTAATTGCCACGTAAACTCGCAGTGATGCAAAAAAGGTTTGTGTACACCTAGCAGTGCTAGTTTGCTCTGCGTCAGATTTTCCTTGCCTTCTAGGCTAAACCCAAAGCAGGTTTTTCATGGAAGGAGACGGCAACGTGCACGGGGAGGGCAGCTCCTGTGCCGGGTGCTGCAGGAGGTGCTGGTGTCCGCAGCTCCCAGTGATGCTGCCGGTGCAATTTGCATGTTTTGAGAGCTCGCTGTGCTGTCACCAAGGATGCCTTCCTGGCATCTGAGAAGAAGGGAGGAGGGTGGGTAGTGTGTATTGACAAATTTTCTGTAAGTGTTTTCAGTACGTGAGTGTGCGGAATTGCACCAAGACTTGCGCTCTGTTCAATGGAAGAACTTAAACTCCTTAACTCTGTTGTGTCTTAGCTTCTCAACCTCATGAATGGTCCGTAGACTCCTACAAGGACTTTGCAAAGCAGCCGTGCGTATTCTGTTCCATAATGCACAAGATCTTGTCTTTGGGGAATCATTACTGTGTTGTACGCTGGGACAGGGCTCAAAGTGAAGTTGGTTGCAACTCTGGTGTTTTTGCAGTAAATGAACAGAAAGCCCGACACTCCCTTTCTGTTGCAAAACACTTTTTGCTTTATCGCTAGGAACAATTTGCTTTCCCTGGGGTTGGCCTTGGGGAATAGCAACTAGCCTGGGATTTTTTTTTTTGGAAAGTGAATACGATTTAACGTAAGGGTTGGTTTTTTTCTTGTTTTTTAATGTTAGGTTTGTGCTGGCTGTGGGCAGCGCGGTCTTCGATGCGATGTTTAATGGTGGAATGGCCACAACTTCTACAGAGATTGAGCTGCCTGATGTGGAGCCTGCTGCCTTCCTAGCTCTGCTGAAGTAAGCTTCTTCTAATGTACAGTGTAACGGGAATGAACAGATTTATCGTAGAGATGAATGTTTTTAATGAAATCAGTGAACCATTTTGTAGAGTGGAGATCTTTAAGTTTCTAAGTAAAATGCCTCTTTGATCTGTTCAAGAGCATTTAAATGCTGGTGTTAAATCCCTCTTTTCCTGGGTAAAAGTGTAGTATAGCTATTGCACAAAAACATCTGACTCGCTCCACGTTTTGGCTTAGCAATAGTTAAATGAATATGCCCTCCTGCTGCTGACCTGCACTATGGGCAAAACTAAACTGGATAATTTATAATTTTGTAAATATGTAGTTATATATAGTTACACCATGCACGTGCAGCAATAGGGAGGTGTTCTGGTTAGCAGTTGCAATAAGTGCACGTGCTGGCCCTTGTACTTAAGTTGATACTCACTTGTTCAGACATTGTCTCATAAATTCTTGTTCATTAATTGGTTTGATTTGATCCAAATGCTGTTTGAGAGAAGTGGGGAGAAGTAATCCTCTTAAAGCTCTGTAAGTTACAAATACTTGGAGCTCATTTAGGTTATGGGCAAATGAGCAAGTTATAACAGGTAAGCAAGGGTGTGAAATCAGTGTCAGCCATTCTGTATGGTATCTCTCCTCGTGCGTGTTTTATTCCTCTTTTGGAGAGCTGGTTTTGAATTTACATTTACAGCCTGTGTTGCAAGTCTGCATGCTGGGGGAAGGAGGAGGAAGGGGCTGTAACATTCTATTCAGCGATTTCTTTAAGCTCGGCTGGTGCCATATAACACCCAGCAGCAGTCCTGAATGTATGCTGAAAAGTCATTGTCCCGTTTCTATAGGATTTCTGTAACCTACTTCCAGGGGTTTCCAGTCCTGTGCTCTTGACACGTTCCTCGCTTGCTTCCTATTGGGAACAATGACTATATATAGCTTTGGCACACTTTTTGCTTTACCTTCAAAAAGGGCTTCGGTCATGACTGTGCTATCTTAGAAGATTTAAAAATTGATCTTTGCTAGAATGAAAGAGCAGAAATAATAGGGAGCCCCTAGCCCCCACCCCTTTGGCTCATTTTAAATCGGGCACCAGCACGTGGGGAATCCCTCTAATTGGCGTACGACTCTCTATCAGCCAGGTAAATCTTTCTGGAGTGCAGAGCTAGTATCTATCTTTAAAACTTAGTGAAACTAGAATATCAACTGAATGAGAGGCAAAGTCACGTTGTTTCCCTGCCAGTGCTGAGATTTCAGCACTTGTATGAACAATAGGATCATCTGAAAAGACTAAGGTGATGAGTTTAGGTGGATTTCAACACAAACGTTTATATTTTTGTATAGGAGAAATTGTTTGTGGATTATCACAGTGCCTCTGAAGTTTGCAGTTAACACTACAGTGGCTGTGCACATGGTCCAGTGATGTCTTAGATACTTAAATGTAGAATCAAACTGTCTCTTTTAAAATGCTCAGAGCTTAAATGTGCCAAAGGAAGTTTGGGTGCTGCGTTCCAGAAGGAAGCTTACCAAGAACGTGGTATGAGCCTTCCTAGGGTAAAATCAGTCCCTCCAAACACTGATCTGAAATGGCAACTGATCCTTACATATGTCTCTGGACTTGCTCCAAGCCATGACCTAATGCTGTAGGATCAGGAGCTTATCAAGGGACAAAGTGCCCATCCCGAATGTTCAGTGGAAGATCCCTTCTGGGCGCTAGATTGTGATTATGTTTGTCAGCTAGTGGCCTTTAATAGGTCTGCTGTAATTATGCAAGAGATCCTTTTTTGTCATTATTATTTTCATGGTAACACAAGGAACATTTCATTGTATGGGGTTATAATCTAAGTCTTCTTTTAAATTGATACTGCGCTTTTTCAGTTTGAGCCTCTCTTGTTATCCCTCTTAGCACATGCTGTTTGGACTATCGTAAAAATAAATACTAACATAGTCATTGCTGTAAATAGAACTAGTTGTTTTTAGAGCAACTGTGTTTTTTTAATCTCGTAATGAAAAGGATTACTTAGTGAAAATAGGACTGGCGAAGGGATGTGTGCAAAATACATTCATGAGCCTGTGCCTTGATGCTGTTATTAACAGATGCTCTAGAGCAGCACAAAAGCCTGCTTTCAACAGCAATGAGAGCGCTTCCCTTCCTCTGAATCCCCCTGTTTATGCTTCCCTGAATTGCATCCTGGCCCTCTCTAGCTAGAGGACCAGGAGCTCCACTGCTGCTCTGCAGCCAGTCCCTCCAGATGGGGACACTGCCCGGCTGCTGCGTGAAGCCTCCAGGAACAGCGGCCACCCGACATGTTGCTGTGCCCCTTTCAGAGAAAAGCGGTAGCAGAAGTTGCCGGAGTTTCCAAAATATCCTGTGGAATAGGAGTGCCAAGCGCAGTTAACGCACTTAATATTACGCCTCTGTGCTTTGTGCCTTTCAGATCCTGATTGGCAAATGCTCGACTGGTTAAAGGAAAAACAGTAAACAAAAACTCTGCATGGGATTAGGACTAGCATCAAGTGTGTAACTGGTTTTACTGAACTCAGCCTGTCAGTTCCTGTTGTCTCTAATCAGCGTGCTTGGGTATGAGGAGGCTCGGTCAGGCTTCCTATGAAGACCTTTGTTTTTCCATGCACTATGAATGTGCTTCCTTGTTTTGGCCTAACAGTGAAGGCTGATGCTTTGCTAGCAGCGTGGCAGTCCTTGTTTTTCATTGCAATTAACTCTTGCTTTATGCTGAAGTTATATTGTGTGCTGTACTTTAACATCTGTATAATGAAACGAAACAGTCCAGTATATAAAGTGAAGAGATGGGGGAAAGGGGGGCATGGATAAAACACCTCATCTGCAGTGGATGTGTTTGAGTGCTTCGGGTGACTTTTGGAATAGTATGTAAAATGGAGTTTCTCTTCTGAAGTAGGCAGGCAGAGTTGAAATTTTTGTCCTTGTTTAGTCTAATCAAACAGCCAAAAATGTTAATTTTAGGGGGTGTACTTGGCCAGAGGCTGTTCTTGCCTAGCGTAAGTGGCAGGATAAACAGCTCTCTGGTTGTGGAATGCTAGGCAGTTTGATATGCTTCAGCAGATATTCCAGCTATTCCATTCATTAAAAGTTATACTATAAAAAGAGTGTGGGGTTGTGTTGGTTTTTTTTTTTTTTAAAGGAAAAAAAAAAAAAGAAAAATCTTCTCCTTGGTAAACCAGAGTTGGTGGAAAGGATGTGAAAACTGTTCCATCTCTCAAGTAGAGGAAATGGGGCCAGGATGATGGGCAGAAGCACAAACATGTTTTTTATGAATTGTTATCTTCTTGGCTTCACCTGAGCAATGTTTGTTTGCACGCTTTCAGATTTCTTTATTCAGACGAAGTTCAGATTGGACCAGAGACTGTTATGACAACACTTTACACAGCTAAAAAATATGCAGTTCCAGCCCTTGAAGCTCATTGCGTGGAGTTTCTGAAAAAAAACCTCCGAGCAGACAATGCATTCATGCTGTTAACACAGGTGAGTTTGCCATTGTTTGCTTTAAGTCCTTTGCGCAAGGTCCATCGCAATAGGAAAACAGAAATTTTCTTGAGTGTTATGGAGTTGGTTGTCCAAAATGGGGCAGTTCTGTGTCATTTTGAATTCTTCCTTACAGGAGTCTAGCGCTGATGAGCAGGTTCTTACAAAGAACAATAAAATACAGCAAATGTTGCTGCTGTTTAGATTTGCTTTCTGTTTTGGTGTGGCTGGCGATTCCTTCCATAGTGTGAGCTGGGCAAGAAATGAACAGGGTGGAAAAATTTCATCTGCCAAGAAGAAAAGTGAAATGAAAGAATTTTTTGCACGTTCAGATTCAGGACTGGTGTAATACACTTTCTCTTGCTACATCTAGCTGGTCAGACGTTCTTTGAAGGGCTTTTTTGCAATAATTTCCCAGAAGCGGGGGTGAAAGAAAATGCAGCTTTTTCATGACTGCTTTGGTTTATTTTCCTAGGAGAGGAACAAAGTGATCTCTTCCTCAGCCTGTTCCAGCTCACCCTCCCGCTGTACTGAAGGCACGTGAACCTGGAGTTCCAGTACAGCTGCGTTTCTTGACTCTTTGTGGGGCCGATTGCGAATCCTTGTGCCCCTCTGTCTGATCCGATCTGGGAGGGTTGGGCTTCCCCATCTTCCATTTGACTCTTCTGAGCAGCAAACTAGAAGACAGTGTTTACAACTTCTGCTTATTTTGGAGAAGATCAGAGTTTGCATGCAGGTTGATTAAATTAGCATCACTATCCTTGCCATTTCCTAGCCCCATCTTTTCTTTCTGGTCCCTGCCACCCTCTCTGCTGACAGTTGATGACGTATCAGTGACTTCCACAGTGCTGTCACCTGTGTGTTGCAGCGTGTGGCATTGCCAGGGACACCCTGGTCTGGGTGGTGTAGGAACGAGAAACAAACAGGCATTGTGTGTGCGAGTTTCTTTCCTTTAGAGAATGGGCGTACTAACTCCGGAGGAGTGTTTCTGATCAGCCGGCTCAGGAAAGCTGCTGTGATTTCTGGTGTTAAACAGACCTTGCGAAGGAGTTTTCACAGCTGCCCTGACTTGGGGACCAGCGCGCTAAGGTGGTCTGGCTCTGAGGGGTTGTCCTGTCTTGGGTGGCGTATCTGTCTGCTGACTTTTTTCCTCCTTGTCAGGGGTACAAGTGTCTTTCATGCTCCAACTGTAGTTACTGCATCCGTGGCAGTGTCTACACCAGCAGTTTTTGCAGAAATTGAAGCAGTGTTGGCCTGAAGCAGTCACTGCTGAGCTCTTTGCTTGTTTGGTGTGATTAGGCTGGGATTTTATTTGAGTCAAGGTATTTTGGATCAAGTTATCAAAGTGGTTCCACGTTACATTGCTGTTGGAGGCACTCTTCGCTGCTAGGGTTCAGCTATTGCTGCAAAATGCCATGTCCCTCTTTACACGTCTTCTTTTAACGTGTCCCTTTTCCACATGCCATAAACAGGCGAGGCGGCCTCTGAGACATGGGGGAACCGCACTGCACTTCCCTGGGGCAGAGTGAGGATTTAAAGATTCTTGCTTGGGTGATGGTAGCCAAAGCTGCGCTCTCACCTGATGCATGGGAGGACAGTTGTAACTCTTTGGCTGCAGCTCTCCCGTTCTTTGGGTTCAACAGCCTACAATCTGGAAAGATCAAGAGCTGTTATCCAACAGCTGAGAAGAGATCTTTCCTGTAGGCTGCAGTTTTGAAGAGGCATCTTACGCAAGCCGTCACCTCGTGAGGATTAGAGGTGTCAGCTTTTTGGTGGTATTCTTTATGCAGGGATTTTTGCAGCGTGCTAAGTCTCTGCAACCCGACTTCGCTAACATTTAGGTTCATAGTGACTTCCTTACAAGTCACAAAGGTCCTTCTTTGACAAAGGAGGAAGGTGTTCCTAGTTTTTGAGGTATCAAAACCAAGATACTGCCTGGCGCTCTGTCAGCTGCACTGGGGCAGCTAAATGCCAGATGGAGACAGGCTTTCCTGGTTCCTTTTGTTTGTGGCTTATCCATTATGATTAACTATCAGTGGTGACTTGTATCTAGTTTATGTTCACTATTGCAGTATATCAAATCTCTAAAAGATTTGAGGCTGGTGTTCTTTGAGAAACGTATCTGTATCGTGGGCTGCATGAGGCATCTCAGTGGATCTGTTCTCAAAATGCTCTCAGTTCTGGTCCTTCAGTGTGAAAATCGGCCTTTGTTTTCTGCTTTTGCTGCAACAAATTGATAATTTGTACAGTCAGTTACAGACCTGAGATGCATCCTGTACAAAACATTTCTCAACAGGCTTAAGATTTGTGGACCTAAGATGGCAGAGCCCCAAACCTCCTTAGCATGTATCATTCCTGAATCCTGCTGGTCCAGCAACCGTGTCATTGACAGCGTTTCAAGCAACTGCTATTCTCTGCCAGAAATACCAGTGGCAAATAGATCTCCTAATTGATTGTGCCTCATTGTAAACCATGATCCTCTTCCGTGCCAGACATACATGCAAATGTCACTTTGATCAACATGGAAATAATAGCTTGCCTAAAGCTGCTGTGGGAGAGAACTCTGCGAGTGTAACGTAAGTCCTTCACGTGTCAGAAGGCACTACAGTAGTAAAGTCTGAGTCAGTCACAGCTCCTGGATCCCGAGAGCGCAGGGCACTGGCAGGCCTCCAGCCCCCGGCGCAGGCGATGACTGCTGAAGCTTCCCTGGGCCCTGAGAAAACGGAGACCTGTTTCAGCTCTCCGCACTTGAGGTCTCGGCGCCAAAGGTTAGCCTTGCTGAGCTCTACAGCCTGTGAGCAAGGGTGAAGCAGAAGATGCTCGATAGTGCTAGCCTCTGAGCGACTTGAATTCCCAGCCCAAACCACAATTTTTCAACCTTACCTGTGGCAGCGGGTTCAAGTTCCAGTGTGCTCTTCCGCTAATGTTAGGTGTGATGTTAAGGCAGTTCCTTCCTAAACAGCAAAACCAGAGCATTGGAAATAAGAGGTCGTCTTAGTGACTTTAGTGTGTTCCCACCTCACTTCTGCTTACGCTAGGTACGGGGGTGGTTGGACCAGATGATCTTAAAGGTCCTTTCCAACCTAAATGCCTCTATCATTCTATGTCGTGGTGGTCTAGGGGCATCTGAAATGGTAGTGAGACTGTTACGGGACTGCGCTTTGCTGGGCAGAGAGATTCTGAGCAGCTCTCTGAGCTGTGTGCAGGCTTTGTTTGGAATAGTAACCTATTTTGTGGGGAATTCTTTAAGATAACTACATTAGAGTAGTTGTTTCTGTGCAAAACATGCAAATGCACTAAGTAGGCTGCGTACCCCGCAGGGTTTTGCACATCTTGATGGGACGCAAGCAGTGTGCCTGCTTAGGCGTTTTTGCTAATGCGTGAGATCAGTGTGACTATATTCTTACGGAATAAGCTGTCTCTGCATATCCTTAGAGCGAGCAGGTCTGGAGTCACTGGCCAAAGCTTTCGTCTAACTATAAAAACGTAGTAAAAATTACCCACGCTCAGCTGACATGGTCAGTATGGCGCTGGAAAGCACTAGCGCCGTGGTAACTGATGTGATGTTAAAACAAAGACGTGCCTGAAGACATGCACAGCTAAAACGGACCTGATGCCAAGTGCAGATTTTTCTAGTGTTTGCCTTGTCATGCTTAACTGCTTGTGAAAGGCTGCTGCAGCCCAGTGAATTCATGATGCAGTCAGGCATAGTATTGCTAATGAAGACGGGCTCTGGGAGAGAAGGGGGGGGGGTCCTTCCTTAGTGTAAACTCTAAAATACCTTTTGTGTTAACGACTGCTTCTTCGTTACTAGGCAAGACTTTTTGATGAGCCTCAGCTGGCCAGCCTTTGCCTAGAGAACATAGACAAGAACACATCGGATGCCATCAATGCGGAGGGGTTTACAGACATTGATCTGGGTAAGCTTTTTTCCCTCCTCCCTCTACACGCTTTCATAACAGGCTGGCCTTCAAAGTTATTACAGGTTAATACTTGGCCCTTCTCTT
Source organism: Vanellus vanellus (assembly GCF_965231255.1). Taxonomy (NCBI): domain Eukaryota; kingdom Metazoa; phylum Chordata; class Aves; order Charadriiformes; family Charadriidae; genus Vanellus; species Vanellus vanellus. Next base: position 4,996,126 of record NC_138930.1, read on the forward strand.
TTGCGGCTTTGCTGTTCTGCAGCAATCTGTTGAACGAACAGTCTCTGGCACTAAGTGGCTAGAGACGAGGCATTTGCAAAAGAGCGTGCTCGCTTGCAGAAATATCCTGGAATCTTGGAATCTGCTTACTTTGGTGCAACTTGAATTTTCTGGGCACGATACAAAGCCCGTTTCCTCTGTTGATGTTGGCAGGTTTTGGGTGGGTGTAACTTGCCTCCTTTTGTGGAGTTGGCCTTGTTCCCTGAATCTTCGTCAGGTTTTGGAGTTAAAAAGGTGTTGGTTTTTTGGAAGCAAGAACTGGCTATTTTAATTACCATATGCAGTTTCCAAACTTGCTGGACGCAGTTAATAAACATTAAAATTCAGACTTTAACCTTCTTCTAATAAGATGGACTATGGAGGTAAGGCACGGGTAACCTTCTGGCTTTCCTGCTGCTTGCTTCATCCAAATTTGATGTCAAGTAAGTTGCAGTTCATTCTACTGCACTTCCATTAACGTGCCAATTACATGGGCACTGTTTGCTGCTCCAGTGAGTTGCTTGCTTATGGAATATGCAAATATATCTTCCTCAGGGGCTGCAGGCAGCACTTTTGGGAGATGCTGTTTTTTCAATTGATTCTCTTTTACTTACCTTGGCTGTACATAAGGTACTTCTGGCTAGGTAAAATCGGATAATTTGGGTTACTGCCTAAAGTTGTCACTATCTGTCCTGCCTTGCAGACACCCTGGTTGCGGTTCTGGAGAGGGATACCCTGGGGATCCGGGAGGTTCGTTTGTTTAATGCAGTGGTTCGCTGGTCAGAGGCTGAGTGTCAACGACAGCAACTTCAGGTGATTCCAGAGAACAAGCGGAAAGTACTGGGCAAAGCGCTTTCTCTTATCCGCTTCCCATTGATGACTATTGAGGAGTTTGCAGCAGGTAACTGAACAAAGGCATTTCTGGCAACCCTGGTCTTTGCTTTCTCTGAACTACAGAGGATCACATACACGAAAATGGATTTTCTCTCTGTATTCTGTAGTAATTTAAATTTGAGATTATCCCCCATGCCCACTGATCTACCAAATCCACTGTGTAAATGCTATTTTCATCCATAATCATTCACTCTTCTTTTAAAGACTATGGTGCTCTATCAGGTAGGAGCAGGTCAGATCATAGCTGTTTGTACTCGTGTTTAGATGGTTATTTTCTCATTCAGCTGAGAGCAAAGATCTAAACAGAGGTTCACATGCTTTCCTTTCTAACCATTCCAAGCATTTAAACTCCACGAAGCTAATGGAGTTGCAAATAATTGGGGTTGATTGTAGCCTGCTCCTGAAGAGAAATGAGAATGTTTCTCCCCATCCTCTATTTGCTGCCGCCTGTAATCCATTGGTGGTGTTGGCCATGTCTTGCTGATGCCCTTCAGAGCAGAGCCCCATAACAGAAAAAACTTTCAAAATGTTCTTTGAGCTGAAGGGTTGGCGTTGTTTAGTCTGCGTCTCAAAACATTTTTCAAGTTTACATTAAGATCTTGATTTGCAAAGATGTCTAAATCATTTAACAGTTTTGACTAAAGATTTGTTTTGTTTTGTTTTCATTGCCTGTTGTCTTTGACTTCATGCTCTGGTGATTCTCCAGGGATTGAAAACTGGCAATCAGCTTAAATAGTTTTCATGCCAAAAGACACTGTGGAGCCATTTTCAAAACTGAAACATGGTTTAGGCTGCAAAGAAGCAAAAAGGGTCACTGACACCACTTCCTTTGCAAATCGCTTCTCAAGGCAGAGATGGCGTCAGCTTATCGACAGTTAATGTACATATTTCAAGATGAAGAGAGTTATTAGTAAGAAGTAAATCTGTGCTTAAAACTTGGTACCCACTTTCTGTTGTGCCTGTCGCAGCTGCAGCGTTGGTTTTAGAAGCGTTGGTTCTTTAGAAGCAGCTTGGTCAGGGAGGGAGAGATCCGTTCGTCCCAACTGGGTAACTTCCCTTTGTGTTGGCACCGGATGAAACCGCGGCACGTTCTGCTCCTCGGTGTGCACTGTCCCAAACAGCTTTGCAGCAGATTACAGCCTTACGATCCGGCTTGATGGGAGAGACCATCCTCCTTCTGGATAGCTATACTGCCATCAGAGTAGTTTGCGTATACTAGTTTGTGTTTTTCTGTAGATCCTGTTCTTTCAACCCTTCCTTCAGATCTTGTATTGTTCTGTCTCACTGCGAGGAATGTGTTAATTTTGGCACATTTGGAATGGAGCCTTTGGGCTGGGAATGTCCGTGCCCCTCTCCATACTGTCTGTCGCAACTGCCTGTTCAACTCTGATCTTTGGTTAGTCGTCTTGCTTTGAGAGAAACTGTTACATTTTCTCCATCCACTTTAACCTAAAAGATGAACAAAAGAAACCCCAAACCCGAGAGGCCGCGCTGGTCAGCTGTTCCGTAAACAAGGGACTACCTTGGAATTGCTTCAGCTTTGTCCTTTTTCTGAGTGACTCCAATTTCTTTGGTGATCACAGCAGACGTGGGAGAGGGAAAGGGTTCCCCTCTGCCCCCCTCTCCCTAAAACAAAACAAAACAAAAAAAGGATTTTTACAGGAAGTGGTTTCACCAGTTTATTGTATAATCTGGTATTGAACACAGAGTTTTGCATGAAGATGTTTTAACTAGCAAATGTGTCACTCCCTTCCCTTAGAGCAAGTAATTTGAAACATTTGAGAATTGAATTGCGGCAACACAGGATAAGTTTGGACATGATCAATGACGGCTAATTTTTGCTGAGCAAAGTATCTATAAGCTCATTTATCTGTTAACAATCTTTAAATTCTTTCATGTCTACCTATTGCGGCCTTGGACCACATGATGTCTGCATGACATCGTGCTGAATTTAACCAACTACAAGTTTTTTTTGACCAGCAACTAGCTAGGCATTTGTTTCCTGCATTAATGAGCACTTAATGCTGTTGTTTCTTGAGTATGGCGTAGTCTTGTTTCTGTTAAAGTCCTCTTGCAAATAGAAGTGCAGAGCAGCTTTTGACTCTTAAGCGAAAAGACTAATTTTCACCCGGTTCCACTTCTGAAAGTATTCGAAGTAGTTTAGCATCGTTTTGGAAGAAACATCTAGTTACTGGAGAAAAGCTGAGAATGTGTTTCAGCTCTTCCTAATTTTTCCCTAGGTTCTACAATAAAGATGTTAAAAAGCCCAAAGAAACCCAAAGCGGGGATTAAATGCCCGAGGGAGGGAGGTAGTCAATGCATGGCATGAGCTGAACCACCTTTGTCTTGACTGAAAAATACTCCTGTGCTTTCTAAGTTGATGGTAACCAGTGATATTCCCTCCCTCCCTCACGGGCTTTCATGATGTCTTGACAGTAATGTTATAAAATACCAGTGTAGATGTGTGAAAATCCCCATCTCTTACCAGTATTATCGTCTCCTGAGGGAGTAGGGGAAGGATTAGCTGCACGTTTTGGCTTTTTTAGCCAAACGCTGTGCAGAGCTGCGCACTTAATCTCTGTACGGAGCGCGTACATGAAACAGCGGCTCTGCAGTCCACGGCTGGCATGCAAATAAAAGGCAGGCAGCACGTTTCCATGTGGGATTTAACTTCCCGACACACCAGCGAGGTCCCATGTGTGATGTAGGTGTGGCCCGCACGTCAAGTTTGTCTCCCCGTGTAAATCCCAAAATGTTCCCTTCTGGTTTCTGAAGGCTGACGGCATCGCTACTTTCGTGCTCCTCTGCAGGGCCTGCCCAGTCGGGAATCCTCACGGATCGGGAAGTGGTGAGCCTGTTCCTCCACTTCACAGTCAACCCGAAGCCACGGGTGGAGTTCATCGACAGACCGCGCTGCTGCCTGCGGGGGAAGGAGTGCAGCATCAGCCGATTCCAGCAGGTGGAGAGCCGCTGGGGGTACAGTGGGACTAGTGACAGGATAAGGTCAGCTTCTCTGCTAATTCTGCTGCCGATAGATTCGTGTTTACTGAGCTTTGAGCCTACTCTAGACCTAAACCCGCAAGGTTATGTGCTAGACCCCGACTTCCACCATATCAACCTAGTGCGAAACCGGAAGGGAAAGCATTTTGCTGGGCAGAAGCGTTGCCCGATGCGCTAACCTGCACGTGCAGCTGCAGGCTGCCACTTTGCTTCAGTTTTGGCAAAGGTTTCCAGCAAATGCAGCCCTCCAGCGCAGGCCCCTTGGGGGATTATTCCTCTCCTTTTCAAGTGGCTTCCTGCAGCTGTATGGGCACGTAGCGGTTGGAATCACCAGGCAGCTCCTGGCTTCCTCCTGTGCCGGGGTGTGTCGACTACCCGGTGCTCCATCAGGTCAGTTCCCTGCTCTACTCTAAGTGTAAATGTGGCTTGTTGAATCCCCTTAATCTTGCCTATTTGAGGGAGGGATTAGGGTAAAATGCTTGCTGCGCCTGCTTTTCTGCTAGTATCTATTTTGTTTAGACCTAAGCTTGTAGAGAAATGGCAAAGCCCGGTCGTGGTGCCAGAGATACGGAGGTGTGGCGTGGCAAGTGGTGGTGGTTTGCAAGCTTTGTGTGGGCAGGCGGTTAGAGCAAGACAGGAGGTAATCAGAAAGCCTTGGTTATTTCCCGATTCATCTTTGCCTTGAGTGGAAGGGGGACTTACCTTAATAGAGTTCCTTCAAATTCTCAAGATTTTTCATCAGTGGTTCTCTTGCATATCGATAGAGCTGTTGGTTGGATCTTTTGGGCCGTTCATCCCCTTACACAAGATTGTAATTGGAAGAGCTGTTGGCTCCAGACACTTAAACTGCTCTCAGATCGAACGTTCCGAGACCTTTTGTAGCTTGTGTTTGACTTTAAAGTTCAACTACTGGCAGTGTTAGGGTCAGTCTTCAGCGAGGCTTGTGTCCTGTTTCAACACTGAATATTTTATGCTGGTTGCAGAGCGGTGGCTCCTAGCCTGCCACGGATGTGTCTTCTTGAAACATGCAGGACTGAAAGAGTTGGTGGATGGGTGAAGAAATGATGTTGGCAGTTTGGCAGGGATAGAGGCTTTCTGCTGCTTGGGACGAAGGAGCTGTAGTGGGGCAGTGAATATCCTCCCCCTTGCTGCTTTGGGCAGCAGGGATTCCTGCATTCAGGAACTATTGAATCTTATTTCCTCCTCTTGGGTAAATGTTGAGTGCAGCTACCCTGCAGCTATAGCCGGCAAATACTTAGAAGCGCATTAACAATTCTCCTCCAGTGCTCAGCAGTGAAATATCTAATGACACTTTAAGTGGTCTTTGCTGTTACCTTGCTGGAAAGACTGCTGCTGCCGTGAGGGTGGGCGCTGTTCCACGCTCTGCAGGCTCCCCTGCCGTTGCCTGGCTGGCGTTTTTGGATGCCGACATTGTACTGCAGCCTCGGCTCTGAAGTTCGGTCATGCGATTGTGCAGCTCTGTATTTTACACGAGGAAATAAAATTATTGCGGACCCACTAGGACAGCCGAAGGTGTAAGCTTACAAATTGTGGTTTCTGTAAAGGATTTCAGTTATTAGTAAGAGTTGCACTTAAAACTGTAGTATGTTTGATTGAATCATAGGTGTAAAATTAAAGTGAGTGAAGATCTTTGTGTATCATCCTTGTACTAAACCAGTACAGGAGTGGCAAGTTGGTCTGACTTTCCTGATCTGTTCCCGCAGGTTCTCAGTAAACAAAAGGATATTTGTAGTTGGGTTTGGATTATACGGATCCATACACGGGCCAACGGATTACCAAGTAAATATACAGGTAATTCTCTCTACTACGTTAAAAATATTTGCTGCTGTAGGGACTAACTTACAGATTTTAGGAAGCATGCAACAAAATCTTAAATTAGAAGGGACTGTATTTGTTTTTTAGACAGGGTGGTTGGCAGATGTAGCGAGGGCCAGATGGGGCACCGGGGATAAGAGGGATTATTGCTCTCGATTTTATGCAACCTCCCGTTGCATGCGTCACTGTAGTATCTCCCCAAGTCCGCTCACAGCCTTTGAAAATACGTCTCGGAGTTGTGACGCAGTTTGAGAAGAAGCTGTGCGTGTTTTCCCACACCGAGCAGGCTGGGCCAATTCTGCCCTGCAGGTGCTGCAGCAGCAGTTGGGAGCTGCAGTAGTACTCGGACCGTCTTTTGCTCTGAGCTGTACAAATGCAGTGGAGCAGCCACGATTCAACAAGGGAAGAGAAGAAAGCGATTGCTGTGTCTGTGCTGGGCCCGTGCAGTGCCGATGTGCGGCCTCACGTCGTCAGTGTCCCATTCGAGCTGACGAGTAGGACTGAGGGGGACTCAGTTGTCTGAAGTCCATCGTGGTCTTGTTTAAAGACTGGGGCGGCTTATGGAAATCCTGTGTGCCTTGTTCTGGATGCGCGTGCGTAACCCTGGTCTGGATCACTTGAGAAGAACCATCCCCAGGAAAGTTATCCCAACACAGCGTGGCCGATGTGACGAGCACGGTCTGTCAGCGCTTCTTCCTTAATTGTCAGGGTCTCCTTCTGGTGCCCTTGAGCTGTTGGGGAGACAGGCAGATGAAGATCTAAGCGCAAAATGTTGGCCTGCAGTCCTCTGCCAGGCTGCGGGATACGGCAGGGAGTGTCTTGGGCTGTCTGGGACCTGAGCCTGCAGTTGTTTGGTGTGAAGATGGACATGAGTAAGGGGATAGTGCAGTCGTAATGGGGCTGATCAAAGTGTTGAGTCCCTCAGAGTCAGTCCAGTTCAGGGGGGGACACACCTGCACTGGTACAGGGCAGCGTTCAATTAATGGTGCAGATTAAAAGTTAACACGTGTCTTACAGATCATCCACACAGACAGTAACACGGTCCTGGGGCAGAACGACACGGGGTTCAGCTGTGACGGATCATCTAACACTTTCCGGGTCATGTTCAAGGAGCCTGTTGAGATTTTACCCAACGTCAACTATACAGCATGTGCTACTCTAAAGGTACCGTCCTGGGGCGGCGTGGGTAGGAGAGAGGCTTGTGAAGATAGGCGAAAGCAGAATTCCTCAGTCCCTTCACTGCAACCCGCTTCTCGCTCTGTGTTTTTTCAAGGCCTGTAGTGTAATCTCGAAGGTGTGCTCGGTAGTCCTTCACCTGGTGGAGCAATGGAGCACGTTCACCACCAGCGTTCAGAGCTGGCTTTTAATTTGTCTTGCGAGCGTACAGTAATTAACGGGCTACATCACTGCTGAAGTGATGGGATTCTTTTTTTGGTGTGTACAAACAAGCTGTCAGTTTTGTGGGCGTGTAATCCAGAGCCTGCCTGCAGTGCCTTAAAAAAGTTGATATTTAACTGTTGAGATCTGGTCAAATGTAGTGTTAAGTTCGGATTGAGATGAGAACTTTGCTCAAAATACCTGAGGTGCAAGAACCAGAAAGAAAAGGGAGGTGCCGAGATCTCCAAAGCTCGTTGCTTCGGGCCAGGCTGTGAGGCCGGACCTCCCAGAGCGGGTCCGGGCAAGCCGGGTCCTGCGGGGCCGTGATCCCTGTCTTGATCTGTCCTTCTTTCTGTGACCGTCGCAGGGTCCAGATTCCCACTATGGAACCAAAGGACTGCGCAAAGTGATCCATGAATCACCAACAACAGGAGCCAAAACCTGCTTTACGTTCTGTTACGCGGCTGGGAATAACAACGGCACTTCGGTGGAGGATGGACAAATCCCAGAGATCATCTTCTACACATAGTGCAGCTGCGGAGCTGGCTCTGGACTTTTCTGTTCTCTTCCCTGTGACCTTCCAAACTAAATTTCTGGCTGAGTTTGACCACACCAATTGGAGCCACACTAGCCAAAGGTCTCAGTAAAATCATTTCAAAGCTCATGTTTTGCCTTGTGCTAGTGATTCTGCTGCTATCACATACCAGACTAACTGGTATACCAGTATCATTTGTAGGTTGTCTGTGGCTAGTCATTTTTCACTTTACTGATTAATCCTATCTAACAACATGCGGTTTTTTTGACTGTAATGAATGTAGACGCTTTTCCACCGGTCAGAAGGATGGAAACAAGTGGCTCTGGTTGTGGTTATACTTTGCTGTGAGGAGATAATCCTGCAAAAAGACACAGTCAAGGGCTGTGTGGCCCATCCTCTTCTGCTCTAGCTCAGCAGTTGAGGCAAGAAGGTTTGCCACGGCATGGCTTGACCAGCCCGTACCTGGCGCCTTCCCTCCCTCCAGCCACGGCACGTGCGGCTGCCTCCAAAAAGTTACTGGCCTTTTCCCCGGGGCTTCACTGTTTCAGCACTACACGGTCTCAAGGAGAGACCTCAAAACCAGAGCGCCTCTGGAGAGACTGTGGCGTTTTCATGCTCTTCTCACTAATTCGTGACAATCCTTTACCTTGGGCGGCTGGTGACAGCGATCTGCCTTTCCCTGCGGAGCCAGGAAGGGGCAACGGCTCTGGCCGGGCAGGCTTTTTCCTCCCCTGCGTGCGGGCTGCCGCACCAGGGCCTGGTGGTGCTTCTTTCAAACTCCGTAGCGTGTTTCGAAGGATGGGGGATCTCGGATGACCCCTGTGCAGCCTTCAGCAGCTGGGGACCCCCGCTAGTCGTGACTGTGCTAAGCGAATCCTTTGCAGATAGTGCCGGGGTTTATCAGTTGAAGCAAGCGAGGGAACTTGCCTCACCTGCCCCGTTCCTGTGTACCGCTGCTGTTCTCATGCACGTTTCAATGCATTTTCGCTGTGTTTGTCTCTGCGCATTGCTAACCCGCCCCTGGGCCGCTTCAGACCCTGCTGCGAAATAGAGAGGCTTGATGTGCAACTGCCCGTTACCTAACAGCGCAGCAGATGGACGCGGATTTATGAAACAGTTTAGGAAAACAGGAAAGATTTTCTGTTTGCCGGTGTTTCTTTGCACAGTCAGCCTGTTTTGGACAGGCGCAGGAGGAAGATTTACAAATATCACCTGGCTTTGGGCTGTTGAGCTGGGTGATCTTGAAGATGCCCCCTTCTTACCTGTTCAGGGCCGGTTGCTTTTCCCCAAGAGCAGGTACGACCTCAGCAGAGCAGGGAGGGCCCGTTCTGCCGGGGAGGAGGTGGGTGGCTTGTACTTGTGGCTGCCTGACCCGCCTCACGGTCGCTGCCCGCTGGCGAAGACGATGAGACTATTTCCTCCCCGTCCTCTGCAGAGGAAGCTGTAATTAAAGCGCCGCTCAGCAGCGTGGCCGGAGCCTGCCGAAGTCTGCGTGGGACTCGCTGGCCGGGATGGTGCTGCCTCAAAGCTGACGTTCCTCTTTGCAAACCTCCCGCTCCCCTCCAGGTACGCAAAGCCGTTGTAACTTGCCGGGCAGCACTCGCCACCGTCTTTAGCTGCCAGAAGTTGAAACCTGGTCGTCCTTCGGTGGTGCAGATGGCTCGGTGCCTGCTCACTCGCTGGGGAAATGACATCTCCTCCTCTCACTCCCTCCGGTCAGGTCGGTGGCTGCCCCGGGTATCTCCTCATCAGCCGCGCAGCAGAAATACTGCCAGGAACACCCTGCACCTCCTAACCAGTAGCTGTTAGAGATGTCAATAGTGTGTTAACGTTCTCTAGGAAGACGTTGTAAGATGTGTATATTGTCAGCCTGCTTCAAGGTAGGATGTTTTTAATATGGCCAGTACTAAAAAAAAAAAAAAAAAAAAAAAAAAAATTAGGAAAAAAAAAAAAAAAAAGATGGGTCCATGACTTAGTTATTGAACCTGACTCTGTGCAATGCAGACGGTGTGAGATGCATTAACAGACCGGGCAGGCTCCTGCCCGCAGGGGAGGGGGCCCATGGGGCTGTACATAGGGGTGCCCACCGTCACCTCCCCTCCTTTGCCCCCCTTCTCCGAGCCTGTGGGAACTTCACTACCAGCGGTTGGGGGCCTGCGCCTTCCCTGGGCCGGGCTGGCTGCCCTGGGTGCCCCACCTTGGCCCCTGTCTGTCCGTAGGTGGCAATAGTGGAAATAATTGGAATTTGAAAGAAGCGAAGCTGCACGCTTGGCTGGGGAAGGAGCTGGCCTGAGGGCAGGCCTGTCTCCTCCGGGAAGGCACCTCCTCGATGGCTCTTCCCTGGAAGCATCTGCTCTTACTGCTGTTTTGTTATGCAGATTCTCTTCCCCAATCCTGCCCTCGCCCCGCCTGGTGGCTCTGCTGCCGGGGCGGGAGGGGAGTCAAATTGAACTACACCCGAGTGACTTCTGTTCTTACGGCTTTTATGCAGTTTGATGCGATTCTGGCTTTTGTGGATAGATGAATGTAATTCATTGTTGGACATGCCTGTTTCCAAAAGTATGAGACATTCTGTTGTACCACGTCACCTTCCGAGCAGAGCTGGGACTGTCTCGACTCCAGTGCTATTGATGAATGTATCCAATGCTCTCGTTCAGTGTTCACACTCTGCTTTTGGCCAGCTTTGTGATTTGTAAATAGGAAATCAATAAAGACATTCAGGTTGTCTTTACCAAAGTTTCTTCATGATTTGAAAAGAGCTGACGGCCGCTGCTGTGTCCATGGGAAGGTGGAGGGGGGACCTGGGCTGAGCCCGTTCCTCTTGCGGAGGGGCAGGGGGCGAGCCAGACTCCTGGAGAGTCCCAAGAGAAGGGCAATCGCTGCTGGGGCAGCCCAAGCCCTCCTAATAATGAGGTGGTTATGGAGCTCATGTTTCTCTGGGGGAGGAGAGCAGGAGGGTGCTGAGCAGGCGTTATCCTGTCTGGGGGTGAGGTAGATTTAGCCTGTCACTTTATTAACAAACTTCTCTAACCTGGATTGGAGGTTTTTCTGACAATGTAAGCTGTGCTCGAAGCTGCCCCGGCCTTTGCAGGGCTCAGTCCAGTCTCTGGAGGCTGTGAGGGTGGTGGCGAGAGCCGTGTCCCTGCCCTTGCTGCACGGGCAGGACAGCAAGGCTGTCAGCGGCGGTAGAGCAGGGCCGAGGGCTGGGCTCTGCCTCCCCTCCTGCCCCCAGACCCACTGCGCCACCCAGGCAAAGCACCTTCCGTAGCTGCCGGGCACGTTGCTCAACACCTCGGTGAGGAGCCCAGAGGGATCAGCAGGGCTGTGTTGGAGCCACCTGGTGATCCTGATCCCCTGGGCGAGGCTGTGAGAGCTTCCAACCCTTGGCCTGTGCTGGAGCTCTTTATCAGGGACACTGGAGTGCGAGGAGCAGTGGGGACATCGGCCTTGCCCCTCTGCTTTTGTACGGTCCTGGGGCCATGGCTGGATCTCACCTGACTGGAGCACAATGCCCATCCCGTCCTTCCTCCTCCTCAGCCATGAGGCCGAGGACTCCCCCAGCTCCTGACCAGCATCAGGGCCATGGTCCTTCAGGCTGGAGCCCCGCCAGTGTCGGAGCACTGGGCTCTGGCTGGGAATCGCCCTCCTGCCCCACACAGCCTTCCCCACTCATCGGCTTTTTATGGAAACATCCCCTGGGAGCCCCGGGGAGAGTCAGGCCGGGCAGGGAGCTGCCGGGAGCCGTTAGCTTCACTGCAGCAGCCCCGACTGCCCCCAGCCTCTCCTCATGTGAAAAAGAAAGGAGGGGCTGTATTTTTAGCTCTGGACTGTTTTGCAGCAGGAAAGGCACAGGGGAGGCCCTCGACGAGGGACGGGCACCGCGGAGACCAGGCAGCTCCCACCCGGGGACAGGGAACCCGCTGCTGGTTAAGCCTCAGATGAAAACGGGGGGTGCTGGTCAGTGTCCCCCACCCTCAGGGCCGTGCAATCAAGCACAGGAGAATGCGTAGGGTTTTAAAGATTTTTTTATTATATTTTTCAATTGTTTTATTAAAAAAAAAAAAAAAAAAAAAAAAAAAAGCCCCTAAATTCTATGGCTTCCAGGAAGCATCAGAGAAATTTAAATGCCATTTCTGTACACTTTGTTTTAAAGCAGTAACTCAACTCGCAATGGAACAAACGCCCTCACGTACAATCTCAGTATTTGGACTCCTCGCTGGAAGGACAGTAAGTCCCGGGGCTGCGCCGCGTCCTCAGTGCCCCCACGGCCCCGCTCGCAGCTGCCGGCGGCGCAGGGTGCGGACGGAGCCGGGAAAACGCAGCCCTTCCCTCCGCGGCTCCTCTTCGGCCTCCGCTTGGGTTGCTCTGAGCCGATGCGCTGAGCGGGCGCCACTTCCAGGGAAAATTTAAGGCGATTTTTTTTTTTTTTTTAAAAACATTTTTTGTTTGTTTAGTTTGCCTCGTTGGGGAAACAAGGGCAAACGTTGCATGTCACCCCCTCTGCTGCGGCCAGGGGACACAGGGGGCTGCCCCCGGCCCCCCTCCCAACCCCCCCCCGCTGCTCCCAATGAGAAGCCAAAGCCGGGGTCAATCCCGAATTTAGGAAGAAGCGGGGGTGCGGTGGAGTGCCCTCCCCGGGGTGCCCATGCACCCCCCCCGAGATGGTCAGTTTGGACAAATGTTTCAAAGCAGCCACAGATGGTCCCGTTCCCGCCCTCCCCCCACCCCTCCCAAAGCCTCAGCCCCTCTCTTGGGGCAGAACAACAGGGTTTTGGTAAAGATAAGTGTGCCCCCCCCCCGCCCCCCCCCTCCCAAAATGTGTCATGATCAATACACACACACCAGCGCACGGGTTCAGTCACGTAGGAAAGCTGCAGTGCCCTGGGGGGGGGGTGAGGAAGGGGGGGAGTGGGGGGGTGTCTGTGTGGGGGTGTGTGTCTCTGCGTCCGTGTGTTTGTGTGTAAGTTGCAACAACTCCAGTCCCCCGTTCCCCCCCCCCGCAGTCCCTGTACACCCCCCCCCCCATGCCACAGGATCAGGCCCAGCCTCAGCGCAGGCGGGAGGATGCCATGGCGGCAGCAGCGCCGGACCACCCCGCTGTGCTCAGCGCGTGCCTCCATGCCCGCCTGCAGTGCCACCCGCCCCGGCCATGGCCCACCCTGCGCCCGCTGCCAGCCCGGGGGGTGTGTAAAACCAAAGAGGCCACTACAGACACTGCCCCACGGCCACGGCGCTGCCCCTGCAAATACCTAAAGCTGCGGTGGAAACACATCCAGCCCTACACCACCCCAGCGCCAGAGATGAGGCTGCTTTGCTTTTCCACCCCGCTCTGTCACTGCCCTTCACGCGTCCCTTTGGTCTCGGCCAAGCGGTCCTCGCCATGACACGGGGGCAGGCCGGTGCCCGGCCGTCCCTGTCCCTGTGTCCCCCAGCCCCCAGGAGTCACCGATCTGCTCCTGGCAGGACCAACCGGCACCGGTATTGCTAGAAAAAGTGCATCGGAAAATGAACTGTAAACGCATTTCCTCCCCAGCCCCCCCGCCCCACACACACCCCAGCGCTGCTCACCGTACCGGAGACCGCACCACTCGTCACCAAAGGCGTTAACGAAGGGAGGGGGGGGACCCAACGGGGGACATGGAGCAGGAGGGGGGGCCTAAAGGAAGAGCAGAATTCAGTAACACTGAAGATGACGGTCAAAGACTGACGACTCAGCACTCTGCACCGAGACTCACTTTAAATTAACTTAAGAGACAAAGAAGCAACAGAAAAAAAAAAAAAAAAAAAAAATTCCTCCTTAGCCCACTGCTCTCGAAATTGTCTTCTGCTTCTTCTGACAGCGACGGGTCAGAGTCTTTAGAGTTGATCCCCATTTTCAAACTAGTTAGAGACTCAAAAGCAAGTGACGCTCTGGATTTGTTTCGGTTTCTTTTTTTTTTTTTTTTTTTTTTTTCTCTTTTTGACGGACGCAGGAACTTCAGCGAAGTTGGGCTTGGTTCGAGTAAACGGCCACGCGCTGGGCGAGTGGCGGAGGAAAGGACAAGCAGTTTGGGGAGGCCCCGCTCCCCGCCTGCGCGTGGGGCGCTGGGGGAGGCCGTCTGGCTCGGCCCCCCCCCGTCCCCGTCCGAACCGAGAGGCCGCCGCCGCCGGCTCCGCAGGTCAAGATCCAGCCATGGCCAGAGGGAGAGGAGCCATCGCGCACACCGCTCCACCCGGCCTGGCAGCTCACTTGCGACGCTTGGTGGTTTTCCTCTTCCTTCTCTTGAAGAAACAGCAGCACCTGGGGACAGAGGGGACCCGGTCAGTGCCCGGGCCCGGACACGGACGGGTTCAGCGGCCCCACGGTCAGGGCAGAGCCCGTGGTGGGGGACGGAAACCCCTCGGTGTCTTGGTGAGCCCCACATGGGCACAGCTGCTCCAGGAAGTGTCCCTGGCACATGGCAGGGGCTGGACAGGGAGCACCATGATGGCCATGGCAAGTGACACTGACCAGGGCGAGTGATACTGACCACTGCACGCAGCGCCAGCCATGGCAAACGCCAGTGGCCGGAGCCGGGGCTGGGCAGGGGCTCCCGGAGAGGGAATGGCCCCGGATCTGTGCATGCCCCCCTGTGCTTGCTTTGGGGAGGACGTGTGAGCCCCGGGGCTGGGCAGGGTGAGGTGGGAAGGGGCTGGGGGTGACCCTGCTGGGACACCCCTGGGAGGGTCCCAGGGAAGAGCAGTAGTTGCTCTAGAGCTGAGCTGTTTTTTGTTCCCGGAGGGAACAGGACAGGACAGGACATCACACGGCAGCTGCCGAAACCCACATCCATCCCAGCCCCGACGAGAGGGAGGCAGCGGGGCTTACTTTGTATCGTCTGTCACCTCCACCTCGGTGGGGGCTGTGATGGGGGCGTTCGAATGTCCTGCCGTCGGGTCATCCGTGTTCAGCTCTCCGTTGGTGGAGCTCATCACCTGGGGAGAGGTGAGCGTCAGCGCAGGGCAGCCCACGGGGCACCGGCCAGTCCTCGGCCACGTCCCCTGGCCTGCGGCAGCTGTGTCCCGGAGAGGTGCAGCCCCAGGAAGCGGCACAGCCCCCCTGTGCCAGGAGCACCAGGGTCCCCACACAGGGCAGCAGGACGGTGCCCTTGCCCAGACAGCGGTGCTCAGCATCGGTGCTGAGCACTCCCAAGCAGCCCCATCGCACAGAGGGCATAGATCCCCTCAGCGTTTCTGGGAGGATCCTGGCTCCTGGGCATCCCTGCACACCCCACCAGGAGAGGGGCTTACTGGCAGCCAGCTCCAACGTGCCCGGGAGACATGGTCCCAGGAAGCCGTTAGCTCCGAGGAGACCCTGCCATAGCCGAGCGACTGGACACAGCTCTTGCTCCCCAGCCCCAAGCCTCAACACCGCCGGGCCCTGCGGGACCCAGCCCAGTGCCCACCCTGTGGGCTCCTGCCGGCCTCGCGGTGCTCCTGAGCTCCTGCCCACTCACCGGAGCAGCGGGGCCATGCGCGGTGCCGAGGCCGAGGAGATCCAAGTCACCAAAGCGAGGACGGGGTTGGCACAGGCAACGGGGACTTGCTCGAAAGCCCTCTCCTGTGCCCAATGCCCCCAGGCAAAGCCAGGAGCTTCCTGGGGATGCGCAGGCCAAAGGATTGCCAAGCTGCTCGTCCCCAGCGAGGAGGCTCGGCCTTACTCAGACTCATGGAGGAGCTGCCATCCGACAGCCACAGTGCCCAGCCGGCAGAGCTACGTCAAGCTACAGCCCCCCCCCAAACAAGCCCGAAGACCCCTGTGCGTCACCAACACCCCCCTGCAGTGCCGGGCGCAAGCGGAGGACGGGGGGAGGTTTGCAGAGCGAGAGCAGGCAGCAGCCACTGTGGCAGGGAGGGGACGTGGTACGGGAGGAGCTGGGCAGAGCATGAACTGGCCCCATGGTCTGCTCCAGCCCCGAGACAGCAACGGCAGGAGCCGGGCCTGAGCCCAGGACAAAGCACTGGCAGAGATTCACCGCGGAGCAGCAGGAACGAGCAGCAGCAGTGGGGACAGAAGCAGAGACGGAAGAAGCAGCACAGGTCCAGCCGGGGGGACCCACCATGGATGCCCCCTCATCTGCGTGGGTTGAACCCCACCAGCCTGAGCGGCAGAGGGCAGAAGGCTGCGAGGGTGGCGAGCACGCGGCCGACGGCGCGAGTGCACGACCGAGGCAGGGAGCCGAGGCTGAGGACTGCCCAGGGAAAGGGAGGAGAAGCAGGGCTTGAAGCCATCCCCCCAGTCAAACAAGGAGGCACAGGGAAGTCTCCACGTGGGATAAGGCCGCAGTGTCCGGCACTGCTGGGACGAGCGGCACTGGGGGCAGAGCCTGATGCCCACTTGACTGCTCGTGCTGCCGCGTGGCACAGAGTCAGCGCTTCGTCCATCTCTATTCGCCCTCCGAGTCCCAACTGCAGCACCGAGGGAGCCCGGCAGCCTCTGGGAAGCAGCGCCAGCCTCGTCTGCCAGCCGTGAGCATCACGCACCACAGGGACAGGGCAGCACAGCCCCGTGGTCCACGTGCTGCAGCCCAGGAAGACCCTGGGCACACGTGGCCCCAGTGCTGCCCGGGGGCGGGGGAGCAGGGCTGATCCCCCGGCACGGCCGGCAGACACACATCGGCTTGTGCCCGGCTGTACGGGCAGGTCGCGTGGCGCAGGTTGGCTCTGCTCCCTCCCGCGCCCGCCCCTGCCCTCGGCGCGTGGTTGCATGTACCTGGACGGACCCCCCGAGCCTGCCGGCTGCCAGGTGAGCTCCCAAAGGCTCCTCGGCAGGCTGCCCACTGGCCTGAGGATCCCACAACTCCGTCCCCTCGGGCGGCTGCTCGCGACAGGCAGGAGGAACAGAATGAAAAGAAACAAAAGAAAAGAAAAGAGGAAGAATGGGGAAGAGAAGGAAGAGGTGGAGGGAAAGGGCAGGGAGAAGAGTGGCAAAGGGAGTCGAGAAAATAAGACATGCAAAAGCAAAAACATGACCGGAGCAGCTCGAGTTTGTGATTGCGGAGGGCACCCGCGCAGCACCATCCCGGCGGCTCCCCAGAGCGGTCCCTGAGGTGACACCGTAGGGTCTGCATCCTCCCTGCCACGTACACGCACACACGCACCCCCTAGCAGCGGAGCACCGGACACGTCCTCTCCGGGCAGCTGAGGGCACACCGCCCTGCGGAACATGGCCAGCCCCGCGCAGGGCCGGTGGCTGCATTTCGCAGCGTGCTGGGACAGCAGTGTCGCTCGCCGCATGGGGAGATGCAGCCGGGCCGAGGCGGTGGTGACAGCCACTCTCCCGCGAGCGCAATGTTCCGAGGCTGACACGGATCCTTGTGGGGTGACTGCGAGGAAGCGACCTGTGCTGCTCGTCGAGGGTACTGGGCTCCTCAGGGTTGCCAAACCCTCGCCATGGTGAGCATGGCACACCCCTCTGCATGCCCGGGTTGGAAACTGCTCCCACGCTGTGGGAGTTTTGTGTTTTGCTTTTCCCACGGCCCTCTAGAAGGGCTGTTGAACACGGCAGAGCGCAGATCTTACTGGGAGCAAGTTCCCAGGAACGAACCAGAGGTGCTTTGAAGACGTTGCCTTCTCCCTAAGGAAGCGCTGCCCAGCGAGAGCCAGGGCTGTCCCAGGCTCCTTGTGCTCGGCCCAGAGCAGCGAGGGGCACCGCTGGGCTGATACACGGGTGAGGGAGCACAGGGTGCTGCACCCTCAGCTCCAGCCCATTTGCAGGTGCTCTGCTCCCTGTTGAGGTTCAAGGCAAGAGGACGAGGGTCTGTAGAGGACCGCTGGGGAAACGTGCGAGGTTTGCTCTTGAAGGCAGCAGTGCCAAAGCCGTGTTTCCTGCACCAGGGCAGGCCACGGCATCGGAGAAGGGCCGGGCAGCCCAGCCCCTTTCCCACAGCGACCCAGGCAGGGAGCTGCCTGCACAGCTCTGCCCGTCTCCCTGCCCCGGGCTGCTCCCAGCTCGGCCCCACATGCCCTGCCAGTTCCCAGGGCAAAGCCAACCCCGCTCTCCAGCACGGGGCCACACGCTGCCAAGCTGCCCCATGAATCCCCCCCGAGGCCCGGGCAGCCCCCTCCCTTGTCCCATGTCCCCACCTCACTGATGAAAGCGGCATCGCGAACAGAGCAGCACGTTACTCCCGTGGGGATGTGGCACCGGGGACAAGGTCCTTAGCGCAAGGTGGCTCAGCCTGTACCATGCCCATGCCCACTGGCCAGCGCTAAACCCTGCAGCTTGCCAGCTGAAGGCCAGGCCTGGCGCTTCCCTGCAGTGCCACAGCCTCCCATGGCTGCTTCCTCTCGCTTCTGCCAGGCCGCCTGGCCCCGGGGTCACTGCCCAGGTCCCCCTGCTAGTCACAGACCCAGACCTGCAGGGAGGAAGCCGTCCCACAGACAGCACTGGGCAGAAAACGATGCCCCAGTCCCTGCCTCCAGCCAGAGGCCCCGCTGGGCTCTGTGGGTCTGTGGAGCAGAAGCCCGAGCTGTGCACGACCGCGGTCCCGCGCCCTGGCCAGGGCAGTGCTGCCGCTCACCTGGTGTTTGGTGTGTGGCTGTGCTTTGTCTCCTCTGTTCGGGGGCTGCACCTGCACCTCGCTGTGCATCGTGCCGATGGGGGTGGGCTGGGGACACGACCAGGACAACATCAGCCACGGCACAGCATCCCTCCTGCCGCCCCGCACCCCCTGAACCAACCTCTGGGCAAACATGCAAAACACCCCAGAATCGGGGCTTTATCCCAGCCCCTACCCCCGCCCCAGCAGCTCCACGCTTGCGCTTGGCTGTAGTGAGCCCACGGAGGGTGCCTGTTGCAAAAAGCAAGGTGCCAACTCGACTGCTGGGTTCCCCTTAGCTCCAGGAGCGTCAAATTTCTGTGTCACAGCTTTAACTCATTGGCACGACAGCCCCGGCTTGGAGCTGGTGCCGGTGTCGGGTGAGGACTGGTGGAGCTGATTTCTCGGGCACGGATGTACATGGCAGGGACAACTGCTGACCTGCATCCTCCCTGGCTGCTGCCGCAGACCACGCTGACTCCCCACCACATTGCCCACCGCCCTCCGGGTGCCCTGGGGCCCAGCACCCTCTGCCCGTCCCCGCTCCCTCACCACTCACCAGGGGTTTTCCTGCCCAGTCGTATTCATAGTCGAACACGTAACCGTTCCTCTCGAACAAGTCTGTGAAGAGCTTCCGCAGGTAGTCATAGTCCGGTTTCTCGAAGAAATCCAGCCGCCGCACATAGCGCAAGTATGTGGCCATCTCCTCTGCGGGGACAAAGCAGGCTCAGTTGGGGCAGGGGGACAAGATGCCAGGCCAGCGGGCTCTGGGGCCAGGCTGGGGCCAGGGACAGGCCATGCAGAGTGTCCTCACCTGGGAAGTTCTCACAGAGCACCTCCACTGGAGTGGCTCTTTTGGTGTCACCGATCTTCTGATACCTCTCCTTTAACGTGTCGGCCTGGCAGAGACAAGGAGCAGGTCAGCATGAGGGCCAGGCATGTCCCGGGGAGACACTGGGTGCGGTCAGACCACGAACAGTTTTTTGGTCCCCCTTTTCCAGGTAACAGCGAGAGCTCATTCCCAGGGAATCCCCTTGCCCAGGGCAGGTCTGGAGGACAAATGCTGGGGAGTGCAGTTCCAGGACACCCACTGTGAGAGCAGCTGGGATACCCGCACCGTGGGAGGGACACCTACAGCCACTCAGCACAGCAAGGACCTGGCACAGAGCTCAGAGCAACAGCCCCGGCAGCTGGTGGGGTGCCAACCCTCTAACACGCCGGGGGTCAAAGCTTTCCCCTCCCCGCACCCTGATGCTGACCATGCCAGGACAGAGCCAGATCCACGGGGCAGCCGTGTCCAGGGACAGTGGGAGATGGCAGTTACCTTGAGGCCTTGCCAAGGGAGGCTCCCGCGGAGGAAGTACATAAACATGTGCCCTAATGCTTCCAGGTCGTCCCTGCGGCTTTGTTCTGCATGGAGAAAAAAAGACACGGGCACGTTCCCATTACAGCCACCTTCCCTGTCCCTGCCAGAGCCTGCAGCACCCCAAGTCCCCTGGACAACATCCCAGGCTGAAGAGCAGGAGAGGCAGTTTGTCCCCAGCCCCACCTCTGGCAGCAGGGAGCTCACACCCTGCGGTCCCCTTCCCTTTCCCTTTCGGCCAAGAGGCAGAGCTGGCCGCAGTGTGCACACACCTTTCCCGAGGTGGGTGTTGATGCTCATGTAGCGTGCTGTCCCTGTCAGGCTCTTGTGCTCTCGGTAGGGGATGTGTTTTTTGGTCTCGGGGTCAATATACTCTTTGGCCAGGCCAAAATCGATGATGTGGATGGTGTGCTGCCGCTTGCTGCCAGGCCGCCCCACCAGGAAGTTCTCTGGCTTGACATCTCTGTAGATCAGGCTTTTGGTGTGGACATACTCCATCCGTGTGATCTAGGGGCAGAAGGAGACATCAGCACCACAGCAGAGACACAGCCGGCATCCTCCATGCATCCCTGCACCTTCCTCCCCCCGACTCTGCTCCAACTGCCTTGTCCCCAGCCAGCAATCTTGCTCCCATCAGCTCATACGTCACCCTGGGTCAAAAGGATGAGCACAAGTCCTCCAGCCCTGGGAGACAACCTCAGTCTGGCCGAATCTCGGCCACACAGTGAGAGACACTCAGCTGCGCTCAGAAAGGGGCTGCGTGAGGGTGAGGGAGAACCCTCCTACATCAGGGAGAGGGTGAGGTACGGGATACAGCAGTGGGCAGTGCCTCCTGTGGACTGCTGGGTACTGGCTCACAGGGTCCCCACACAGCCCGACCACGGTGCCCACGCACCACCCCGCTCCCCCGTGGCGGTCTGTGGCCAGGCGAGCTGTGACGAGCCGTGCAGAGCCGCCGGCGAGGCGGAAGGTGCTGCGCTCACCAGCTGGATCGCGATCATCAGGACGGTCTTGAGCGTGAAGGTCCGATCACACAGATCAAAGAGATCTTCTAGGCTGGGTCCTAGCAGCTCCAACACCATGGCGTTGTACTTCCCGCAGGGGCCAAAGTAGTAAACCTGAGGAATTCCTTCTGCAAGAGATGGAGCAGGGGCTGTCAGGGGTTGCAACAGAGCTGAGCAGCACACAGCCGTGCTGTCACGGCCATGCCATTGCTGGAGCCGGGACGGGGGGCTGCAGATGGGGGGATGTCTCTGCACTGCCCTCCCTCTGCGCCACAGACAGCCTGGCTCTGCTCTTGGCAGGAGGGCGAAGGAGGGAGCTCCATCTGCATCCCTGACTGCTGCGGGGGAGGTGTGTGTGTGGGGAAAGAACTAAATAAAAAGGGATCAAAGATTAGACGTGGCTCTGTGTAAAATCGGCCTCTCCCAGCCGAGCAGATGGGCAGGAATCGCTCATGCCGGGGAGGGAATTTGCAGAGTCACATTTAGAGGAAGCCTCCCTTTCCTAGCCGTATCGCCTGGGCGGCCAGCTCCCCGTGGCAGCGCAGCCCGGCCCCATACCTGCATTGCCGAGCTGTTTGTAGAACCGATACTCCAGGTGCAGCTGGGGGGCCCGGGATTTTATGGGTTCCTTGGAGGAGAGAAGGAGAACGGTTAAGGCTGTTGTAGGGAGCAGGATGTTAGGGAGGTCTGGGTGTCAGACACCTCCTTCACATGCTGGCAGCAGCTGGACTGAGAGCATTTGGGGTTGAGAAAAACTAGTATAAAAGGGAGATGAAGCCTCAGGGGATGATGAGAGAAAACCAGCCCATATGGGAGCCAGAACCGCCCACTCCAGAGAGATCTGGGGGCCGGGGTAGACATTAATGGAGCAGGTATCTGTGGGGACCACCCTCTCCTGGAGTCCTCTCTGCCACCGGCACCGGCTGAGCTCAGCACAGGCCACTGTGAGGTCCTGAAGAAGCAAAGACCCAGCCCTTCTCTCCCTGGGCCCAGATCACCCCACCTGCAATGACGTGTGTTGCTTTGCCTGCCCTCAATTCCTAGCGGTGAGCGCCGCTCCCTGCACAACCACCCATCCATCACCTATCGCAACCCACTCTTAACAGCCTGGGGAGGGTGAACAACCTCCTTCCCAGGTGGCCTGAACGTCGCTGCCCTGACCACGGGGGGACTCACCAATTTGATAGCTACGTATTCGTTCGTGTAGAGGTTCTTTCCTGCAGAGAGAGACACGAAAAAAAGGCAATTGAAAGCAACTGAGCCTTTGCATTAACCCCACATAACACTCGCCGCAGTCCCCTGAGGGCTCCTGGGCTGCAGAACATCCCGAACAGGTTCGGTGGCTCTCACAACACATAAACAGGCCTAGAGGCATGAGCAGGAGCAGGAACCCACTGTGGGGAGTTGCAACACGCCCGCTAATTACCCCCAGATGGGGTGCCTGGACTCCTCTGGGATGGGCAGGCTGCTGGGGGGCCGGAGCCAAGTCTGCTGGGAGGGGGCAACGTCCCAGTCCAGGCCTGCAGGGATGTGACTGGCCAAGGCAGGAACAAGGCTGGGACCTGCTGTTTCTCCCACAGAAGGGGAGCATGGAGAGGGGCCACCCTGCTCTGGGACGGCTGTCCAGAGCTGAGGGATGCTGCTTTGTGGGCAGCGGGACCACGCAGAGGGTGGCAGGGAGGAAGGAGCCCCAAGAGCACTGGGGTAGCTGGAGGCATTGCAGCTGGCCATGGTTTGAAGACACCGCAGGTAGGTGGAAAACCCTTCCCCAGGACTGGGGTCACTCCTGGGGATGGTGTGCGTGTGTGTGTGCGCACACACGCACACGTGCGACTCAACCTCATCCCTCAGGATGCTCCCACCCACCCGAGGGCGCAGGGGAAGCCAGCAGCAGACCCACAGCACGGCCCAGACCATGCAAGGAGGAGCTGAAGGCACCGATGAGCTGTGGGGAGGGCCAGACAACTGCCTCCAAGTGCCCAGGAGAGCTGGAAGGGCAGCTGTGCCACCCCGAAACCCTGTAAATGACTTCCTAGAGTTATGGGAGTTTTCACACCCATAACCACAGAAAGCTTAAACTAACAGTGTCTGCACATCGTGCTGCTCACCCCAGCAAGCCAGGAGGGCATGAGGGAGGTGTTACACCCAGCAAGCATCAGTACAACCACTGCCCCCGGTCCACAAAGGCAAAGATTAAAGAAGTTTGCAGAAACATCTGAGTGCCCTTTCTGCCAGAGCCCTCTAGGACACCGGAGAGATGGAAATTAACTGCAGCAGGTTCCCTTCCATGGCACGCAGAGCCAGCAGACATGCGATCCCCCTGCCTGGCATGTGCGTATCTGATAGAGCTGCATCTGTCTCCTCGGATTTTCTCCAAGCAATTTGCTCAGGGAAACAAGCTCCTCCTGGCATAAGATTTCATCTGCTCCGACTGCTGCTCTCCACCTGAAGCAGCAATAAATCCTTGCCGGGTGACATCAGAGCCAGCTGCTGAGTGCCAGAGTCAGTGGCAGGATTACGGGAAGAAGGGATGAATGGGAGATATTAATGGAGCGGCTCCTCCCAGGGAAGGGCACTGCAGCCAAGGAGGGGCTCAGTCCTGTTCCCTCGCTGACCATCTCCCATCCCAGGGGACCTCTGCCAAGCCACTTTGTCTCCTGCCTCTGCAAAACCAAATCCCTTCACAGCAATTAGGAAGTAGGCGATTAGGGAGGGAGAAATGTCTGGCTAACACAAGTACATGCCAGACCCAGGGTTTCTGGCCCATCACAGACCAATGTTTCCCAGGGAGGAGGTGGGATATCCCCCAGATCCATGTATGGCTCCAGAGAGGAAACTCTCAGATCATTGGGAACGTGACTGGGGCAGGGAAGAACTGAAATCCCGATGGACCCCAGTGCAGCCCCCTCACCCCCAATGTGAGCACAGTCACCTCTCAACAACTCAACAGAGAGAGAAGGCAGCAAGCTGGCAGGGAGGAGAAGCGCGTGCAGGCGGCTTATCTTCCACGCACCGGGACCTCTGTGTTTTGCAAACAATTGCAAGGGAGAGCAAAACAGCTTCGCACGCCGGCCGGGATGCAGGGGCAGACAGAGCCCAGCCAGGCAGGCACGGTCCTGCCTGTGACGACGGCACAGGGTCCCCACATGCTTTCCGACTAAGGTGGGCTCCGGCCTCAGGGCCGTACAGTTCAGTCCAAAAAAAAAATCACTGCTGCCTTCAGGGCAGTAACTTGCAACCAGAAAACTCACAGCTAGGTTTTCCCTGAGGTTAGGCTGGGTCTGAAGAGGGGAAAAAAAATAACATGGCAGGATAGCTGCCACCCTGCCAGAGGGGCACTGCAAAACGGGCACAGCAGAGCATGGCTGGAGAAGGGAAGAAGGCAGGAGCATCCCCAGCAGGGCTCTGCCTGGAGATGTCCACCCCTGTCCCTGTTACATGGCATCTGTCCTGTCCCCACCATGCTGGCCCCCCTGTGGCTCACTGGCAGAGAAAATTATCCCCAAAAGCATTCTGGGTGCTGGCAGCCCTCTCCCAGCCCAACAAATGAGTTCAATCGTTTGATACCCCCATGGTTCATCCCTTCCTGTAACACTCGGAGGGCTTGGACAGAGATGCCAGATAAGACGGGGGAGCAGAGAGAGCGCATGGATCATTGCTGCTGTCTAACCACCACCATCCTCTTCCCATTTCCTGATAAAAAAAAAAAAAGATGTGAAGAGCAGAACTGGCCTATCATGAGAAAAAAAAAACGCAACAGGAAAGAAAAAGCCAAAGAGCAAGTAGGCAGGGCTGCGGGGTCCTTCCCCCGGCAGGGAACTCCTCCGTCCAGCTCCGGGAGCAGCTCCTGCAGCCACCCCCAGCCGCCCGCTCTGCTGAGCGCTCACTGAGGACGGTAACTTTAACAGCTAAAACGTGTTGGAGTCCACAGACTGCCCCAGGGGAGGACACAGGCAGGCAGCACTGCAGAACGCACAGAAGAAAAGGTGCTTTTGAAAGAAGAAGAAAAGAGAAAGTGGCAAGATGAGCAGCAGAAAGCAAATATTTGCATTTGCAGAGAGGCCTTTGCCCAGCTCAGCGCTGGCGGCTCCTCCGAATCCAGCTGCCAGCACCTGCAAGACACGGCCTGCCTGGTCAGAGCTGAGCCAAAGGCACCCATCGGAGGAGGCGGCCAGATCCGGGGTCGTATCACATTTAAAAGTCAGACGTGGCTTTCTCTTAACCGTGTGCTAACACCCAAATCATCCCCCTCCCAAAGGCCAATTTGGCAGCAGGGAGATCCGGCACCTGCTCCTGCACATCACGGCGGCCCAAGGAGGAGCTGAGCTCTGTGCTGGGCTCCCAACTGGGTCCCCATCCAGCGCCAGCCCCTCGGTCACAGCACGGCATGGGGCACAGCACCACACCAATGGTGCCGGGAGACCCTGCGCAATACAGCCCTGCCTGCAGCAGGAGCACAGAGTTGTGCCTGGGCGCTGGGACCGGCAATTTGGCTTCCCCGATCCTCAGGCGATGCAGTCAAGGAGTGCGGGAGAAGGCAGCTCTGTGCAAAGGCATCCAGGCACCAGCCCAGCGCTGCAAGCACTGCAGACCCGGCAACATAAGCTGCATCAGTCCAAGCAAGGGTAGTTCCTTGAAGCACTGGGATTTAATACCATCAAAAAAAAAAGTAGTTATTTTAGGGTTTGACCTTCCTCTAGAGGAGGCTCTGAAAGACCAAGAGGGAAAACAACCATGAGCTATTAGCAAGGGAGACAAGAGGAGCAGCCAGCGTGTGGGCTCTTCTCTCCCACAGTCTCCTCCGAAAACACCCGTGGGCCGCCTTCAGCACGTGGTGAGTCTGCGGCTCCGACCAGCCAGCGGGGCTGAGCCCTGCGCCGTACGTGCACGTGTAAAGAGGTCTCTGCGGAGCTGAAGAGAGAAGGGTGTCATGCACAGCGCGCTAACCCCAGCTGGCATTTTCTGAAGGTACCTTTTGTGGCCCCTGAGAAGTAACCCCCGCGAGTTCCCAGGAGGCTGCAGGCCAGGGGTGAGAGCCACAGCTCAAGAGAGCTTGGGAATGTCCCCAGTGCTTGCACGTGACCATTCAGCTGGGACATGGCCCCAGCCCAGCTGTAGTACTGACCTGCTGCTGCCTCATACACCGCACAAGGACCCACCCCCCTCATTTTCCTCCCTCCAAAACTCTGGTTTTACTTTTTCAAAACAAGTTAATTTCCAGCCTTTAACTTCGAAGGAAAACATTCGCTTTGTTTCCAAGCTGCCATTAGAAATGAACGCACCAGGCTGGGGGAGAGGCACCAGCACAGGAAAGCCGCCAAAAGCAGACTTGCAGAAGGTTATTGTATGAAGAACAGAAGCAGCAGCCTTTGCTGGGTCCCTGGTCCCCCCCCCCATCCCATTCCCGGCCTGACATTCCCCGAGGCAGCTCCATGGCACAGCCTCACCAGAGCACCAGCTTTGAGCCAGGCTCGGGAGGGGGCCGTTGGGGAACCCCCTGCCCAGGCAGCCCAGCAGGACCCACAGCAGCTCCTGGCTCCAAAGCATGGCTGGGAGGAAGCCCAACACCAGGCGGAGCTCAGGGAAGGGGGCTTGCGTAGCACCCAGGTGCTTCGGGCTCATTTTTGCCCTTTCTGCTGACTGTCTGGGTTTTCCTCATTTCCCCTATCCCAGCGCACTGCAAAGCGCCACCGAGGAACTGCTAAGAGGAGCCTGCCCCAACAAACCCTCGCTGCAAGCAGTACGTGCTGGCCTTGCTCCCAGGGGTGCAGGAGCTGGCAGAGGCAGCAGCCATAGCCCGGTGCCAGGGCACACGAGCCGCGCTCCAGCCATCCCTGCTGCCACCAGCTTCCTACTGCCTTGTGTTTCAGAGGGCAGCACCCAGCCCTGGCACAGAGGCGGGCTGGCTGCAGGCAGTAGATGGGCAGGAGGAGCTGGGGGGGACGGGGGGGGACTGCAGGCAGCGGGTGCTGTCTCGGGCTGCCTTTCGAAAGCCCCAGGAGGAGCCGGGCTGGCGCTCGCCCACAGCTGCAGGCTGTCAGGGAGAGGGATGCTTCGGATGTGCTGGCCAGGGCACAGTGCCCTGCTCGGCCCAGGGTGAAGCACCAGGATGGGGTGACCATTTGCGAGGAACTGGCCAGCAGCGCCGCCTGACTGGGACAGGGACTGGCAATACATTTGTGTAGCGCCCGGGATGCCAAGGCCAGCGTGGACGCGGAGGGGCAGGATCCAAGCATGGCTTTGGCAGCCAGGAAATCCTGCCCAAGTCATTCCCCTTCTGGCTTCCCATAAATGCCTTATGCCAATTTTTTTTTTTTTTTTTAAATTTTATTTTTAAACAAATCACTTTTGACTTTGGACACCTCCATAGCTCAGAGGACACTTGTCCCCCACCTGGGACAGCTGAGCTGAGGCACCCAGAAGGACAGATTGGCACCTGCCTCTCAGCACAGTGGTGAAACTGGGCAAAGCGTTACCTGTTTCAGGAAGAAAACTTCATCTTCCTCCATCCCACAGGGCTGGGAGCCGGAGGAGTCACCTCCTGGCATGTTTTTGCAAGATCTCCTGTTTTTTTACTAAAGGAAAGAGTCCAAAGAAGATTTGGGAGCTTTTAAACACTGAGTTACACTTTGGTCTCTCCAAGCAGCCTGCCTTGAGGAGCGAATACTCCATTCCCAGGGGAAAACTGAGCGTCCAGCAAATGCTGGGGAGCATCCCTGCTCATGCCACCACTTCACAGCAGGATCCCTCTGGTCCCTTGCCATTCAGCTGCAGTTGGGAGGAATCCCTACTTTCTGTGAAGTCCTGAAAGCATTCCTGAGCCCTGACGCAGCCCAGAGGCACACCTAAGGAAGAGAGATGCGATTTTAGGAGAAAAGCCACATAGCTGTGGCTTCTACTGCTGTGATGAGATCTTGTGCTCAGGCCGTTACCACGTTGCAGCTGGGCACTACAGGGTGTGACAGGGCAGGAAAACCACGCAAAGGGACTAGAAGCTTCTCTTGCTGGTGGCAAGGACAAACTCTCACAGCGAGAATCGATCGCTGCAGAGCCCCAGAGCAAAAGCTCTTTGCTTGTCCCTTCAGCCGAAGGGACAAACTCAGCCCAACTGCTCCCAGGCACTGGTGACAGCTCCACTCTGAGCAACCCAGACTGCCAGTTTCACAGATGCTCCTCAGATCCGCGCGAGACTCATGTCCACCTTGGTGCTGTCCACAAAAAGTGAGGGGGGAGGCCAATGCGGGGGATCACGCGGTCCTCCAGCGCTGAGCACACCAGTCAAAGCAACAGCCACAGCCCCAGTTGTTTCAGACTCCTGCCTAGAGTAGGATCTCAGAAGACAGCTCACCCAGAAACACGTACCCGCCATGGAACGTTTGCTGGCAAGCAGGGAAAAGGAGGTGGAAGGACACAGGTAGGCCCTGCAGGGAGGCACCAGCAGCATCCCCAGGGGGTGTCCGGATCCACCTGGGTAGTGAAAGGAGCAGCTGGCATGGCAAAAATCCCTAAATACCTCTCCTTCCACTACACCTGCGCTTGGAGGAAGGATCAGAGCTCCTCACAACACCAGGAGAGGCAGACCCTCCACTGCTGAATGCAGGAACCACTTGGCTGGATTTTAAACAGAGCATTTTCCCAAGCTCTGCAATTAAGTGGCGATCCCATTGGGGAGTTCAGGAACAGGACGGTTTAGCCTGGCACCAGCCAGTCTGTCACACTGGGAAGAGCTAACATTAACTCCCCACAGACAGAGGCGGCCCAGCGAGGTGGGTAAACTCACCCCACCCTCCGCACGGGTGCCGGAGCCGGGGCTGCCGGCAGCACCTCCCGACAGCCTCCCACCTCCTGCTCCTTTTGCACGCAAACAGCCTGCTGAGACGACCACATTTACTGCGGGTTTAGCTCAGAGCTTGGTTTGAAAAGGCGTTGCTTAAAATATCACGGAGCAACAAGACCTACAGCCATCACAGGCTCCCAGCCTGCTCCGGGGACCAGCTCTCTTCCCCCTTCCTAGGGCTCCCAAAGCACTCCCAGCCAAGGCCAATGCTCTGCCTGGCAGAGACTCCATCAACACGTCCAACACGCATTCCTGGAGACATCCAGACTGTGCTGCTGGCACAGCGGTGCCTGGTACTGCCAGGCCTCTCCCAGCTGCCTGACGCCAACTGAGGAGTTAACAGCTTTCTGAAATCCTCCGGGGGCATGCCGAGTCCTTGGGAGAGGAGCAACCTGCCCACCCTTTAAACAAGAGTTTGCTTGAACCGTTTCCTGATAAACTTGGTTCAAAATGGAAAGCAACCATGGAACGTGTTTGGGTTTTATTCAGCACTTTCTCTCTCCCCTGCATAAATTTTTAGGACAGTTTCTGAAACAACCAGTTTCAACAACTGGAGAATTTACCCGGAATAAAATACTGACCCCAGATCAGATGCTTGTCCCAGCAGAGCGCACACCCCCCAGGCCCCCACTCTCTTGAGGCACATGGCGCAGCAGGAGGGCAGCACCCCGTGCACAAGTGGGCTGAGATCTGGTGAGCACACAGCAGCATCTCATGAAACATTACTCACTAAGTGTTCCTGGAATGGGGGGGACACGCAGGCCTGCATGGACCACCACCGCTTCCAACAGACAGCACTGAACTGTAATGCTTTCCTTGACAAAGCCAAAGAGCAATAGGTATGGGGAGGAGACGGGAAACACCTCTGCAATAAGTCCTTTGGGCTGTGACGGGCTTTGAAAGACCAAGCACAGTGTAAAGGGGCTGAGGAAAAGGGAATTCTGCGAAGGAAGCAAGGGCTACCTGCAACATGCAATGCTTCAACACCGTATGACCAGTCAACACCCTTGGTGCTGACAGTCACAAGCATGCGCCAGCTCCTCCTGCCGCAGGAGATGGATGCCAGGGCAACCCCTGCACAAGTAGTTATAGTGAGGACAGAAGAAGGCCCTTCTCACCTAGACGGAGCTCCCCGAAATTGCCGCATCCAATCTTCTTGCCGACCCGGAAGTTGGGACCCACCATTAAGACTCCCGAGTTGGTTCCAGCACTCCGGCTTCCATGACTGCTCCTTCCTCCACCTGTCTTGGACATCCTTTTACCTTCCTCCAGGTCCCCTTTCCCTCCTCTCTTATCAAAATCCATAAGTTTGTGATACCCCGGCCTCTCCACGGTTACGCTGCTGCCATACAAATCCCAGAGCTGCCGAAAGTTGAGGGGTGAGGAGAAAAGAAGCAGGGCTCTTCTTGGTTAATACACCATCACGGTGAGCAGTGGGAGGGTGGGGTGTGGAGAAGGAGGGATAAGCGGCCACCCACGGGTGCTGGGCTACTGAAATGTTAGTGCTTTCCAAGGTCCCGCCGGGATTGTCATCGTCGCCTGTTACAGGGAGTTCTTTGGTGGAGAGAACATCCTGCGGAGAGGGTCCTCCCAGCGTGGCTCCTCGGTCTCCCAGCTGTGGAAAGGAGAGGGAGAAAATTAGCACGAGGAAACAAGGAGGCAGTGGACAACAGGGTGTTGTGGGTCCCAGGCTCCTGCCCCCAGCTCCGCAGTGCTCCTCCAACACCTTCCCTGCGTTACGGATAACTCCCACTACAATGAGGGGTGCCACAACTGAGGGGTGGGAGAAGCTGTGGTACCAGGACCTTGAGAGGGTGCCCCATATCTAAGATGCCGGCATAAATAAATAACTATGAGTCTGGCCACAGCATGAGGTGAAACGCTTGCTGAGCATCTCCAGGTCAGAGCCAGCGAAGAGTCACTTGATGAGGACAACGGCGCCAACAAGGAAGGGCTGCTGGCAGCAGGGAGCCCTTCGGAGGCACCGGCTGAGGTGCTCGGGGCCAGGCTGCCACTGGTCAGATCCGAGAGTCCCCAAGAGCGGAGGACACACGTAAACCACTGCGTTATGGGACAAACCATGCCAGGCGTGCAATTTCCTACGAAGTGAAAAGAGGATATTCTCCCCAGGCAGCTGCTTGCTGGGAGGGTCCCTGTGGGTCCAGAGGCTGTGGCCAGCTGAGTCAGAGTGCTTCCCCCAGCACCAACCTCCATTGCAACTGGGCCGGGCCACCGGTGCCAGGACACGTGGGAGAGGACACAGTCTCTAAGGAGCTGTGCCTGTGTGGGGAATGACCATGCTCAGAGCTCCCATGACAGCCCGCCCAGGCCTGCCGGGCTGGAGTAAAACAGACACCGCTGAACAGGAACCCAGGACTTACTAACACCTCGCTCACCTCCACAGCCACCTCCTGATTGCCACTGCTTCCTCCGCTCTTGCAAACAAACCTTGATTTTAATTGCAAAGCTCAGTGTGAGGCACAGTGGCCAACAGGGCTGCCAGCTCCAGCCTGGCAAAAGCCACTGTGACACTCACTGACGGTAACTGATGGCTGTGGATGCTTGTTTGCTTGGTGGTCACGCGGCACCTTGCCTACCTCATGTATGCAGCTCCCAGCACGGCTGGTGGGAAGTCCCAGGCACAGCGGGGTAACCCGGAGTTCCCCTTGGCCCCCACAAACAGCCAGGGCTCAGCTCAGCCCCTCGAATCAGGGAGCTCCTTCCCCTGTGCACACCCCTGCGCAGTACAGGGGGGTTGGACTAGATGACCTTTAAAAGGTCCCTTCCAACCCAAACTATTCATAGAATCTATGACATCGGCTCCGCACAAGCCCCCCGCCCTGTGCAGTGACTGTGTTCACATGGGTAGAGCCCAACATCGAGGCCACATCGACCCCTCGCTCCCTTCCAGAGGGGTGGGATGACAAGTACTGTTGACCAGCTCCATGCTCAGGGAACCACGTTCCCAAGAGGGAGCTGCGCTCTCCCTCCATCCAGGACTCCCACCAGAGCTGCCTGGGGGGAGGTCAGGCTTGGTTCCTCCTCACAGGGGACACTTGCATGGGAGGTGGATGGAGTGTGCCAGCAGCAGGACAGCCAGGAAGCTAAAAATGGGCTGGAAAGCAGAGAGAGTCAAGCGGGATCCGGGTGCACACTGGGAGGCCATGTGAGAGACAGACACACACATGCATGCATGTCCTGTTTTCTCCATCTCTGGTTTTGCTCCCAGCTCAACCCTCATTGTGTCTGGAGCGAGCCGAGCTGGGAGGCAGCCCCCACCCCTCCCTGGCTGCCCCCCAGCCCTGCTCCCCCTCTCACCACCTTCCTCTGCTCCTCTCCGGGCTCCTGTGATGCCCACCAAGAGCCCTGGCTGCCGTGGCCTCATTACCTGTGGGTTAAACAAGCAAACCCACACCCCTCCAGCACTCAGACTCCAGGAAATGAGCATACTGCAAGTCCTGACGCTTGGCCAAACCCTGTAAAACTTTTTTTATTGGCTCTCAATAGCTATTAATAACAAAAAAAAGGCTTCTTGTGCTAAAGGGTGCATGGGGGGAAACGGGGGAGGGTCTAAGAGCAACAGAGGGGAAAAAGACACCAAAGCCAGAGCTCAGCATGGGAGAAGGACCATGGGCAGGGGAGCTGCCCCATTCCCAGTCCTCGCCCCACACCAAATCCTCACCAGGGCCCACCACACCATCCACAGCACCCTGGCAAATTGCCGCTGCTCTCCAGGAGGGACCGGAGCTGCAGGCACTGAGGCCCAGCTCCTCAGGGCTGTTGCGGGTACATGACACCCACCCGTGGGTCTTGCCTGTTCAAGTACTGGGGAACGAGGCTTTCATGTGGGATGGGAGCCCGCTCCTTCCCCCACAGGCTCCATCCTCCAGGCCAACACCTCCAGAGCATCCCCAGAGGACAGCAGCCCCAGCACAACCTGGCCCTCCGAGGCCACCCCCGGCAGGCCAACACCTGGGGAACATCCTGCTGCACCCAGCATATCTCAGCCAAGGGAAACTGAGGCACACAGAGTCTTGCAGCTTCCCCAAAGGCAGGCAGCTGCGGGCCGGCTCCTGTCCTGACAGCTCCCTTCCCTCCGGCAGCCAACAGTCTCCGTCCCGTGCCAGCAGGAAGCGGGGTGGGAGCGGTAGCGGAGCAGGGCTTCCCTGCGCTTTGTTCTCCCCCAGCCCTGAGCGCACACAGCCGACATGTGATATCCTGCTCATTCTTTGCTCTCCCAATAATTTCCGTCCCGGGTTTGGCGCATGGCGGTGCCCTCCCGCCTGTCTCACACTTCTCCCACCTCTGCTGGCCTCGTGCAAGGGCACCGGGGAGCCATTTCCCCTCGGGACCTCCCAGCTCCCGAAGCAGGCAGCATGGCACGGCCCTCTCGGCATGTTTTGGGAGGCACCTTCCCTGGACATGGCTCCAGCCACACACCGGGGAAGGGGAGGTAGCCAGTGATGCGTGGGTCATGCCACTTCATACCCTGTTTTCGTTCTGAATCAGACCTTTATGTTCTGTCCCAGGGGATTTCAGGCCCAGACTGTTTGCACAAAGTCAGGCAGCCGACAGCCAGAGCAGAGGGAGCTCCAGCCCGGCACTTAGGATTTTTTTTCTTTTTAAAGAGTTATGGGTCAATCTTTGCAAGGGAATTTCAGACAATGGAGCGAGACAGAGCCCTAGCAGAAGGGAAAAAATAAATACTGTTTCCTGCGAGCACTGGGAGACTGTGCTGTCTTCCCCCGGCCCAGACAAACACAGACAGCAGCACAGCGTGACTCTGCCACGCGAGCAGCCCTCCCCAAAGAGCCCAGCTCCAAACCCTGGGTTCAAGCAGCTGGGCCAGTGCAACGACCGTCGACACCACGGCACCGACCCCGGCACTGTGGCTGCATGCCAGCCGGCTACCACGCTGCAATTCCCCCTTTCCCGAAGCCGGGCGGTCAGAGCAGTACGAAGTCACCGAACCGCGTCCGTGTGAGTCAGGCCAGAGCAAGTGATGCTCCTCCAAACTCTGCCCACCAGCCTCCCCCGTGAATGAGCCACGGGGAGCTGAGGCTGGGAGAAATCTATTTTCGCATCCGAAGAGTGCCAAGGAAAGGCACTGGCTCACTCTACCTCGGTACAAAAGCAGGACCTACCTCTCTGTGTGGTGTCAGTGACTGGTCAGGTTTTCCACTCTGTGCCATAAAGAGATCTCTGGCCTTTAAAATTGGGAACAACCTAATTAGAAACAGAAACCTTTGGTAAAATCCCAGGACTCCCACTGCTCTGGAGTGAACAGCCCTGCAAAACCCATGTTTGTTAAAATACACCAGCCTCTGGATGGGCAACAGAGACTCAGATCCACCCCGTCCTGCCACCCCGGGGTAGCAGCACCATAGGGAAGATGCCCCTGATAAAACTGACGGCACATTGTTGCATTAATGAATAGGAATCCTCACCCAGGTTGTCACATCGACGCAAGCAGCCTCAGAAAAGCACCTTCTAGACTGGATTTGTTGGCCTGGTATCAAATCTGATGCAAGATGAGACTAAGAAAACTTCTTTCTCTCTTTGGAGAGAAGGGGAGGAGGGAGGTGGAATAAGGGGAGAAAAAAAAAAAAAAAAGTTGGCCTGAAGTTTGGTAGAAGAAATTCCAAAGCAAGCTGTCGTCTTAAAACAAATAAGCACTGCCCTGCAGTGTTTGCAATGCAAGTGCTCCCAGCCAGGGAACCTGAAAGTGAAATAAACTCCAGACAAGTGCAAGTGACTTCAGCACCTCCCCAAAAGAGA
The DNA here is from genome assembly GCF_965231255.1 of Vanellus vanellus. Taxonomy (NCBI): domain Eukaryota; kingdom Metazoa; phylum Chordata; class Aves; order Charadriiformes; family Charadriidae; genus Vanellus; species Vanellus vanellus. The sequence continues at coordinate 5,030,327 of NC_138930.1, forward strand.
ACCACAATAACACTGAAAGTACTATAAAAGGGGCAAAACCCACACTCAAGCAATAACCTGAAACGCAAAGAAGGGGTTCACGGTAGTTTTGTTGAAATACTGGGTTCTTTTTTATTTGCCATCTGGTTTTAAGCATGCCAGGTCTGCTCCAGTCACATTTACAAGGTTTTCCCTGCAGTCATGAAGGTGAGAGAAAGGGATTGGGGGTGTGGGGTTGTTTGTTGGTTTCTTAAAAGAAAAAGTTGCAATTCTAGTGCTAGCCCTTGACTCTGAGACCCGTGACTTCAACTCAAATACCAAGGTTTGGGAAGTTCCTGGCTACATTTGCAAGTATGAAATGCTGAAAAGTTGTATTTTTAAAAATTTCTTTCCTATATAGTGAAACCTCGTGGCTGCCGAGAAAGGACCTGTACAATACCATCTGGGGCACATTGTTCTAGGCCCTTTATACACACACAGTGTTCCTGCCCGAAAGAGGTTACAATTAAACGGGGCAAGACAAAAGAGGGGAAGAGGAGGAAAAAATAGCGGCCGGAGCAGGGAAGTGACTGGCAAAGATCAGAGAGCAGGTCCGTGGCGCTTCTAAGAACAGAGTCTAGGTGTCCCAGACCAGCCAGCACCCCCAGGCGGGTGCGATGCTGCTACCAGCCACAGAGGCTTGACCGTACCGAGCCCTGATCTCTGTAAGCCTCTGGGATGGTTACTTGAAGCTGGTTTCCCCGTGTACTCTGCGCTTTACGAGCAAAAGAGAAACACAGCTGCATCCAGATGAAAGAGAAAGGAAAGCTTCTCGAGAGCACAAAAAAGAAAAGCCCTTGACACTACACAGCTCCAAGTACAGATCACTGCCAATTAAAAGCTAAAAATAATCACAAATACCCCGATGTCCCAAAGGACGACCCATCAGCTGGCTCCCAATACAAAAATCCAGACCAAAAAGCAACCGGTGGCCTTGCACAGCTGAAACCAAAACCCAATAAATTTTAAAAGTTTAAGAGGCAGATGAAGTCTTAGCTTACAAGGAGATCAAAAGTCTTAAAACAAAGCAAGATCCAACATCTTTAAAGTGAGCTGCAGACGGTCCCAGATGATGTCTACAAAGGTTAGTAGCTAAAATGTATTCCAGTCTCCAGCGCCGGCAGCCAACGCTGCTCATGACAAAACGGGGAAAAGCTGTGCCACGACACAGAGGTCTCCAAAAATGAGGGGTCATGGAAAGCCTCACCAGGCTTTCCCCAGCAGACCGCTGTAATGGGTATGGGCAAGTTAGAGGTGGGAGCGGAGGCACCGGAGGGATGCGGGACAGCTCCCGTGGGAGGGCAGGAGAACCAGGGCACCCCTACAAGTCACCCCCCAACAGCTCAGAGAGCAGGAAGGCAACGGGCTGCTGGAAGGGTCCAGCTTTTGAGCAGCCTGCAGATGTGCAAGTGCTGCCCGAGCGCATGGAGATCAGCCTCCAGGCACCATGGCAGCGCTGCTGGGACCCTCTCCATCCACCCCACACATGACATGAGGCCTCCAGAGACCCGAAACAAACAGGACAAGTCTTGGTACTCATGCGTGGCTCTGACCAGGAACCTTCCAGGTGGGGCAGACTCAGGAGGGGAACAACTCATTTGGGGTGTGAGCAGCTGTAGAATGAGAAACATGTGCTGAAGGGCGGGGGGGGGCAAAAAAACCCCAACAAACCCAACAAAACCCCCAAACCAACTCATTCCAACCTAATGTTGTGAACCGTAGCAGTACAAAAGGTCCTGCTGAGATGCAGGTTTGGGCCCAGATGCACATCCTCCACAGGGCCACCATTCCCATATGCGCCCAAGGCAGCGGAGAGCAGAGGCCAGCAGAGGCTGGAGGAACTTGTGGACAGCAGCAGCTTGTGGACAAAGGCTGTTCCAAAGGATGGGAACTGGCCATGAAGTCACCTTCTCCCACCAACTTTGCTCTGGACAGAGAGGAAGTGAAAAACCTTCTGGGGTGTCCCAGTGTAGCAGAAATCTGTCCCGCTGGGTCTGCAGTGTCCTGCGTTCCGCAGAGCTGGCAGAGGTCCTCCCTCTGAGCTGAAGCTCCTCACTTCTGCTCTTTCAACAGCTGAAAGTTCCAAGCAAAAGCCTGTCTATACAGCTAGCACAAGAGGGAAATCCAGCGGATTTTCCAGGATGTAAAAATAATACAACTACTTCTCATATTCTGGAAATTCCACGTTCAAACTGTATTTGTCCAAGCCCAATGCTAGCATCTCTTGTGGGACAGCCAACATGACCAGTACAACCTGACAACCTGTACTGGAGCGACAGCAAGCACATACACGTGCAGGGACCCAGCTCGACCCACCATTAGTTAACTGATGCTTAAGAACAAATATAAGCAAACTGGAACTAGGCCACCTTTACACTGAGGTGGGAGCGTTCACACACCTTCAGCACCAATTTAACTTCATGGGCTCAAAAACTCCTCTCTTCCACGACCGACACAGAGCTGTAAAGCTGGGGGGTGACTCAATCCCAGCCCTGCAGCAGTACCAGGAACCCACTCCCCACGCTGCTTTCCTTCCCTTTTCTCTGCACACACACACCCCCCAGTGCCGCAGCAGAAAGCCAGGTTTGAGAGAGCCACGTCAGACACCACCGTAAGTCCGCTCCTGCTTCTACCTTGGAGAGGTGGCATTGTGCTCCAGAATGTGCTGCCAAGCTCCCTGCAACTCAAATTTTAATGAATGGGTTTTTATGAGAAAAACCCACGCTAGGTGGATTTTTGACGAAACAAGAAAATTGATAGGGTTTTTTTTGTTTTGTTTTTAAATGAAGAGTCCTTCCAAGACTTGGGCAGTTTACAGCAGCCTTTTGCTTAGGCAACAGGAAAGTTGAAAGCTGGAAGCGTAAGCTCCTCTCCCCGCCTTATGCTGCCAGGCTCCGGCAACGCAATGCGCTCCAGAGCGATCTCCTGAGCTTCCTCCACTCCCAGACGCGCACCTCTCCTCCGAGACGGACACAGCAGCTCACCATCAGTTCCTTCCCACAGCAGACGTGCTGAAGAAGCTCAGCTCCGCAGGGTGGACTTTCCCCAGCTGCATCAGCTGCTTCCCCAGGAGGCAGAGGGAAACCTTGCTGTTTGGAGAAAACCCATCCTGACCCCCACCCAGGGAAGTTTCCTGCGTGGGCTGGTGAGGCAGCAAGGCTGTGCAGCACTTGGAGCTCGCTCCACCTTGCGCCTCCACCACCTACAGCTCCGGTTATGGGATACCCAAGCAAACCTACCGGGGCAGCAGAATATTCCTTATGGCAAAGGCAGATTGGCTTGTTCTGGTCCAATTTCCTCCAGATCCCTCATGAAAAGAGGGGATTGAGTACTGTGACCGAGGATCTCAAGGCACCCAGCAGAGAAGGGAGTTCTGGATGTGAGCATCTCCCCTGCCGTGGCCCAGGAGAGTTGTGCCAACCCCGTCAGGACGGAGGATTGGCTGCATCTCGCAGGGGGCAGCCCCTGCAGAGGAGTCGGAGCAGCAGGGCAGAGGTGAAGGGACCTTTATCCGTCCCAGGGAATCCCTTAAAAATCAGGAAGTCTTGAAAGCAGCCGCTTTCCCAGCAACACACAATGCCTGCGCAGTTTCTGCTACCCGCAACCACAAGAACATCATTCCGCGACCCCAGCGGGGCTGGGTTAAGTGGAGATGGCGTCCAGGCCTCCTCACAGTCTCCAACGCTTTTCCCAGCTCACAGTGAGGCGGGAGCCAGCACAGCTCTGTTTACTCCGTTTCCTCCTTTGTGCGTTCATGTTGGTGTCAGCACAACAGGAAGCTCTTGTTAAATAGTTTGTTACTTAACTGCTGATGCAGAGCCACCGGGGAACCCAGGCGTAACGTGCAGCGTTTGGAGATGTGGGGGAGCCTCGCAGCTCAAGTTCAGGGCTGGGTTTTGAGAACTCCGAGCTCTGCCACCGCCTCCCTGCCGATTTGGGCATGTACTGACTTCCTGGCCCTTCACATCCCAGCCCAGCCGTTACACTGGGATAGCAGCTCCCCTGCATCTGCCTTGGCCATTCGAGGTCCCCAGGGACCTTTCTCAGCTTTTGAACAGCACTGAGAGCTCAGCAATCTTTCCCCCTGCCTCCTCTAAGGCATCTTTCAGGGAAAAGACAAGAACCCAGTAACTGACTGAAGAAACTCTCACACCGAACAGCAACATCACCCCGTGAAATCCACCCACCATACCTGCGCTCCTGCTGCCCACACACCAGGTCATCAGCCCACCAGTGGGGAACATCCACACATCTCTCAAATCTACTCACAAATCTACTTTTTGGACCCTCACATGAAGCCCACCAGCCTGCTGGTCCCAAAAAGCAGCCGTCGTCTGAAGCCCTGCAGCCCATCTCCCCGACTGCTTCCTTACAAGCCGTTGCATCCCTCATCGCACAAACACGGACACCGGTTCACGTCTGTACAGTGCCATCAGACTGAGTCATCGATTACATGGCAGACGCAGTCCTATCACCATGGTCACTGTATCAGGAGCGTTTGAAGTGCAGTTTCCCCTTCCACACGATAATGGTTGTGGCTGGTCTTCCCCTCCAGCAAACAGAGACACCACAGCGTGGGTTCACTTTTGGCCCCGCAGTCTTTACAACTAGGAAATTTGCAAGGGCAGTTTGTCTAAAACATGGTTTTTTTTTCCATCCAGGTTGTTTCTTGAAAAGAAAGAAAAAAAAAAAAAAATAAAGCCAAGGCTAATGTTTCTACCAGACTTTCTACTGGTGTTCAAGGGGGGAAAAAAAAAAAAAAAAACACAAACCCAACCACAAAAAACCCTAAACTGTGGCAGCAAAGCTTTTAATCCAACATGATCCGAGCATCCTTGTTCCAAACCTCCCCTCCCTTCCTGGCTTCCCAGCTCTCCACTGAGAACACGGTGTGTCCGTGAGGAGGGAGGACTCCACCCACATGCTTTAAGCCCAGCTCAGCCCTGAGAGCAGCGGGCACAGGGTGCTCCTGGCACCTTCAGCCCCACCAGTGCCCTCCTGCTGCTCGCTGCACCCCATGGCCAGGCTCTCACCCTCCCTGCACAGCGGAGGGGTCAGACACGGCTACCACTGTTCTTAGCACCATAATTAAAAAAAAACAAAACAAAAAACACTAACAGAGCAAATAATCAGACACACCATCACCTCCAGCTATACAGTTAACACAGAACAAAAAAAAAAAAAAAATAATTGACTTCTAGCAAACGAAGCAGGAACACATTGAGCCTCTGTTAGAGATTAAAGCATTTACCACGCGTAGCTGTACTGCTCCCAGCACGGACCATCATCCAGCCAGAGCGCCTCAGCGTTTCACCCCAGTATCCATCTGTGGCTCTTGTCCATGTCCAAAAAAAACACTCAAGCCACGAAAACACCAGGATTAAAAAAAAAATAATCCTAAAAATAATAATAATAATAAAGCATTTTTTTTCCCCTGGAGTTGAGCTGTGCTGTGAAGATGACAGATTCTTCTTTCCGGCTTCCTCTTCCAGCTCTCGTGTCTATTAAGCTTTTCTCTAAATTAGAAGTATTCTCTTGTTACTGGCTATTCCCTTCCCCAGAATTTTTAGACACTGTGCACTCTGGTCAGCTCTTAACCTACAACAAAACAAGCTCCAAATCTCTTCAAAATTATTTTCTTCCAGCTTCCAAACACAAATATGGCTTTTTAATAGATTACTATGAATTTCCAATTTTTTTTTTTTTTAGGAAAAGGTTTGTGCCTCATCACTCCCTCTGTAACAACGAGCAGTTTCAACACCGCAGCAGAGAACTGCTTCTACTGAAGGGGCATCCTGCTCCACAGCTCAGCGGCCTCACCAACGCTTGGCTACACCGAGTTCTCACAACACAAACCCACTAATGACTCACGCCTGATTTCATTGAGATCTTTAGAGGATACCAGTTGACGTATTGAAAACCATCCGCCTGCTTTAAAGGCAAAATCTCAACTGTTCCTCAAACTCCAGCACCACTAATGGTGCAGTTGGTGCTGGATGGCCCAACCATCCCACACTCTTTCTGCCCAAGGAGCTGTGTGTGCTCACAAAGGTGGGGCGTGCACAGCATCCCTCTGACCCAACTCCAGCATTGCAACAGCCTCAAAAGACAGAAGGAGCAAAACTGAAATCTGTTCTCTAAACATGCTATTAAATAAGTAGTAAAAAAGTGGGAAACCCACCAGCAGTAGTGTTTTTAGTTTCTGATGGAGCCCAGAAGGCAACACTCTGAAGAGTTGGTAGGAATTCCTGATGCTGTTGTGATTTTAAAACAATTGCCTCCTTTTCAAGAGGAGCACAGAAGAGCTGTACAAGCCACATGCCAGAGAACACCCCTGGACCAGCAGCTGGACATCTTCACCCTGAAATATCGACCACTTCCACCACAGCTCAGCGTGGAGGAGGAAAACTCCCTGCCTGGTGGCGAGCAGGCAGGCAGGCAAAGATGTGTGTGCATAGCGTTAGCTTTACTAAAGAGTCAGCTTTCTGGCAGCAGTTATTATTTTGCACCCAAAAATATCTAATGAGGAAACAGACCCCTCTTTAACCAAGAGGAGGGGGAGCATTTTGATGCGCGTTTACCCCCTGCTTGCATAAGCAGAAATGGGGATCAACGTGCTCTGGACAGTCCAAATTCAGAACAACTCAGATCCTCAACATTTTTGAACACAAGTTACGGAGTCATCAGCTCTTCTAGGGCAACTCCTAAATCTCTCAGTAAAAGCAGCCACAAAGAAAACTTCATGAAGCGTCTCTCCACTGCTGTGAGCTGCTATGCAATTTGCTCCCGGCTGAATGCAGAATTTCACTCTTTTCGTTGGATCCTCGTCCAAAGCAGTTACACCTGGATGGAAAATATTAACTATGCTTTACCAAGGAGCCGGAAATACCATGATGGAAATTTCAGCAGCAGCACAGGAACCAAGCAAAAAGCTAAAAATACTTCTCTAGGAAAAATAATAATAGTAAATATACACATGCTAAAATAAGACCAGATCTGAAAACTAGACTCGAAAAGATCAAACACAGCACAAGTCAGACAAATCCATCCCAGAACCAAATGCTTAAGAGAGTCTATTCACCTGTTTGGGTACATCAGCCACAAATTTAAACTTCCAAGTACAGAATTCATAAAGTCTACCAGAAAACACACTGAAGCTTTATGAGAGAGACTTGAAGGGAAGCAGCTTTTTCATTGACTTTACAGACTCCACAAAAGGGGTCTGTACTATAGTACAGACCTTGATCTACCCCTTGCGCGACATGCGATTGTGCCCAATTAAGCCCCAGGGCAGCCACCTCCTGGCTCTCGAGCCACGTCCATCTCACGGGCCATTCCCTTGGCCCCTGTGCTGGGTCTGCACTACACGGAAACAGCGGCAACGCCAAACCACTGTGAGATGTTGGGAATGCAAAACCCCTGGCTGCAGGAGGGAGTCAAGTAGCAGGAGATGCTGACACCAAGCTGGGGCTGCCCGCCTTCCCATCCAGCCCTGCCATCGCGCCTCTGGGATGTTACCCGCATCTTCTACCTGCTCTCTACTCCAGTATCCCTTCTCCAAGACCAGCAACAGCCATCCTTATGCCTGCTGGGCCAGGAGAGGTTCTGCTGGAATATGGCAAGATCAGCAAATGACTCAACTACAGCTCCAACCCTCTGCCCCACTGCTTGTACTAGTGTCACTTCGGTGTTCCGGCTCACAGACGGAGCAAGCTCTGTCTGAGAAACTGCAACGTGCATTGCTATTACCGTAAGAGGGATGCTGCAGGTAGCGGATGGGTAACCAGAGCAGTAAACCTGCTTCCGAACAACAACAGAAAAGACACGGGCTCGCCTTCTGCCCCTGCATGAAGTCAATTACCCAAGGCTGCAATTCTGCAGAATCTGTCACATCTTAGCAGTTCAGCACAAAAAAAAAAGCCAATTAGGATGTTGAAGTGGTTTCGGTTTTACTAACGTAGAGTTAGTAGTACTGGAAGAAAGGAAGTTCATTACAGACAAAGCTGAGTCTCTGGCTGGGAGACCTTAAAAGGACAGCAGAGTCCAACTCCCGGCTCTTCATCCCTTCCCACAGCCCATATGCTCCAGCGGTTTCCACAGACACACGCAGGCACCCCAGCCAAGACGCTGACGATGCCTTTCAAGCCCCTGCTTGGCACCGCAGGAGCTGGATTCAATAAGGCATTTTATACACAGAGCCACTTACTCGAACAAGTGGTCTCAGCCACCAAGCCCCTCACATGCTCCGGGTTTTGCGGCTCTGCCAGTGGGTTTTCTATTTAAATCGGATAATACATCCACAATGCAACAAGCTCCAGTTAGACACTGGATACTAATTAAATCCATGCTGCTGCTAGAAAGCAGAGCTGTAGAAGAACTTCCAAGAGTCCACAGCAGTTGGCCAGCAAAAACCTGTTTACCAGTCCCATGCCTTCCCCTTCTCCTGCTCTCCCCTCCACGCATTTACCGAGGTTGACGTAAGAGCAGAACCCGCTTCTTTTCCAACCAGTCCCGTCCCGCCCAGTTCTTGCACCGATTTCATTGTCATGAGCATGCTCATCTTGGGAGAGAGCCTGCAAAGGTTTCGTTTCTACAGTCAACACCTGATATTGCTATTTACTCCACTCATGCCCAGAGGATAAAGCCCAATTCTCAGCTGTACAGCCAGCATGGACCCCAAGAAGCTTCAGAGCAAAGCAATCCAGCCAAATCTGACTGACACACTGGGAAAGGTCAAGTCCCTAACGCTCACCTACTGCAAAACCTGAGGTTTGCTTTGATACCTGATGACTCCTCGCAAAATAGGCTCTCTCTGCAAGTAAGTATCCAAAGGATTGTCTGTGTCCCACATCACCGAGTCACGTTTGTGCCCTGGGGAATGGAGAAGCCCAAGGAGAGCTACTGCTCACGGCTACCGAGCAGATACTACAGAGCCAGAGCCCAAAGCACCTTCAGGGCGGGCAGCCCTATTCTGTATTTCAACCTCTGCCACCAGACACAGATCCTTTTTAACCATTTTTGCTTCAGCTGTGGGGAAGAAACACTTTGACAGCTCAGCCACCCTTTTACTGCCCTGGCAAGCGATACGGAAAGGGAGGCCAAACAAGGACAGATCCAGACCATGATCCAAGCGACTGCAGGGCTTGCAGCACCGTGGGGATCCAGATGACGGGCAACTGACTCGCAAAAGCTGAGCACTGTCTGCAGATGCAGAACGGGAGCTGCACAAGCACGTCTGTGACAGGCATTGCCTCTCCATCCTTCCCCCAGCACCACAGAATCTTCAAGAGCAGGTTTAACTTCAGGTAACGGCGCTGGCTCAGCAGCAAGAAGCAGACGCCTGCGGTGGGACCCAAGGCACCTGCAAAGTCTATCTGTGAAAGGGATGATCCTACATTTGTCACAAACACACAAATTCATGGCCACTGCTACCCAGCTCATCAGCCTGGTTGTGACGGTACCTGTGCCGGGCCACACTCCAGGAACAAGGCAGGAAAACATTGCAGATGTCAGGTTTCCAGGTAAGGCAACTTCCCCTTCCACATCCTTCCTTCCTGTCTCCAGAGCTCGCAGCCTGCTTCGCAGTCACCAGGCAGTGGTAAAAAAAAAAAAAAAAAAGCTTCTAGACAAATAGATAATTTTCACCGAGCAGCCTGGAACAACCGCTTCCATTTCACATCTCACATCTGAGGCTAGAACACCTCCTCCTGTGCCGCTGCAGCCTGAAATAAGGTTAAGACCATCTCTACCAGCACGCTACTTCCCCAGCCCTGTCCCTGAATACTCCCATGCCCTCAAAAGCTAACACTTTTCATAAAAACAAGATAAAGCGCTGCTCACCTTTCTCTTGATAAGGGATCTTAGCGCACATCCGGCAGCATGCACAGGAGTGGATGTGAAAGAAGAGTTGCCATTGGTTTCGCAGACAGAACAAGGGAAGGCTCTCTCCCTGCCTCCACTGCAGCCAGAGACATGCTGCACCTTTGCTTTGCAGCAACAACCACAGCAGTGGAGAGCCACTCTGCCTCCTGCCAGGCCACTGGGCAGAGGCTGCAGAACCCGCCCGGCAAAAAGAAAAGGTTTAGGGACAGCCTGCTGCATGAGGACTTTGTCAGCAAACCCAGAGGAACAGCAGGTACAAAAGCGGGCAACAGCAGGAGAGGAAATATCAGAGAAGCGTGCCAATGGCCCAGCAATGCAGAGAGGGGAGACACTGCAGCAGCTGTGAGGCCGTGATGTGCCCAACCAAGAGCTGGTCCTGAGCCCACCGTTCATTGCTGCCTGGAGCTTGTGGCCACAGTGACCCACAGAACGGCAGGCAGCCTGTGCTGTTCACACACCTCAGCAGAGCAGGCGAGCAGATGTTTTGGCAAGCGACCGTCCACTTCCCACCCCACTGCGATGGGCTTACTTCCCAGCCCGGCATCAGGGCTGCTTTGCATTGCTTGCTGCTAATAAACTTAAGGGTTTTCCCTCTCCAAAATTTCTAGTTGTGCATGGATTGCACACACGTGTATTTAAACATTAGCGTGATGCCAGATGGTTGAAACAGCGAACCCTGGGAGATGACGCAGAATGGTTAGAGCTGGGAGATGTCTGAATCCCAACCCGTGAAATCAGTTCTTCCCACCAAAGCAGGGAGATGGGAAGGCGTCCTGCTCTCCCAGCCCTGCAACAGCCCAACCGTCACCATACACCCAGTCCATCAATAAAGCCTCATCACGCACGTCATGCTGTGCACAGTGCCATTGCTTCCCTCCACCACCCTGAAGGCAGAGCTGGGTCCACAGCCCCCACTATGGCCCACTGAGAAAGACCTACAGCAAAACCTTCCTCCTGTTCATGCAACCCCAGAACCCTGAGGACAGAAAATGAACCAGGACACAACAGCAACAATCCTCACCACAATGTGAAAACCCCATGCAACCAAGGGGCTGCTGTGCCACCTTCACCACTCGTCAACAAGCTGCAGAACAACCCCCAGCCCATGGCAGGCAGCCCCAGACCCACACCCATCCGTGCAGCCAGTGGAGGACACAACAGCTCCTTGCTTGCTGGTGACACCGTTCCTTTATCAGTTCCCACGGATGGGGAGGTCAAGTGCAGCTCTCAACCAGGCACCAAGGAAGAGGGCACCCCTAACAGCCCTGAGTCATGGATTGCTCTGTATGAGAGCCTGGTGGAGACAAACGAGCTCCCCGGTACAGCGCAGCCTTCCCACACTGCCAGCCTGCAGGTGTACTGCTCTCCCACTGCCAGCCCCTGCCTCTCATCCGCCCTCCTCTTCTGCAGGAGCCACCACGCTGGTGTCACGGGTGTCATTCAAGGGGGACACTGCCCACGGGATGATCCATGCCTTGTCACGGCAGGACGAGGCTCCAGAAGAAGTCCAGGCAGCAGTGTTTGGGTGTGTGTGAGTCAGAGGGTCTGACCAGACAGTGGGACGAGACCTCCCCCCACGCACCGTGGGAGAGCTCCTCATAGCTCTGCTTACAGAGCACAAACTACAGCCAGGCAGCAGAAGGAGGGGAGCAGAGGACATGGGAAGACGCAGCCATCCAAGCACCGTCGCAGAGGGAGCGCTGTCAAGTGGTGGGAGACATTCAAGAGCAGAGGAAGAACGCAACCCTTTCGAGGATGTCCTCAGAGATCCCGCAGCCTTGAATCCCACATGTGTTTCCTTCCTGCATTGCGAGAGATCAGCTGTAGCTAGGACGAGGGGCTCAACATCTGTTCTCCAAAGGATAAGATGTTTCCCAACCCCTTTCCTATAACAAAAGCAAGTTCCTGGATGTACGTGGCTCCCTTCCCTTCCTTTCTTCCCGCAAGCCCAAGCTGGATGACAGTCTCAAAACCTTTCATTCATCTGGAGGAGATTTCCTCCCCGCAAAGAAACTTGAGTGAACACCAGCACGGGCAAGCCAGGTGCTCTCCTCCCCATGGAGAGGGACACCAGAGCAACACACTTAGCACTTTGTCCTCCCCACAGCCTGCGGACGGGCTCCCAAATAACATCAGGAGCAGGAGACTGGGAGCAGAGTGCCACCCTTGGACACTCACACCATGGGCCTCCCCACAGCACAAATTGCTTGAAATCGGCTGGTGCTGGCTCGGCATCACTCAACAACCCAGAGTATCCCCAATCGGTTCCAACTTCCAGGGAGTGGGAGATCAAAGTTTAGCAGAGCACTAGCTCTCAGCACTTCCATTTTCCTTCCCTGCAGCCCCTAAGCAACCACAGAATAAGCAAAAGCTCTCCCTCTGCTTGCCATCTGCACAGCCTCCTCGCATGCAAGGCACAGGGAGCAAAGGGTTCCTGGCACCCCACAGGGAAAAGGCTCCCCCAGAGCAGGACAGACAAGGAGCCCAGGGACTATCATCAGCACATGCCTGACAATTTATGTGCCAGGGCACAAACCTGCTCTGACAGCAGGTGATGCTCACTCTTGTCCTGGATGCCACCATCTCCGGAGGGCAGGACACCCCTGCTGCCCAAACTGGAGCCACACTGCAGTCCACAGCAGACTTTCTTTTTTTCTCTGAACTGCAGCTTTCCAAGTGGTCACACATGAGAAAACCCCCTCTCGTTACCCACTCTGTCCCACCAGAGTCCAGGCCACCAGGAAGCTCTAGATGATACCAGGTGTGGATGTTGCCATTTCAAAGTTTGCAATTGCCACCCATGACCACATCTGTCACTCCAGGTGGGACACTGCAGAAGAGACCACATCCAAGACCTAGCACTGGCATCCACGCTGTACGGCTCCAGTGGCTAGGCACACACCTCCTTCCCTCCCAGCAAGCTGGGCAAGAATGCAAGCAGCAGCATTAGCCACCTTATCTTCCCAGGAGGGTGCTGTGCCCTCTAAGGTCACCTGCGCAGAAGGTGGCCCTGACCATGGGTACCTTCTCGGGGCCAGGGCAGTAACCTGGCCTCACGCAGCACTGCCTGTTCAGCGCTAGGAGCAGGTCAGAGGCCTGGCTGCAGCAATCGTCAGATTGGTTTCGGATTTGTCTTGTGGTTCAGGTTTCCAGGAGGCAGGTGGAGCAGATGCCTGCAGCCAACGCCTCCCTCCTCCTCCTCGCCAGTGCCACCCTGGGCAGCCACCACCTCTTAAAGCCATCAACCTTCTGTCAGGGGATACAGAGGGACACCGGCAGGCATTTCCCTCCTGCTTCCTCCCCAGCTCTGCCACTGCAGAGCTCTCACTAGGTAGCGGTGGGGGGAAAAGAGGGGCTCCCAGCCCTGACAACTGGGGAGGGAGGGTAAGCTGGGCTGTACCGCCCAGAAAGCCAAATGCAGAGCCAGGGAGGCGCTGGGAGCACTCGCAAGGGATCTGAAAGCTCAGCAGTGCAGCCTAAGCTAGGAGGAGAAGATGCTGGCCACCAGCCAGGCAGCTTGGGGCAGCTGCGCTGCCCCCATGAGGGACGGGGACAGCAACTCTGTGCTGCAAAGCAACCAGTTCCTGCCAGGACAGCGCAAAGACTATCTGGGTGGCTTTGAAATACCAGATAGTTTTTCCCAGTCACCTTCATCAACGCTTCTCACGGGCAATAGCTGTAATAGATTTGCCTGGTACCTCAAACAACAGGGCTTCTTCCCAACCCTGCTCGGGGACCGGGGCAGAGGAGGAAGCGGCAGAGATGAAAGTCACACAGCACTGAAGCAACAAAAAACCACAGCCTGTTTCATCTCCCACCTCCAAGATCTGGGATAGGTACTCATCCCACAAGGGGCTGGGCAAGTTGAGCCCTCTGGGGCTTTCAGCTAGAAGGGGTTTCAAGAAGGGGTTACTAACGAACCACTCACACACCAGCCACGGTTTACAGCAGGGAAACAGACCCACCAGGACTCCAACTCAGCAGATTCGACGTGTATATCCAGCCTGGCTGCCAAAGGCTTGTGCACCGCAACGACGAGATGCGTGTGACAGCAGGGTTCCCCCGCTCCTCAGCCCATCTGGGGACTGTCACTCTGCAGAGATCTGCTTGGCCTCCTGTCATGTGTATTGCTACCAAACCCTTTTCTGTCAGCAGGATCTGGGTTGGCATAAGCACTTTTAATAGTAGGATATATATTTTTTTTTTTTCCCTTAACCCATATCCTCTTGACAGAACCAGGTTAGGAAGCAGCTGCACTGCCAGATCTGGGGTAGCCTTTTGCAAGACAAAGCAGGGGAAAAAAGGGTGCCTGGATCCAGTTATCTCTTCAGTCACCAAACCACAGCTAATTGCAACTTCCTCACCTCCCCTAGGGTCGCAATGAAGGGGGGAACAAGGCCAGCTCTGCTCTGTCCCAGCCCAGTCACTTCACTCCAGAGCGGGCCCTTCTCCATGGAGAGCCCCCGAGCAGGGTGGGCGCGGGGGATGTCATTTCCACCGGTGACAAGGGCTGTTTCCATTTCCAGGTTGCAGAGCTGCAGCTCTGCCAAGGCGAGCTGTCCCACATTCAAGCAAACACCATTTCCCCCTCTGCTTTCTTCCCCAGGCTGTGCAAAGCCCCACATGTTTCCTCACAAATTACTGCCAAACCTTAAAAGTTGGGGGGAAAGAAGAGCGGGAGGGAAGGGAAGGCTCTCGGGGGGGTTCACAGGGAAACCTCTCCCCGAAAAGCTGTCAAACTCCTTGTGCCGAGATGCCAGAATCACTTCCCTACTGCAAAGTCACACGGGAGTTGGCTCACTGCCTCCTCGGCTCACGTACGCTGCTTCCAGTTCTCCACCCCAACGGGGACGGTCACCTAACAGGGACAGCCTTCCGGGACCACACACAGGACCCACAGCCCAGACTATGGGGAGGAAAGAGTAGCACCATGCAATTAATCTTTCCTGCAGAGTAACTGGGGCAGAGGGATGCTCTGTGGCACAACAATATCCATCAGCTTACATGCAAGCGTCAGCAGCATCTTCAGAGAAGCAACGAGCGATCCACGAGGCATTTATCTTCCCACCCCCTCTATTACAAGACCAAGCAGCTCAATCCATTACATGTTTTTCCTTGCAACCTCTCTCGAAGGTAGAGAAGCGACCTGCTTATTTTACAGACGGGGAAGAGAAGCAACCTGAAAATCTCACACTTCCATGATCTCAGAGAAAAAAAAGAAAGGGGTAGAGATGTGCAATTTTCAACTAACTGGGCCAAATTCCTAAGACCTAGTCTCCCAGCTTGCAGGGAGGGATGAGCTTCAGAACAGAGAGGCCAGAGACCTATATCCCATTCCTGGCCATGCCACAAATTCAGGCTCTGTTCAGCATCTTTTCACTCCTCCATGCCTCACGTAGAGGATCAGACTCACAACCCTTTATTAAGCACCATGACAGCTTTACGGATTAAGGACTCAGTCTGGTTTGCCAACAACCTCCACATCAGAAAGGTATGTTCCAAAGGTGGTTTCTCACCTTCCCTCGTTCCCCACCTGCGTGTATTTTGCACAGGATCAGAAGGCCAGGACCAAAACAGGAACACCACAGGAGCGGCTACAGCCAAAAAGATGGCTACAGAGGTGCTGCAGGCTGGGAAAAGAAACTTTTCAAGGGGTTCACCCAAAAGACTCTCTCAATCAGGTAGATGTAGTGCAACCACACTGGTTCCTCCTTTTACCTTACCTGCTCAAGACCTGCTTCTCTGGACCCTACAGATGGGGCTTGATTTATAAAATCAAGAGGGATCACCCACATGAAGAAACACACAGGATACACCACCCCCCGGAGGACCCACTTCATCTTGCTGCTATTAATACCTGGAACATTACTTACACGAACAAACTGTCCCTTCTCCCTCATTTCTGGGCTCTCACTTCTCTCCTTTGTCCCAGAAACCCCAGCCAACACACGTTCACCCTTCTCTAGTACACACTTCCATCCAAAACCCAAACTTTTTTTTTTTTTTTTTTTTTTTGAATTAAATACTCATGTTTCTAGTTCCTGTCACCTCTTGTAGTCCCTGCAGACAGGACACAGCTCCCCTGGCTCCCTCATTCATACACAGCCAATTTGTGGGCTTAAACCCATCAACATTCATTATGGAAACAGGCCAAGATGTCCCACAGCTCCACAGTGCTGTTGGGTGCCCACCTGCAGCCAGCCCCATAGGTGCGTGCTCAGAGTGGCTGCAAGCCATGCTCTGGAACACAAGCCCCTCTACAGCCTTTCAAACTGGGCACACAACCACAGAGGGGCTCTGGGCTGCGGTGTGGACACTGGGTTGAACAGACACAGCTCAGTTATCACCGCTAAGCTATCACCACCATCACAGGTTGTACCAGGTGCCTGCAAAGTATGCAAAGGGAGGGAAAAAGTCAGTTTGCTATCTTCCTATACAGCCCCTGATTGCCCCCCAAACTCCAGCACCGCACCACCCTCTGAGCAGGATGGGGCTTTGACTTGCTCTGACAAAAGCTTTTGCTTCCCCGGCACCAAACCCAGCACTAAAAGGCAGAGCCAGGCTCCAGCTGGACTTGGTTCTCCTTAGCAGGGCTTCAGGAGCCGCCTGCAAGCCCTTTGCTACACTGGAAGGAGTAAGTTCTCAACCTTTCAGGAGCCTGGGCAAAGCCTTCCCCTTGGGCTGGCTTGCAAGCAGCAATGTGCCTTTGATTTCGCTTCAAGAGAAAACATGTTCTTTCTGTATCTAAGCAAAATTCAGCTAAAATAGTCAAGGATGGCCAAAAGCATCCAATCAAGAGCACAGAGCAAGAGAAGTCAGGGCAGAGGGTTACCACATAGCTAAGGAAGCCCAGACTTCACATCCAGACCCAAAATTACTAACCTGTCCTGACTGCAGAAAGGGGCTGCTTGACCTACCTAAGGCCACCTACAGAGCTGGGAACAGAGGACCAGGCTCCTCTCCACCATGACCAGCCCATACAGCCTGAGAAGACGCCAGTATAACCTGACCTGAATTTTGACGTACACCGCTGGCATCCCAGCACACACCTCCACATAGCCGCTCTCTGCCCAGAAACGTGGGACAAGCTCAATGTTGACCAGCAGCAACAAACACCCTTACGGACTTACCAGAGGCCATGCGATGGTGTTCATGGCACACTGCAAGAAGGATCACACAGAGAGGTGAGAGAGGACAGGAGAAGCCACAAGCATCTCATCAAGCAGGTCCAGGGAATGGGAAATCCTGCCATTAGCAGGATCCACTGCAGAGGATTTCACAGCTAATGAACTCTTGCCACCAAAGACCACAGAGCAAGCAAAAGCAGCAGAGCATTTCTTTTCTGATAAGCTGCTTTTATCAGGAAGTTTACACACGCTTCAGCCTGGCTGCCCACACCATTCCCAGCTGGAAAGCAGCTCCAAACCTGTGCCTTTAAATCCCGCTTGGCAGCAGGAGCACAGGACTGGGGCTGTGTGAGCAGACACACCCTGCGCTGCTGCCTGCTCCAGCCGCCGGAGCACACAAACATTTCCTCCCGGCAGCTCCCGCGCTGCGGCTCAGCCGGAGCAGCCTCAGTACCTGCCAGAGCGGGAACACAGGCTGTTTTACGCAGACCTGCAAATACAGAGACTTAAACTCATTTCCTGAAATCCCCCCCAGCAGTGGACGTTCTTCCCTCAAACTTCTTCCTTAAAGCAAATATTTAGAGTCTAAAGGCATTCCTCATCACAGGCACAAGTTAAATATTGGCCCTAAAACAACTGCAAGTGCCTTTAAATGATTCTGGCTGGAGAAGCACTGCTCTGGACTTTGATTTCTGGCTCTCATCATAAATAGGAGCAAAGCACTGAGCATTACACTCTTCTCCCAGAAGTTGTCTGATTTCAGGCTCTGCATGTCCCCTGCCAGGACCACAACCAGCAGTGGGATCTGTCCCTGCTCATGAATTATCACACCTCGGGTGTCTGCTGTCACCGAGCCAAACCCGCTGCAATGCATCCTCTGCGCTGTGCACAGGATTATTTTGAGTCTCATTTCCAGGTCTGTGCTTATACATACACAGAGGGACAGAGGAGACCTGCTGGGAACTGTGGGTGCCATCCAGACCGCAGTGAAGGCATTTGCACACGTTGTCCTCCCCTCTTTGGCTGCACTGCCTCCATTCTCAAAGGCACCCACCTTTCCATCCAGCCATGCCTGGCAAACCAAACTCTCCGGCGCAGAAGATGCTCTAGGCTGTTCCTGCTATGCAGGCAGCTCAGCTCCCTGACAGACATGCTAACTCTTGCAAGAAAATATCTCGGCATGGTAGGAGCCCAAGAAGTCAGAGAGATGTCAGCACAATAAACATGAGAGGGAAGGGTGAGGAGAAAAAAAAAAAATGCAGTAAGTTCAGTACACCTGAAGCACAACAGCACCTGGGCTCTGGGACGCTGTGGGCATTTTCCACATAGAGGAGGGGAGCAGAGCTCCTGTCGTGACTCTGCAGCCAGCCCCGAGCAGCCAAAGCCCCTGCAGAGCTGGCCTCGTCTCACCCCAAAGCAGCCCTGCGATGCCCCGTCGCTGCTGAGCCAAACCCATCGGCAGACGGGGCTGCTACATCACCATGCTGCTCACACACCTCCTGCTGAAGGCAAGCCTGCGTCTGCGCCTCACAGCCGAGGCAAAGGAGCCCCTGCCAAAAACCCACCTGAAACCAGAGTTTGCTCCAACGAAAGGGGTCTGCCCACCGCTTCTCCGTGGCAAAACGCCGCAACAGATTTACCCAGAGAGCTTTACCTAGAAAAAGGTTACTGCAACACAGCACAGGTGTGCCTGAACAGCATGCTGCACAGTCACTCACATTCACAGTGTTTATTCTATATCCAGCTAAATTCAGTGTGGTATGTGTTAAATGAGCTTCCCTTTCACTCTCTTCAACTTGGTACCTTCAAACCTGGTAAGCCCGAGGAGCGCCTTGCTTGGCTCTTTCTGCTCCAGGCGGCGGGTCTGGGAGGGAGAAGAGGGGCCTGAGTGGCAGAGAGCTGCTCCCTGGCAACATCCCCTGCTATCGTGTGATATGGAGAGCCGTGACGGTCTGCTGTGCTGGAATTCCTCTCTCTACTTGCTTCCCCGCACCGAAACACCTACTACTTCAGGCTGGAGAATCTGCTGGGGGCTCTGACAATCTCTTCTCAAGATCCCTTGATCGGGCAGACACCCCTACAAAAACAGCATGGGTTTAAAATCAGCTGCAAGTTACCCTGAAGGAAATGTTAAAGCTCCATCCCTCCAAGCACTTCCTATTCCTTCCCCAGCCACTGAAGCACACGGAGCGACGAGCTCCAGCAAGCAAGTTTGTGCAGGAATTCCCAAGGCTCAAGGCGGAGACTAGTCTGTACCTGTCAGCACTAACACCTCCAGCGCCTCGTACGGTGGCACGCTGACCCCACACCCACCAGAGGCGACTGCTGCTCCTCAGCTGCCAGCAGTCCCTTCCAACACACAGACCATACCTCTGCTTCCAGCGTATGTTCTAAGTCACGTCCTTAATATTCTCTGTACTTGAGAACACAAAAGCCAGGCTTCAACTCAAGCCTGCATCGCCTTTGGGATAAGAGCAATCGGGATAGCTGGGGGTGGGGGGATTCCAGGAGAGCCTTAGCCTGCCCCTCGCCCACACGTACGGCACAGAAGGTGCTGGAAAGCACCATCCTCTCCCTGCATCACACTGGGAGAACCAGGCAGAGAGTATAAACTTCATCACTGCCAACAGCCCGTGCTAAAAAAAGGAAAAGAAAAAGGCTTTCTTGCTTTGTTGTTTATACCTTGGTGCTATCTCAAAAGCAAAAAGCAGCAAGATTTTCTACCAGAAAACATCGAGCAACAACAGGAGTCTATAAAAATGAAGCTTCCAAGTAGTACAAAACCATCACACCTCCATTCTGGTTTTAAATTGGATTACCACTGACCTTTCAGAGCCCACCGTTCAGCCCCCTGCACCCAGGCAAAAGCCACTCTTAGCAAGACTTTCCAGCCTCCCAACTGGGAAGGAGAACGAATCCCCAGAGAGGTGGCCGTGCTCCCAGGGTACCCACAAACCCTCCCAGCACCGCTCCTCCTGAGCAGGTCTGCCCAGCTGCAGACCAGCAGGACTGCAAAGCTCTTCCAAAGGGAAGCTTCACAAAAATCAAAGTTCAAGACCAACCTTAACCCCTGTTCATTAACTTAAGAACATCCCTCTCAGGCTAACAAAGCCTGCGCATCACCTGCCAACTCTCTAATTCACCATTTGGAAAGCAAAAGCCAGGCCTCCCTCATTAAAAAACATTACATAACGTTAAATAACAAAGGGCTACAGGACACTCTTTGGTTGGTGGACATATAAAATAGAATGATTAAAAATATCAATGCTTCTTTCCTCTGGACTCAGAGGGTCCCTGGGCACCCACCAAGCACCTCACTTCCGACACCTGGCTGCAACGGCGTCCTCCCTCATCCCAACTACTGCTCTCACATTCAACTTACTGCCACCTCTGCCCCACAGACACTAAACAAAACACAGCACTTCCCAGCTCTGTTTCAAAGCACCACCCCTACCAGATGGCAGTAGGGCTGTATTCTGCTGCCTAACGTCTGATGCTGGAGAGGAAGCCGAGTTCTCAGCCTGCAGCATAGGGAACCCTTCCCAGGCCTGAGGCTCAGCTCCTCTGGATCTTGCAGGAGAGAATTCCAGGCTTGCCTCACATCACCATCTTAGTGCGTCTTTTTAGCAGACAAGATCACGAGAGCACTTGGTTTTACCGTCACAAGGTGAACTAGCCTCAAAACATCAAGACCTTCGTTTCCTACAAGTGAGAAAGTTTATGCTGCAACTTTTTAAGTGACATGGATCTGACTGCAGTGAAGAAGGCAAATGTCAGCAGGGTATTGCTTGGAAAATGTGACTGTCACCAACCTTCCATCAGAATACAGACTTCGTGGGCACTGGGAAATCTTCCTGGACACATGGCAAACTTTTGTCTGTCATCTTTTTGGAACCAAAAAAGCCAATTTAAAATCTTTCGTGAACTAACCGAACTTCTCTACTCCAGGAGCCAACTCTCCCTATTGTGAGCTGTGAAAGAAATGATGAACATCTTGCTCCATGTAGCATTTTAAAATGCCCTGCAAAGTCTTACCTACAAGTTTCAGCTTACCTGAAGAACCGTTTCCTAAATTGCACAGCATGGGATCACCTCAGTGCTTAATGAGTGTGCCAGTCTGCTGCAACATTACCATCGCAGCAAGCGGAAGACAGACAGACTTTTTGTGGTTTTACGCACTCTGCACTTGCACCCAGCACACACTGTACCACCCCTCCCTCCCCATCACAGCAGGGCTGGTGGAACCCACAAGCCATAGGGATCACAGCTCTGAGCACCTTGGGTCGAGACAAGCCTTGAAAGGGCAGACCTGTGTCTCACCCCGGCTGCCAGAGAGCCATCCGGCAGCTGATAGTGCAGTAAAGACATGGTGGGTGGTATCCTGGAACATCTCAGCTCGATGCATTCTCTGCAGTAAGCTTTTATTTAAGCCAGTTATTAGGAATAATAATTATAACATCAACATCACATGCAGGGGGGGGGCTGTCCAACAGGAAAGGCTGCAGGGCTGCTGCCTGTGCAGGGATTTTGGAGAACTCCCCAGGAGATGGAGGGCAGCTAACGTGAATCTGGGAGCCAGACGGAGAGCCCGAATACTCTGTGTTCAGCTGCTCCAGCAGAAAGTCACCTTTACACTTTCCTCACAACTGAGTCCTGCTTCTTCTCTACAGCAATGGACCTACTGAAGACATGGACTGCCAGTAGGAGGCATAAACATCCATTCTAATAAAAACCCAAGACTATTTATAAGCACACAGCTTTTCTAACACAAAGATAACTTTTTCTCCAGCAGAATCCCAGAGTTGCTGAGAGACTCGCTCCCCCTCCTTCCCCTTCTGGCTCACAGGGTACAGCAGGACCGAAGCAGTCTCCAAGCCACGCCACGGCCAGGCCCGAGGAAGGAGGCTCAGTTTCACAGCTTCTCACCGCGCCCAGGACAAGCCAAGTCTGCCGAGTCAAAGCCCAATTACAGGGCTGTGGGCAGAGCTGTTCCCACAAGCTCTGAGTAAAAAAGCCATTGTAAGCACACGAAGGAAGCTCCTGCATTGGCAACTGAGTCTCTCCCCTCTCAGCAGCACTACGAGGGAAGAGGCTTTGACTCCTGATGCAGCTGAAGTCACAGGAGTAGTGCAAGGCAAACCAGGCCACTGTGTGCTGGGACAAAACCCCAGGTTAACCAGCTCTGCCGAGCAAAAGGAGAGCGTCTCTTCCACAGCCCCAAAGTCTGCACCTCTCCTGCACACCCCCAGGAAGGAGGCAAAGCACAGCCAGGGGCTGCTGCTCACCTGAGGCTTCCTCACCACCTCAGATAAGCCTGTAGTGCCTGTCGTGCTGCAGATCCCCTACCTGAAAGGCACAGATAAACAGTCTCCTACCCAGACTGGCTCATGCAAGGACTGGTCCTTTTAGCAGCCTGTAATGCCCCCAGACTGGAGGCAAGGCACATACCTGGATGGACCAGCCAAAGCAAAGGGTTGTTGTTCCAGCACAGCTCATCAGAGCTCCTTTTAGCTAGGAAAACTACGGTGGGGGGGGCGGGAAGAGAAGGCTACAGAGCACAATCAGGCCCGAGTCCAGTAAACATGTTTATTGGCAGTTGCTCTCGGACACCGTCTCTTCCAGCCCAGTGGGCTGGAGGGGGTGGGGGGAAAAATACTGATTGTCCGTGAGCACAACCCTCATGTCATTCCCATTGATCCGCTGAGTCACTCCCGTATTAACAGTTTTGACAACGCTCAGGCTGCACAGGAGCTCGGAAACGGAATACAAAACAAGAGGCGATGCGAAGCCTCTCCACATACTGACACCAGCAGAGAGGAGCACTCGCAGGGCAGAATCCAGAAACCTGCTGAACTGCAAGTGCCAACTTCCTCCTCTCCACTCGCTCTTCTGAAGAGTGCTGCAACAAGAAAACCAAACACAAACCACGCTGCAAGGGCAGGAACACAGAGCTCCATTCAATGTGCCCAGAGAAACTGCCCAGAAAAAAACAGTCTCCCCAGCAAACCACCACCAACTGCACCCCAGTCGTTTCGATGCAAGTGCAAACCAGAGCAGCAGCTGTTTCCGCAAAGAAACTACAGAACTGATTTATAAGGCCTTACAGATTTGTAAGCTAACGAGAAGGAGATAAAATCCCGAGACAGACTGACACGGGAGGGCAGACGCTCCTACAAGCAAATGAGACAGCCTCCCCCAGGGGAGAACTGGGGGCTCCCCAAGCGTGCATGCCACCGCAGACTGAGAGAAGCTGCCACCAGCTCGGCAGCAGGGGTTGGACCACCCTCCCCTGCACCACAAGAGTACAACCCATCTAGAGCCCCAAAAGGTGCTAAGCAGCGATAAAATCATCACCAAACAACGCTCCTATCTGTAACGCACCAAATTAAAACAAAATCAACAAACCTTTGGCAAGTTCCTCACAGCAGTCAAGCCTACCCTGCCACAGAGAAGGCCTCTCCACAGAGGATCCCCATGGAGGCCTCCTGCCCTAATTTACAGCAATTCTTTTTCAGACGCACTGGCAAACACCAAACGTTTTCTCCAGTCTGTTATATAAGTCCCAATTTTTAAACCTCTGTGCTGGCAGTGGGGAGATGGGGGCACGCTGCGTGTGGCAGGCTGACGGGACAGTCCAGCTGGCAGATGAACTTACACACTCCTCAGAATTCATTTCCAGATATCCAACCACTTGTTGTACAAAAGGAAAACACATGGATTAGTTAACGAGGCAACTTCCAAACACACTGGTGCAAACCACTCGCATGCCTGCAGTCATTTTAGACACGGTTTGACTTGAGTCCCGGTTACCTCTAGCTGGTTTAAACCAGGCTAATTTCATGATAACTTGAAAGAGGTTTAACAAACTTCTAACTTCAGAAATAAACCTAACACGGCTGCCCAGACCACAAGCCATTCTTCCAAAGACAAGACGCCTTCCCAAACAGCCCCACGGCTTCGCATTATTTTCCCCCCTAGCTCCAAGAGCCTCACTCGGTTCCCCTCTGCCAGCCACCAAACAGGAGCCACAGGCCTCTGGTGGCCCAGCTCCACAGGAGAGCTGCTTCTCATCTGCAAAGCTCTCCTCTTGGCTGCCTTAGGAACAGCTCAAGTCAGCTCCTGTCTGGCGGGGGCAGAAGGAGGAGGGTATTTTTCCTGTTTCTCAGATTCATCCTCACCAGCTTTGCTAGAGAAAAGAAAAAACTATTTTAAATACCAGATTCAGCACAGTCCCCTTCCCCAAATAAACACTTCCCAACCCCTCTGGGGAGAGGAAAGCCACATACAAAGGAGACAACATCCTGCGAGGCTCCGGCTCCACGGGCAGGCCGGGGCAGGGTGCAGGCCCCGGGGGTCACAACCGGGGGAGGCCCGACCCCATCCCTGCCACCGCCCCGGCCCCAAACGCGCCTTGAGGAGGGGGGGATGAGGGGGGGAGGCTGTCGCGATCCCGGGCGGACCCGGACCCCCTCCCCAGGGCTACCAAATGGGCATCGCCAGGAGGAAATGGAGCGAGGCGGCCCTGGGCCCTCAGCCCCCCGCCCCGGCCCGACCCCCCCCGGCCCCCTCAGCCCCCCGGGGCCAGCCTGACCCCCCCCAGGCCCCACCTGACCCCCCCCTCTCTTCACCCCACCATTCCCCCGGCCCCCTCAAGGCCCCCCCAGGCCAAGCCTCGGCCTCCCCCCGGCACCTACCTTGTCTCGTGGCCCCCACGGCCCCGTCTGCCCTCCGGGCCCTGCCTGGCCCCCACAGCCCCCCCCCCCGGGGCCCGGCCCCCGCCGCCCCCGCCTAAGGCGCCGCCCGGCCCAGCCTCCCCCCCGCCTCCCTCCTCGCCGCTGCCCGGTACCGGCCGGGGCGAACCACAGCAACAGGGCAGCCCGGCGCGGCCCCGGTTACCTCGGCGGGCCCTCAGAGGCGGGCCGCGCGGCCGCTGCCCCGCGGCCACCTCCCCATGGCGGCGCCCCCGGCCCGGCTCTCCTCACGCCTCCCCTCACCACTCCGCGGGCAGCGGCCAGCCAGCGACAACGCTACGCCGCCGGCGTAGGCTCTGCACGCACCCATGCGCCCCCCGCCAAGCCGCCGGCGCAAGCGCCTTTCCTGAATACCAACTCCAAAGCGGCGAGACCCGGCGGAGCTCGGCGCAAGCGCAGCCGACGGGAGGGTGGTGGCGCAACGGCGTTGGCGTAAAGCGCGTTCGAGAATAGGAGGCTTGAGGCGAGCGGCAGGAGGGCGGCTTTGCGGCAGTGCGGGGCGCTTTACGACAGCGCCGCGCTTGGCGGCTACCGGTGGGGCCTCCTGTTAACTCCCTGCTGCCCGGCGGGCGGGAGCGCGGCCCGGCCCGGCGTGAGGGCTCGGCCCGGGCCCAGCTCCGCTGTGGGGACAGGCCCCCACGTTGTCTACAGGTCCCCGTACGGTGCAGGCGCCGATATAGGGCACAGCTCTCCCTGTGCCCTATATACCGGCCAGGCCCCGGTATAGGGTACCCTATAGGAGACGAGTGCTTCTGCAGGATGTGGCCCCCGGTACGGGGAATAGCAGCATCAGAGCGACCGGGATCCCGTGTGGGGCACCGTCCTCAGGGTGAGGTACAGCCCCGCTCTAGGGGACAGGCCCCGGTATAGGGCACAGCCCCACCATAGGGGACAGGCCCCGGTGTGGGGTATATCGACCCAGTTATAGGGAACGGGCCCTAATACATGGCTGAGACCCCCATTAGAGTAGAGCCCCCCCCCCAGGGGGTACACTCCCCAGTACAGCATAGGGCCCAGTGGGCACTGGGGCCTGGCGGGGCAACTTCTGGGGAGGGGAACTGGGTCTGAGGGGTCCCGCAGAGGGGGTGCAGCTGTGGGACTGGTGGGCAAAGCCCCACAGTCTCCTCCATCCCGCTCCACCCTGTCCCACAGGAGCAGAGTGAAGCTGGGGGCAGGGATTTCCCAGGCATTGAAGCCTTTTGGGGGACACCTGCCCTGAGCAAAGCCACCGCCATTTCAGCTGCCTCGTGGGGAATGTCAGCAGGATGGAGCTCCAGGCTGGTGGGACCCACTGGGACAGGAGCCGGGCGGGCATGCAGCCCCTGGTACCACCTCCAAAAGCCTTTCGCTTTCTTCAGTCTCAGAGTTCTTCTGATCAATCATTTGGCCATAAATATTCTCTCTGTGTGCTCACTCAGTGAAGGAGGGCGCAGCGGGGAGAATTGTTTGTTTCTCTCGGTGAGACAAGAGCCGTCCCCATTTGAGCCTTTCAGGGTAACGTTGGAGGGAGGAGGTGCCCCTGTACAATCCTGCTGCTCTCATGTTCTTCATGGGACAGATTCACCCCAAAAACATTTTCAGGCAGCGGGCAAATAAGTTTGCATGGTTTTAGGGGAGACTCAAGCCTTCAGCCACCAGCATCACCCCAAATACCCATTTCAGCATTTCCAGCCACTTAAACTGATTCTCTCCCAGTTCCAGGGAAACGCTCTCGCCCCAGCATTTGTCTAAAGTACTTTTTCCCCCTATAGGTGTTTGCTCTTAGAAGAAAACGCTATGATTTTAGAGACTTAGGAAAATAAAATGAGCTGCTCCGCATGCAAAGCCCGGATGTTGCCATCCTGTCCCCGTGCTGCGACATGGTGCTCCTCCTCCTGCTCCCAGCTCAGGAGGGCGGCGAGGGGTCACGAGAACAGCAGAGCCATCCTCCCATTGCCTTTTTGCACCATCCCACCCCCCCACGATGCAGAAAAAGGTGATTTCAAGCACTCTGAGAACACACGAATTGTTCAGACATTTGGCTTGAGAATTTAACCTACCCTCTGGAGCGAGAGAGGGAAAAGCAGAGAGTTTTGACTTTATTTCAAGGCAAATCTCCAGCGGTGAACACGCGGTGTGCCAGGTGTGGTCTGCAGAGACCTGTACAGCTCATGCTACAGAACCGGCTCAGCACCGGCGAGTTAGCGAGAAAAGCCAGGGAATTTCTGTCGGGAAAGCATCCAGCTTTGAACCCTGCCCTCCTCCCGCGGGCACAAGTTAATTAGGGCTAATTCGCAAGCAGACAACACAAAATGAGCCGCTCTCCATCACAAATGGGAGAATGAGCTGCTTAGGAGCGGGCGGGCGGACGAAACCTTTCTGCCGTGAAACGTTCGCGGTCAGGGCCTGGGAAACTGAAGAGCAACAGAAACACATCAAAAACCAGACAAAAGGAAGAAAAAAAAAAAAAAAAAAAGCCAGGCCCCTCGCAGTGTCCCATCCGAAGGGCCCCCACCCCAATGCTGGGGACCCTGAGCCTTTTGGGGAGCTCCTTGGGGCAGGCAGCTGAGCTTGGCTGCGCAACGCCCCGTCCCCACGCTTTGGGCAGCTCGTTCCTGATGAATCTTCCCCTGTCCTCCTGCCAAGCCCCAGCTCTTGCACAGGAAGCGCGGTGCAGGCAAACAAGTCGTCGCTCCCAAGTGCCAAGGATCTGCCCGAGTAGCAGCTGGAGCAGGAGCGTAAAGCTCTGCCTCGTGTTTAGACTTTGAGGGCCTGAAGGAAGAACTTGAGCAAAAGGCATTTCATCCTCATGCTCATCACTGGCACAGCAGCGAGCAGCTGTGGGAGACTGCTGCCAGTGGAAGAGAGATGCTGATGGTTGGGCAGGGGATACCTGGCCCCAGGCTCTGGAGATAAGGAAGACGTTGAGATTAGCGGATGTCGGATCGAGCAGCTGTGATGAAAATGGGTTTTTTAGTATTAAATATCTGCTACAGAGCGGAACGGGGATATGAAGCCACAATACGGTAATTTGGGGCAATAAATTCAGCGACAACGCTAAACAGGGTGATTCAACTCACCTTCACTGTCAAACAGCCTGTATACTCCAGGGATAGCAATCTCCCGGGCAATAAACCGGAGAAAGCAGTAGCCAGCGCTGCAAGGGGACAGCGAGAGTCTCTGCAGTGCTAAGGAGAGGCCAGGAAAAGGACCTTGACCCCAGCGTGCTTGGGAGATGTGACTTTCTCACCGCCACCCGCATCTCTGCTCTCCCTTCCCTTCGTTAGAAAAACGAAGGTAATGGCAGCACGTTTGGTAAATGCTTACCAGGCATCTGTAAGAGTACAAACCACAGCGTGCCACTCTCATGCCGGTCCCCAGCACAGAGGATGAGCTTCATCTGTAAACGTGCTGTTCTTTTAAGGAAAAAAAACAACATGTGGTGGGAGACTTTGGAGGAAAATAGAGATTTCGCCATTACCCTCTGCCAGATAATTCCGGTTACCTAGGAACAGACACACTTCTCTAATGCGGCCAGTTCTTCTCATCAAGCACAGGATGAGCATTTATTGTCTTGTGATCAGGAGAAAAACATAAACAAAACCCAGAGCTCCACAAGTGACATGAAACATCGCACACATACACGCCACGTGATGCCAAACAAAACTGGGAGCCAGGTCCAGGTTAACGGTGTTAAGAAGTCTTAGAAATCTAATGTAAACATTTAAAAACGTACAGAGGAGTCCAAAAAAATAAGCCATGGTAGTTCAGGCAGCGTGTTGAGTCAACTTTCTGGAATTACGGTTTCTGGCATCAAAGAGGGTGGGAGAGGGGATGAGAGATGGCAGATCCCATCCAGAGAGGTTCATTTAAGCTCTGTAGAGATCTCTGGCAGTGACTGCTAACGGGTCGCGATTTTGGTGGGTGTCCGGCTCCAACCATTTTGGTGGGCAGGCGCCTAAGCACACTTCCTGCATCAAGCGTTTTTAACATGACTCAAGGTGAGTGCTTCAAAACGGCCCCCCACATTATCCAAGGGGAAAAAAAAAAAAATAAATAGAGAAGCAGGGCACAGAGTCCCCGCAATGCTTCTCCTCTTGGTTCCTTTGAAATCTCCAACCTGACACACTAAAAAAAAAATAAAATAAAAGACAGACACCAATCGCTTTTGAAAAATTTTGGCAAGAGGCTGAGGATGGCGAGGGGCAGAGCCGGAGGGAGCGTAGTACATGGGTGCACCATGTTTTGGCTTCCAAGCATGGCCAACCTCGTGTTCGGCCCCATTAACCTCCCCTCACTCCCCCGTAGTGCAATCGTATTTCCAGGGAGTTAATCGACAGGCAGTTCTTCTATAACTCTCTGATGGCAAGCGACAAAGAACACTTGAAATTACACTTGACACAAGACAAAGGCACCTAAAAGCTTGACAACGCGATCAGGTCGTGTTCTGTTAAGAAGGCTCCAAGCATTCGTCCTTACAAGCACATTGTATACTCGCAAGAAAAAAAAAAAAAAAAAAAAAAGTCTCGTGTTCAGAGCACGTTAAATATCCCAGACCCAGCAAATGGCTGGTTCTGCAGCAGGGCGTCAGTGTTGCTTGTAAACGGAAATTCAGGGAGGCTCTGCCCTCTGATTCATGTTTGCTTTCGCTTTGGCCCTAGTAACAAAGGTGTCATGCAGACTCCAAGCTGTACTTCACTTAGTATTTACAGTACGACACAGGAAAAGTTAATAGAGCAAATGGGAAGTTCTGCAGGGGCGATGCAGAAGGAAGAGTTCTCCTTCGTGAACTATTATTTTATTAGATAAGGCACATATAGAGATGATTTTCAAAAGATCACTTGCAAATCAATTCCACCTAGCTAGGACAATGTCCCTGTTCCTTTCCAGGAGCCAATTTTGTTTTCCAGCTACTCAGGGTGAATTTGGAGTGACTCCACTTACATCATAACATCTCTGGCATCCCATCCACCAGCCCGCCAAGCCGGGGAGGGGAGGGGGGGGCTCTAGGTCTGACCCACGGGGTGCCCAACACCTCCCAAGTCTCGGCAGTGGAGCACTCCGTCCTTCACAGGATCGTTGGCTAAAACGTTCAGAGCCAAAGACTTTGAACACTCGCTCCCTATAAAAATATTGGGAACTGACCTCCCAGTTTTGACAGGTTTGAAAAAAATTCACAGCAGGCTGTTGAGGGAGAAGAAAAAACCGCAGCCTTTGCTGCTTGGATCGCCGTAGGACAGAGGGGAATTGGATGGCTCAGGCTACAGGAGTCCTGACGTGCACGCACAGAATGGAGATGAAGGACGAGACGGACGCTAGCTCTCAGGGAAAACAATCCCTCTGAACAGCTTTATCCTCTCTTTAGCCGATTCTTGGAGAAAGGCAAAAATCTCTCTCTCCCTGCCTGTACCTGGAAGGAAAGCGCTGCTGGCTACACAAACACAGACCAGGTCTGCACAGCGAACATCAGTTATGAGGACGAACAAGGTTTCCTTAGTCTACCAGACCCCACTGCATCATGTTTGGCTTTCAATGACATCACTAGAAGGCAGAATTAAAACTATTCGTTGTAATAGAATTACTCCCAAACGGCACTGGGGCCCCAGCACTGAGATCAATAGTTATCTTGCATCCGGCTACTGGCTGGGAGCCCAGAAAAAAGGGTGTCCCAACAGGGCCAGGTGTGTCCCGTAGAGCATTTCTTGGGTCAGCACAAAACCTGGAGGCCACGTAAGTGGAAGTCAGACGGCGCAGAGATCTCGTGCTGCCTACCTGTAACAGGGTGAACAGCACCCAGGTAGCCAGGTCCAAAGCCCAGCTTTGCAAGAGTAGCCAGTGGGCTTTGAATCAGGCTTTTAGCGAGCAATCATTAACCAAATGAGATGAACCTGCACCTTCGAAGCACACAGATCCGGCAAAAACATTCGGCAGCAGGGAAAGCAAGATTTCTAGCATAATCCTAGCCAGACAGATGAGGACCCTTGTGGACTTCACATCTGAACAGCACTCACCAACAGCAAGCACCGTTATCTAAAGGATTCTTCACCAGAGAGTGCAAGCAAATGAGGTTGTAGATTTTACAAATACCTTTGATATCACTAGTACCAAATAATTTAGGCGTTGCATTTCCCTTAGAGTGAAAAAGTCCAGATTATTCATCCAGGAGAGTAAACACCAGTTGCTACTAATGCTCCGATTGCGTTGGTTACAATTACAGACGACTTGGCGGCGTGCTGTGCGTGCGCTGAAAATTAAGCAGGGAGGCCGGAGAAGGAGCAATCGCGGTAGTGTTGGCCGTCGTGGGGAAGTCAGCCTTTTTCACATATGGTCGTGAGATGATTCCCTCAAGCAAGGGTGGCGTTGGTTCCTCAGTCTGCGATGAGGCAAATACTGGTAGCTCAAGGCAAACAAAAAACTTTCTGATAAGGCCGTGCAGAGCTCCGGAGGTGGCAAGGGCTGACAGCACGTTATCTTCTTGCAGTGATGAAGAGACAAAAAAAAAAAACCCAAAAAAGTCCCCAAGATGACTGGGGTGCTTGGGGGGGGAATGCAAATGATCTTTTCAAATAACAATAATAAAAAGACGAGAATCCAGGCAGTTTGCAGCTGTTGCTGCTTAAGGCCATTGGTTTCCCGGGGGATAGTTGGGTACTGTGGGATACTCTGGCAGGCTGTTCCCAGAAAAATTGCTGTACTGGGCCTCCCTGCTGGGGGGGTTCCTCCATGTGCCGCTGTTCCACTCGTCCTGAGCTTTCTGAAAGCTTCCACCAGCCCCTCGGTAGATTTTATGTACCTAAGGGATGAAAGAGAGGACACGAGGAAAATCAGCAACAGGTACCCACACCAGCTGCTCAGAAGAGCTACACTCACTTTGGTATTGTATCATGTATTTGTTTCTCTCTCTCTCTGTAAAGAGCTATATTTCCAAGGGAAAAAAGCACTAAAAATGTAATAATATAGTAAACAGAGGTGCAAATAGGTAATGTCTTTCACCCGTTTCAGCGGCATGCCTGGGATTCAGACTGGGAATCCCACAGCAAGGCAGCCAACCCCGGGCAGAAACCTCTGTAAAAGTCACACTGCTGCTTCAGCACGGCTTCTGTCTTCTCTCCTCCTCTGCCACCAGTCTACTGAAGCTTTCCAGACAGTCCTACCTCCAAATCTTTATTTCTGCAGAGAGCTGAGGACCACTTCCCACCCTGCCACCCAGGCCCCACTGCAGGCCATCTCGAGGTGCTTCACTTTTACCATCAATGACCATCCCTATGAGCAAGGAAGCTTGTTTCTAGTTACGTAAAGAAACGTGAAATGGTGATAACACCCAGCCCCAGCTGTCTTGTGCTATCTGGATTTGTCCTCTAGATACTCTGAGAGACACCAACTGACTACGCTGTAAAACCTTTAAAAGCAGCGATGCCTTACAGCGGCTGCTCAGCCCCCTGTTTGCATTATTGTGATATGAAGTGCAGATACTCCAAGTCAGAGAGACGTCTGAAGCACCTACCCTTAAAATGCAGATGAACATCGCGACCGCTGACATCGTGAACATAATGGCAGGAAACAGCATGAACACAGCAGCCGCAACATTGGTGCTAAAGAAGGTAACGGCTGCCAACCAGCCACTGGAAGAAACAGAGAGAAAGAAACAACATCATTATAGCCCCCTTTACAAGTGTCCTTATTACCAGAAAAACTGTTTACTCATACCCAGAAATTAAACGGCAGCTTTAAAGCTCTTGAAAATGAAAAGAAAAATGAAGAAAACGGACAGAATTAAATGCAGCTCAGGCAGGTATTTCCCCAAGAACTAAAATCTTGCTTGCCAGCATCCCTCACTAATCCAGTCCCAGTCCTTTAGGGGACAGCCAGCTGCACAGACTTCGGGAAGAGAAGATTTATTCCCAAGGTGCTGTTGGTTGTGCAGAGGCTGTGTGTCTAGAGACCAGAACTGGGATCAGAGAACACGAGGGTCCTGCGATCTACATTGCATCTCTGTTCCTTTGATGGCAATAACCAGGTAGGGCACCCGGAGACCACAGCAGTTAAGAAAACAAAATGCTCTATGGAGTGCTTAGACTTTCTATTACTTGTAGTTTCAGCAGGAATTGCTCTCAAGTCTCTAGAGACAGAAAGTTAAAATGCCAAACAATTATAACATAACCAGGGACAGACACTCAAATGCTCCCATTTATTTTAGGACAACTCTCACAATACTTGCTCTATAGGCCAACAGTGAGTCATCGTGCACTGCTCACCATGTGCTGCGAATAATTTGAGGGCAATGCTAAGAGAGGATCAGATGAATCCTAAAACCGGCTGGTTAATTGGTAAAAAGAAACGGACGTTGCAGAAGGTGCTAAGAAAGAACTAGCAGGTGAAGATACCTGAGTTCTGCCAGTACAGGATCTCTTGCAATAACGAGCAATGGAAAAAGAATTGTGTACTCCAAAATTATGCCACAGAGAAAACAGAAAGCTTCTTCCACTCCACCCAGTACAGACTGCCACCGGTTTCTCAAAAGTTCATGGAAACAGCCCATAGCCTGAAACTCTCGGGCATGGGAGCTGAGTACTCAGCTGTAAGACTGTAGGAGCATCCCGCTTACCAAGCTCCCCATCCGGAGAAACCAATCGCCTGCAGGATCGTGAGAATAAACTGTGCGCCAAAGATGAAGAAAAAGGCCATAAAATTAAACGAGCTGTCCGACCTGTGAAGGAAGAGAGGAAGTTAGGGGGAGACTGGAACCTCACGTTGCTTCACACTGATGTTTGACCCCATCACGTACAAACCCTCAAACGTGGTATCTCGGAAGAGATCCCTCTATCGCCGTGTACTTTGAAGACTCCTCCTCTTTCCCTGGCAGTGAAAGCACACAGATCCATGAATCATCAGCACCTAATCTCTTCCAATAAGCCTAGCTCCTGCAATTGCTCTACCCAAGTAATTGCATATATGATGACGCAGGAGGAGAGGCAGCCTCCTGCAGAACCGAGTGCCCGAATCATTTCTCTGACCAAACCTCTGAAGACAGCGCAGCCCGACACCTGTGCAGCTCAGCCACCGGCAAGTAGGCACGAGGGGGCCTGAACACCGGCAGGCAGAGCTTGCCCATACGCTAAAAGTGATCATTGAGCATGAGAATTCCAGCCGGGAATGTCTCAGTGCCTGCTCGTCATCACACTTAACACGCCCACAGTTAATAATCCAGCACAGGAACGTAATAGGAGGAAAAACAGCCACAGGAGAGGCGGGTGGGACCCTGTCTGGGGAAACGCAGAAGCACGCTTTCACATCTTTGCAGGCTCTACATCTTCAGGATGTATTGGTTGAGAGGGCCTTAAATATGTGAGGTCCTTTAATTTATGCAGGTATAATAGGCGGCACGAACACGACCCCAAACAAGAAGGCTGACCAGGTACGCTCACCGTCTCTCCACCACGGGTGCACAGCACTGCCTTGCCCGAGTTTTGGCTCTGCCACAGAACTGCAGCAGAACATCTTCATCCCAATTAAACCAGCTACACCGATGAGCCAGCCTTTCACTGCAAGCTCAGGCACATCTAAAACTCCCCAAACTATCATTTTTAATGATACAAATGATTCCCATTCTCTCAGGAACTCAAAGGGTCCACGATTTACAGAACAGATTTACAATAATACTTCAGTGCTTATGAGGCAGCTTGGTGCGAGGGGGAGTTTACAAAAGAGCTCCGGTCACTCCCAGCTCCTGCTCAAACCCTGAAAGTATTTAAATGTTTATTATTTGAATTATTGCTATTTTAATGTTTATTAGTATTATAATTCTAGCCCCTAATGCCTAAAGAGGAGCCGAGGGAGGCAGGACCCCAGGCTCTGGAGAGGTCAATGCTCTGGACCCTGGCTAGTCTGAGACAAGCGGGAAAGCCCCCAGCCAGAGCCCTGCCGCTCTGAGCCGCGCGCGCTGGTACCGTCACCTTCCGTCTTTCAAAAGACGGTCACAGAGATGCCGTGCCATCCCTGAGTATCCTCACGATCCCGCCCTTCAAATACCACCTCAGAGGGCGGCAATGTGAAAGAAATACTTTAAACGTGGACTGTTCACAGTGGTGCCTATCATAATCCAATTAACAAGGATTAGGCTTGAAGCTGAGCCTTCAAACAGACTCTTGCAACTACGACCTGAAAGGGCTGGCGGAGTCTTCATTTGAAAGGATCTGTGGGAATTAGCGAGGATACACAGAAAAGGTGATTTCTGATCCAGCTTTCTGGTGCAGATTCGCAACAGCTTTGCCCTAGCGCCAAAGCTCTGCAGCTAATTTAATTTTGGATGCAGATGTACGACGAAGGTTTTACGCAAGCATCCTCGCAGTGCACGACGCCAGTATGGAAGGGTTGCCTCTTCCCAGAACAAGCATAGCAAGTGGGCCTGACCTCGCTTTCTTGAATCACGACTAGCTGCGATCCCACAAGAAACGGTGCTGCCCCACTGCAGTGTTTTCCAAAGCCTCTTCTACAACTGATGGCAAAAATCAACCATCTCTGCGTTTGCCAGTCTCCCCGGGGCTTATTCTTTTTTTAACTGTGGAAGTCTTTGCACAGAGTAACCTCAGGGACCTTTCAGTATTCAGTTGCATAAACACATACAAACAACATTAAAGAAATAATTAGAAACGGTCCTTGTGAAGCCCAGAGGAGGTCAACGGGGAGGAGTAATTTTTCCCAGACTTCAGAATGGAAACTGCTCTTTGAAGAGAGCTCTAGCCAGCACTCGGAGGCCCTCGGGCTTCCGAACTAGGGACGGGGACAAAGCCCCCGCCCCAGAGGGCGAGAGTTCAGAGCTGGTATTTCCATGTCTTTTAAAACTTTCAGATTAACCCAACCCAGTGGCCTTCCGTTTCCACCAGAAATAATCCTCCTCTGTACTTCATGATGTAGTCACTGATGTTTTAAGCACCACCAGTGCATTAACTGCCCGGTGGTGGCGTTCTACAAAGCGTAAATTCGGAAGAGCATTTAAACAACTAATTCAGCATGTGCTAAATAGATAGAAAAGGGAGTTGGCAGGTGAGGTCCTCTCAGCTGCTTTTGCCGTTATCTAAACCAACTCAGCACAGAATCTAGCGAATAATCAAAATCCACCATATTCTGGTAACAGGGAACCAGAAAGAGCTTCACCTTCAGAGTCCAAATTCCTCACTGGTGTGGGGGGTCTGCTGGTGACCCAGCGTGACACTGGGCAGGTCCCTCCCCTCCCTGCGTCAGGCTGGAAACCGCTCAGGACCTTCCCGGCTCTGATAAGCATTATGCATTAATGTCTGAATAATGCCTCGTGATCCACAGCAAGCATGAGCAAATGCAAATGATTATTAATTAAAGTGAAAATGTAGGATGGCTTTAAATATTTGTGGAGTTTCAGAAGGACTCGCTCCAGGGAACTGCTTTTATCTAAGAAGCAAAGCTGCCAAGCTCTCAAGTACCTACAGACAAAAACCAGAAGAGTTCTCAAAAACTAATAACTTAATAGTCTTCCATCAAAATAAGCCTCAACGAAGCTTTACCAAATTAGTATCTATCTTAATGTTAAACTGATATGAGGGTGCTGCTAAGCCTGAGATATTTAAGTAAAATATTAATGTCATCCTCATAGAAGTGGCAAACTACTCGCTGCTGCTCACCTCCAATGCTAGGCAGGTGCCCCTCAGTCCTACATGTAATATTTAAAAGTAGCCACATTCTTCTTCATGTCAAAAATAAGCAAGACATTCAGACACCAAGTCCTTAATGTTTATCCCAGACAGACAGACCGACCAACAGACCTCCATAGGGGCACTCCCTAATAACAACACATCTCTCTCCCACAGGAAACCGAAACAAAACGGCCTCGTGGGCTTCCACTTACCGAAAGGCTTTGTATGCAGGTCGGAACCAGCAGACGTAGCCGCAGGGACTGAAGAGGATAAGCCAGAGGATGGCCAAACCAAAATTGACCCCGTAGCCTCCTCCGATCCACCACGCCAGGCACGCAATTATATTCACTCCCAGCGTGATGCAGTAAACTGCAAAGAGGGCAGAGGAAAGAACATGAGGTTGTGCAGTTTCACGTCTTCACGTAAAAAGGAAACGAACACCCGGTACTATAATAGGAAGAGTCCACGCTGCAGTGGGAACCTCAAGCCCAACAACGCAGCCACTCCAAGCAAGTCACAGGTTCCTGCGCGGCCCCAAGGGTCGGCATCACAGACGCATCTATCTCCAGAGGGACCGCTGCAGCGGAGGGACGAGGAACCTCCTTTGGGACCTGCCAAAGGATGGGGAGCTGCGTAGCAACCACTGCCACCAACACAAGACTCAGGCCGGTATTATTATGAATTACAAGAAAGGTTCAATTCCCATTGGAGAGGAGAGTGGCGGAAAACACTGCCCTGCACCCATCCTCAATATGACTTTGGTCTCCGTGCTTGCTGAGGCTGCCTCGGGAGCTATTACAGAGCCAGCTCAGCACCTTGCAGGCTCGCTCTCCGCTTCCCTGAGCCTCGGAGGAAGCCTGGAAGTTAGCTTCAGGGCTTGTAAGTGCTGCCTTGAGCGAGGGGGGTAAGCAAACTCCAATCAAGCTGAGAACACAGGACCACAGGGGTGGCTTAAAGGCCCTTTCACATCCCTGTTCCTGCCACTCGGATAAAAAGAAACCCTTGACAACAGCCCCCAGAGCGCACCAGTGCTGCGCTAAGTAGATGTGCATGAAGTGAGGTTGCTCCCCCCTCTCCCTGAAGCTCAACATCACTGCAAAGGGGGGCTGCGCACTTCCTAGCGTTCGCAGGCTGAGCTCAGCCCCCACGCCAGGGGCTCCCCGCGCTCCCCTCCGTACTCTGGGGACTCCCCGCAGCTGTCCCGGCATCCCCCCAGGCTCTGCCCGTGCCAAAGAGGCTTAGCCCAATTACAAGCTCATACTTTGGAAAACAGGTGGCAACTCTTAAAAAAAAACTTGGTGGTAACGTGTATCAATTAGCACAGATAAAGAGAAGTGAGAAGGCGGAGGGTCCAAAGACAAAAGACCCTTCAGTACCGCCTGGCGATGAGCTCACAGTAACACTTTGGACCCTGCTCTCGGTTATTCAGTCAAAATTACATCCCTGAATTTCTCTTCACCCGTGGTAAGTGAACGAACCCTGCCCATTCCTTGCATCGCTACACGCAGCACGCCTGCACATCACTGGCTTGCTGCTCTGATGCCCGACGCCAGCCCGGCCGCTCCTTCTGACTCTTCTCTTTCCGCCTCTTGGCACAGACCCACCTGCCTTGGTGCAGCCCGGGGGCTGCTAAACAACTGCAAAGCTGCGCGGTCATAAAATAATATTGACAACACAGTCGGGAGAAACTAGCGTGGAAAGCATCCGAATCCAGCTGCTGCTTCTGACATACAAATTACATGACAGTTAAAACAACACATTGTTTTACTACAAAGGAAATTTCTTCTGAGCAGCTAAGAACAAGGCTTTATACTCAATGGTTTGGATGGATCTTAATATTGACGGGAAGAAATAATTTTATTTCATTTATACATAAATTAGCTGTAATTCCTCAATTTTTTATTTTCAGAAGTCATTTATTCTCTAGAAGTTGCTTAATAAATAAAACCAAATCACCAAGCCAAGAGCACCTATAAAGTTTTGAGGAACTTCTGGTTCTCCCTGCGCGTCAGGTCGGAGTTTGTTCTCCAGTAGTGGGAGCTCTGGTACAGGTTGCCCTAAACCACCATCCACCTTAATAAAATGTTCACATCCAATTAACGTAACGAGCATTCAACCTTCTAGCAACAATTTTTTGTGTTTCTATTTTTAACGCCGGCCTTCGCTTGTTTACCGCCTTCCCTCCGTACGTGTCTCTCTCTTCATCCCATCCCCAAAACTCGGGGAGACCCCATAAATGTGCTGCAGATGGAAATTTAAAAATTCTGGTGAAAACGCCAGGTCTCCTCAGCCGTGCCTCAACTAGTTGCCCAAACGGCTGGCACCTTTCCAGCCGGCCATTAACTTGGATGAGGGACGCTTTGTTTAGGGAGAGTCGCGGACAAAGGCAGCTTTACAGCGTGCAACATTTAACCAGTTAGTCTGAAGGGACAAGCGGTTTCTTCAGGCAAGAAAATTACAGAGCTCATTTCAGCATCTCTAAATAACGAAAGAACAATGGAGTGATAGATTATGCTATTATTTATGCACACAAATCTCTCTCGTACACACATCCTATGCATCTGGAATAAAAGCCGTGCCACCAAACGCGTATCTGGCCGAAAACAAGCTTTCCTTCGGTGAGAAGGGTAAATAGGATGACAAGCGTTTGGGGAAAAAAAGATAAGCAAGGCAAAAAGATTTTTAATCTCCCGAAGCATTCCCTGTGGTTCCCTAGGCCTGCCACGCTGTTTTTCATCCGATTTCGTTCCTCGGAGAAGAATGGTCAATATTCATTACTGCCTTTTCAATGGCCAAGGCAGACAGCACAAGCCCAGAGCCAGGAGGTCTGTTCATACAGAATGTCAGCAAATCGCCAACTGCGACCAAGAGGATCAGCGCCCTTCTCCAGCAGGACGGGGAACGTTCTGCGGGCTACGGAGAGCTAAGGAAGAGACAGCGCCCGGCTAGAAGACACCGCTTCCATTGGGAAGGGAAATCCGTGGACAGCACAAACAAGGGGGAATTTTAGCCTTTCTATAGCGAGGTGGGGAGAAGAGGTAGCAAGCATACGGACCGCATTTATTTTCTTGCCTAAAATTCTCCTATTCATCTTTTATTAGGTGAATTGGGAAAGACTTTAAGAGCGCTGTTTTGGGGAGTAAAACGTCACTTGACATTAATAAAGGCATCAAACACGGTCTGCTTTTTTCCTCCTCAAATTTACTACCAGACTTTTCTAGCACTGGTACTCTCTCCTTTCTTCAACGGCTGCTCTGCGGCAAAGATTCAAGGCACAGCAGCTTAAAATTTGGGCATAAGGTTATATTACAGTATTCTAAGAGGAATCATTGTTTCTCATCAACTAATTGCAGTCAAAACTTTAAAGCGCATAAGTCATTGAGATCTATGGTCTTTCACCACACATATACATTTTCCCAGCACAGCTTTCTTATTCAACTTACAGATCCATACGTGGTAGATTCTCTTCACCAGAGACTGATAATCGATGGGAATTTCATCAGCAAAATTCTGGTAGAAACATGGTTTCAGAGGGATAAACTTGGGGAGCGGTGGGAAGTTATTCACCTTTTCTACAAGGCAGAACACAGATATTAGCTGAATGCAGAAACATTCTCATACCGCTGAGCGAGTCTCATATCCTCCACGCCTTCCCGATGCCCATCCGCGGACCCCTAGCTCGAGGGGACTCGCAAGAATCAAAAGGGAAAACCATCACCAGCTCTGGCTGTTCACGCCGCTCCGTGTGGCGCGTTCATCCTCACCCTGGACACCAAACGTCTTGTTCTCCTTCCTCAGCAGAGGAGAGGACATTTAAACATGCAAAGCTTAGAGCGAGGAGCAGAAACGAGGT
This sequence comes from Vanellus vanellus, assembly GCF_965231255.1. NCBI lineage: Eukaryota > Metazoa > Chordata > Aves > Charadriiformes > Charadriidae > Vanellus > Vanellus vanellus. The sequence goes on from NC_138930.1 coordinate 5,070,603, forward strand.
AATAAGCAACACAGGCTACCTTTTGTTATCGCTGTAAAGCTGTGTGAAAGGCAAAAATCTTAAAATAAACTCCAGGATGAGGTTTCCCGGGAAGGGGGGAGAGGCCAGCACCGTCTGGGGGACGCAGGCTGCACAGGGGTTTTAGCTACAACCTCTCATAAAAATCAAAGCAAGAGGAAAGGCTGGCGACTGTCCAGACTGGGAGATTTACCTTCAGACACCAGCTCTGGGTAGCCGGCGCATGGATCAGGCCTTAGCACCTGCAGGAGATATGAATCTGTGACACTAAGGAAGGGTGCCTTTGGAAAGCATCTCCCAACCTGGAATTTAGTATTTGGATATCATCCAGTTCAGGGAAGGCAAGTCAGATGTCAGGGATGATTTTGTTGTGATAAGACTCACGAACGTACCCTTTTTTCTTTAAAAGACGAGTTTTTCCTGTGAGGTTAAGCCCCAGAAGAAAAAAAAAAAAAAAAAAAAAAAGGCAAAAAAAAAAAAAAAGCACTGCATTCAGATACAATAAATCATCAAATGCTGACAAAAGCAATATGGTGAAGAAAACCTTACCTTGGGAAGAAATTGTGTTTATAAATCAAGCCATTAAATGCCTAAATCCTCTGCATTTAAGCTGCTGTCAGCTTCTAGACAGATGCGCAGATTTGTCTGTGTATCTGTGTGTGCCCGGATGTGCGTTTCTACACGTTTGGGAATGTTTGCTCTTGCCTTCCAGTGCTGATTAAAGTTTGATTCCAGGGCATTGTGACTAATTGTCTCTAGTCTACTTCAGCCTCAGTAAACAGAATTAAAAACAACCAGAGGAAGAGATGAAGAATGTCCTGGGAAAACCTCCAAATGGCACAGAAGATGAGAGGAAATGTCTGAACAAGAACTGTCAGCACAAGAGTTCCTCCTCTCTTGTCATTATCTCCGTGCGAGAAGACATTTCGCAGGAGCAGCTTCTTAGCTTCATTTGAAGGTCAGCAGGAAAGAGTCTAAAGCTGTAAGCCATGCTTTAGGAGGGAAAAGGCTTTACTTCATGCAAAGGAAAGGCGTATTTTCACGCAGAAAATACAGTGAGGATAACACCCACTGTGACTCCATCAGAATTAAATGTGGAATAATGTCTGAAGTCACCAGCCCAACTTGACATTTCAGCAGACTTTTCCTTATAAAAACCAAACATTAAGTCTTCTGCCCCTCCTCACCCATCTCCTCTAAATGCATTTTACACCAGTCCAGACGCCCTCTAAAGCTGGTATTCGTTACTGGTTAACACCTACTGCTGACCCACGCACACGTACTGCTGATGTCCCACAGCTGCTTTCAAAGTCCAGAGGAATTTGGACTTCTTAGGACTAATTTTTTTGTTTGCTATAAACCCCTAATGGGCTTTCTGCTGGACAGTCTGTCTCAGCAGCCTACAAAAGGACAGAACGCCGCTGGATCAAAGGAAAGCAAGGGGGCACAGCTTTTAAAGCTAAAGATACAGCTCTCTAGGGAAGGCAGCAAGACCAAGATTAACTGACCACCGTAAAAGCAGATTCTCTAACAATCTTTTTTTTTTTTTTTTTGAGGGATGAGGAAAATTTTGTTCTGTCCCTCTTCAACAGCTGAAGCGACTTACTTTGGTTCTGTTCTCTTCCGTTTTCTCTCTCCCCTCTCCCACAGCACAGACCTGTCATGGGCAGTAGAGCTTCTGCCAGCCTCTAGGGCAGAAGTCCCCAAACGGTGGGGCCAAAACCAACTGGCCTGCTGGGCACCAGCCACTGCTGGTTTTCATTTCTCAAGCTCACAAAAATAATCCCAGTACTTCCACAATTGTTTGCTAGGTACACAAAGATTGGGATTACACCTCTTCCCTGCTGCTGCCCAGCTGCAAGCAGCCGGATGATCACTTTGTCCCCCACCCAAAAGACCCTGTGGTTTTCAACTGTTCTGGGTTACTTCCAAGAATAGACAAAAGAAATCAAATGAAAATATCCCCTTTCACGTCTGACTGCACAGCTTGGAATGCTACAGCACTCCCGTCAAGGCTAGGATGAACACATTAGCGCAGCAAGCACAACCCGGGCTTTCACAGCCCAAATTGTATTACCGAGGAACAGCAGCTGTATGCAAGTCCCTGACTTCCTCTTTCCTTAAACAAAATTGGGAGGAATTTTGTTACTAATTTCACTACAAGTAAAATTAAGGTGCATTAATGTCAACAGTACAGCTAGGAGCGCTGTGGAAAGCTGTTTAGCCTCTGTAAGGCAGGAGTTATTCTCATGTAGTTTTTTGGGAATAAATTCCATACTCACAGAGCTTTCAAACAAGTCACACCTTTACGGCCACAATAGTAACCTCAGCTGACAAACCTACAGCGGATACAGCATAAAAGTGAACGTGGCCAAAGCAAGAAAAGAGAAGTAGTTAAGGATCTCAGGAAAGGAGGCACGTCGCCGAGCCGATGCGCTACAGCCATCACAGAATACTTAAAAACATTCTCTGAAACCGTTCTCCCTATATTGGCATATTTTGAGGTGCTCTTACCTGCCATCTCTATTAGGAGTGTTCCCTGGTGAAATTTCAGACAGATAGCAACAGATCTATTGGAGAAAGGAAATCAGGTCAGCACGCATCACTAACCAGTGTCCAAAGAAACTCCTGGAATAGGGAGTACCTCTGGCACAGCGTTTGACAGACTGCGAGCCCGGGGTTCCCACTACAAACCATCCGTCTCCAATTGCCCAAAGCAGCCACGCTGGAACTTTATGCAAAGGATCAGGATTTCTCCTTGTTCATCTAAATCTCCACCTGGTAGCATCTCATTCAGCACAACCCCGCTGTCAACAACTTTTAAGGCTTGTATTATTCGGCAGCAAAGAACCGTGCTCTTAGCGGGACCTGGCAAAGGCTGAGGACGCAGAGGCAGCCACTGCCAGAACACGCGTACCTTCCAGCTGCGGCCAGACAACAAGCCAAGGCAGACGGGTCTGGGCGGGACCCAAAAAAGCGCCTATATCGGACGAGAAATTTGTAGGAGCTCACCAGACTTAATGCCTCATTTAGGTGCTGAGATGATTTGTTGGCTCCTGGCTCTCTGCGGACTTTTCCAACTGCGGAAACAAAGAGATCATCACTGTTAGCTGGGAAGTAAACTGCTGTTCAAAAAAAAAAAAAAAATCATAAAATCAGGTGGTACACAAACCCCAACATCCCTCATTATTTTAATAATTGCACACAACCTTTCTTTAAATGCAGATTCATTCTTTCTGTTACTGCCATTGAAAACAACTGTAATTCTGGAAGAATCAAATCCCGTAAAGTTTACTCGGCATCAGCCGTGTTGCTGATTTTGGCAGAACGGATCACACAGATGAAAGCCACAGAGAGGTCTGTGCTGAGCTTTCATTTTACCCCCTTTTTCGTTAAGGATAAAAACGCCCTGTGCCCCTACCTGCAAATCCCCAAATGGAAACACAGAATACCACAAAATAACCCTTTAAACCAGGACTGCAGGGTCTGACAAGAGTTATCAAGAATGAAGGAAGTCTAGGCGAAAAACTGCCCCTATAAAAACACAACAAACACTACACGCTGCTGCCAGCGCCGACGGCAACCACAGCGCCGAGGTCAGAATAGCTGCGTTGTATCCAACGCCCTTGGGATTTACAGCAGCTCACTTCCCTTTTCTGCACCTCTGTGCTGTCCTGTGTGCCCCGTGTATGGTCTGGAGGTTGCAGAGTTTATAACTGGTGCAATTATTTTGTTGGGGTTGCGTTTAGTTTCCTTTTTAATTGAGCTACTCTAGTACAGTCCTCAGTGGAGACAACACGCTGATAAGAAGCGGGACCTGTACAGGCAGCTTATTCCTCCCGTACGTAGAGATGCAGTTACACACAAGCGTAACTACGTCCCGATTGAGAAGAACATATTATTTAGCTTGTGCCAGTCTAAAGAAAGCAACAGAGTGTGGACAGGAACTGTCTGTCGTGAACTGCTCAGGGCTGGGACTCCCCGGTTAACGGCTCGCACAAGGGGCCCCATTGCAGCTGAAGCCTCCGGGCTTTCCCACAATACCGACATTACCCAGGCATTTTATAACTTACGATTTAGAAATGGAAGCATTTTGCTTTGCTTTTTTTTTTTTTTTTTTAAATGTGTGAATAGAAAATGAAGTATGAAGACAGTTAAGAATACAATTAAAACTTCACCCCGCCCATTTGCAGCTGCTCCCAGCTGAGATCTGTAAATTTGGGGGGGAAGAACTAATGACACACAAACACTAATTATGCCAACACACTAAGAGAAAAGACTCTTTCACCGGAAGATGAGCAAATGAGTAAGGTACACCTTCAGAACAGGATTATTTAGTTCATGGACTTCAGTGCCAGTGTCGCACAGCTGCAGAGTGGTGGGAGGCATCAGTCTATCCACTGGAAAAGGGACAAGAAGGAAAGACCAAGGGACACCGTCCTTGGCTTGACGGGGCCATCGTGGCCAAACAGTAACTCTCCTGTGCGCTCCCTTCACAAGGAGACATCTGTGGTGCAGTTGAGTGGCTTTACTTCAGATAAATAAATGAATCAAACAGAGAAAGCAGCATTCCGGCAATCCACTTCCTTCTCGTCTTACCCAGTTGTTCTCATTTACCTGCTCCATTTCCTAACAAATCTCAGCCACGGTTTAATGCTTTGAAGACAGAGCACATTGTCACAGAAAGAAGCTACGATGGCAACTACTGAACATTCCTCTCTTTGGCAACCTTTGCTTTTATGAGTAACCTCACAGAAGTTCCTGGGACAACAACTGTCATTTCCCTACAGAAAGATGTGTTTTGGAACTGCAAATCAGCATTAAGAGTATTTCTTTTTTGCAAAGACAAGCACATATGACCAAGTTTTACACTGAATAATCAGTTCCTGAAATATATTGACCTTCCACTGGTTCAGCTGCACCGAGACTCCGGCTCTACTCCTGAGGAAAGGAAAGGGAACTTTCCTCCATGGACACCTACGGCAGGAAGCTGGAACCTTTCGCAGGCATGAACTTAAGACTCCAGGATCCAACTCAATGATATTTTTGTTCAGTGGTCTCAGACACACTTGCACAAGAGTTGCTGTTTTTCATACCTCCCCAGCTCGCCACTTAATTTGGGCAGGATTTCTGCAAACTCTTAGTTGCAGGGTCTCGGGATAACAGGCCTCAGACATCCAGTCAGGGAAAAATCTCGTGTCTAATAAGCGATGATGTTGCTCAGTGGCTAAAACTCCTTTAGGGGGAAAATGTCATTGTGCAGCCTAAACATCCTCAAGTCAAGCTCCAGTTGCAAGATCCTGGCATAAGGAAATAGATTTGCAGCAAATACAGATAAACAGTTATCATCCAACCACGCGCAAATTTGCGCAAGATAACAACACATAAAATAAGCTCTCTATTCACCGGAACATTTGCAGTTTAGTTTGGAATAGACAAAACCCAACATCCTGCACTCCACTGCCGAGATTTCTTCACATATAATCCACTATTTGCGGAGGGAGGAAAAAACCACACAAGCTGAGGAAACCACGGTGTGAAGTGAACTTCCTTTTTCCACCGTGCTCATCCGTGGTCAATGAATAACTCCAAAAGTTTGCCGTCCAACGCACATGACTCACAAGAGCCCACTGGAGACAGTCAGAGCTTTTCCTCATCGGCGTTTCCAGACAAAAAATACCCTGTGTCATTTTAAGAGACGGCATTTTCCTTTTAAACCAAGACACGTATGCAAGCAGCACTGTTTTTCTAGGTGGACAACAACATGATGACTTTGAATGAGACTTTAGCGTGAAATATGTTTCACCGTCTCAGATTAGGGAAAAATTTGTGAGCGACTATCTGTGGCAATCTGTTTGAGGCACATTATGTAACTGCATGTATGTCACTATTTTGGCCCCTTGTTTCATACAAAATTTATTCTGCCTATGTTACAGTAAATAGTTTTAAAAGTTTCAGTTTTTTCTCACTGCTACTTTCTCCAAAAAGACAGAAGAGGGGTAGGGGAAATAAATAAAGGACAGACCACAAGAGGAGTGCTAACAGGGAGGTGAGAGAACGGAACTCATTCCTGCTTTGCCACAAACCCACCTGGGGCAAGTCCCTTAAGACCAGATTCACAGGACACTGGCTCCTCTGGTGCCATCTGCAGATGTCCCAGCCAAACCCAGAAGAGCCTGACATCCTAAGCTTTCCACGTAGCAAAATTCAGCAGCTTCTGAAGTCTTGCTTTAGGACATTTTCTATACCGCTTTTATCTTTTCATTCCGATACGATGACTGTAGCAACGCTAAGAGCTTCTACACAGATCCGCACTCAAGGGTTTAATCTAGAGTACTTTGCCGCAAGCAAATTGAGAGGCAGTATCTGTACGTAACAGCAGCGGCAGAACTTGACAACACTCCCTCGTAAGACAATGACTTCATGATTAGAACACAAGTGGAACGAGAAGACCTGGGCACAACACACATCTCCTGGACGTGGTTCAAGCTTACCTGTCTGGTGAGGGCTACCACCAGAGACCAGGCTTTCAGAGGTCACTTTGGGCTGCAAGCCAGCAGACCCAAGATGTTTCAAAAGAGAAATGGCCTAAAAGCAAGGGCACCATGCAGGGATGTGGGAGACGTGGATTTGAAACCACCAGGCTTGGCAGGGACTCAATGCAGCCTCCAGTGTTCCCGAGACAAGCAAATGCCTTGCTCATATGCCTCTCCAGTTGCATTTAAAAAGAAAGTGGTGACTCTGCACTGGTTTTAAGAGAAAAGGCTGGGTTTGAGTGTCATTCAGACGCCCAACTCTTATCAGGAACTTCCCAGAGAGCCCAAGGCAGCAGAGGTCACTCTGCAAGGCACCAAAACACTTGCCTCAGCTTTACGAACCTAGACTCTGTATAGCTGATACAGTTTGCATTTGATAGCGTTTCCCCTCCCCGCCATGCGCCGCCAACTCTCGTGGAGCAGGACACACTTCAGTGACACCAGTGCCATGCAGTGCTGTGCTTCAAATTACATGGGGCGACAAACCAACCAAAAAATTAATTCTAAAAGCTGCCCAGCACAGCCAGCGAGAATGGGGAAACTGTTTATGGCAGCACTGCCCCTGAGAAAGGCACAGGGACTAATAAAGGTAGCAAGGGTTAGTCTCCTCCCATGTCAGTCCAACTGACAGCTCAGAGTCACGGGAGGCTCTTGGGGACACCCGTCCGGCTGTACAGGGCATTCTGCTGCCCCCTCTCCCCCTTGTCTCCCACCCTGTGGCTGGTGAGAAAGCACAATCGGAAGCAATTCCCCACAGGTGTCTCCCAGCCTGTTCACACAGCCACATCTACTGCCACAGCAGATGCGCAGAAGCCTTAATTTAGGTACTACAGACAAATATTGACTTCAGTACAACTGTGTCCAGAAGTAAAGCTCAGCTACTCAGGGGGAGAACCGCAGAAGGCTCAAGAGGAAGACAGAAAGCACAGAAACACATGTGTGCAGGGCACAAGTCTATTCCACTGCTTGTCACCTACTTGGACTGGCCTCACGTAGAAGACCTGGGCTGCAGACAGCAGCAACATTAGTTGGTCCAGAATAAAACTAAAAAGCAGGTAAATTAACCCATCAGTTACCTGTTTCATTTCTATCTCACTGCTCTCTTCATTATGGGTTCAGATGAGAGTTTCTTGAGCTAATTAATGCTCACAAAAAACTAAGATCAGAGAGGGGGAAATAAAATTAGAACGAATCAGACTGGTTAGAGTTGGAAGGGACCTTGAAGCTCACCCAGTGCCACCCCCCTGCCCTGGGCAGGGACACCTCCCCCCAGCCCAGGTTGCTCCAAGCCCCGTCCAACCCGGCCTTGAACACCTCCGGGGATGGGGCAGCCACAGTTTCTCAGGGCACCCTGCGCCGGGGGCTCACCACCCGCACAGCAAAGAAGTTCTTTCTAAGGTCTAATATAACAATCCCCTCTTCACAATGAGTAAATCTATTATCCAGTAATGTAAATCCGCCCTCTTTACAATTACATGTGTCCATGTTCTATCGAGGGCAGTATGTCAGAGAGCTGGTACCCAAACCATGCATGTCAAAAAGCTTCATCCTCGCTCCTCACAGCTCCTGGAGGACCGCTTACATGGACTCCCCCAGCAAGAGCCCCACAGCCGGACTGGGCTCCCCCTGCCCGGCCTCAGCCCCTCGGCCTGCCCAGCGCTCCCGGGGCAGCCCCCGGCACAGGGACGAAGGGGGGTGGAAGGTGCAACCAAGGTACTCGGATCAGCCCCGAAACAGCCGCCGCCGCGCTCCTCGGGGAGCGGGGACACCCCCCCACCCGCCCCGCTCCCCGCCGGGGCGGCCTCCATCCCCACCGCCACACGCTGCCCCCGATCCCGGTCCCGCCGGGGCTGGCCCCGATTCTTCCCCCCCCCCCCCCTCCCCGCCGCCAACCCCCCAGACCTCCCCCGACCCCCCCCCAACCCCATCGCCGTTGTCCCCAGGGCTGTCCCCGTCACCCCTCTCTGCCCCCCTTTCCCCGCCAGGCCCCGTTACACCCCCAGGCCTGAGGTGGCCCTGTCACCCTCCGCGCTGCACCGCGAGTCCCCGAGGCCGCCCGCGCTCCCTCTCGTCCCCCAGCTCCCCCCCCACTCCTCCTCCCCCGAGGCTGCCCCCCGGACCGGCCCCGTTACCCCCCGGACCGGCCCTGTCCCCCGGCGCTCACCGTACCCACCTCAAGGCGCAACGGCCGCAGCCCCCTCTCCCCCGGGCCCGCCGCGGGGGGCGCTGGGAAGGAGAGTCCCACCAATCACTGCCGCCGCCGCGCTCCCGGCGGCGCGGACTACACTTCCCGGCGTGCCCCGCGGCACGCCCCCGTCACGTGAGGGGGTCGGCCCGCTACGGCGGCCGGGAGGGACGGGGGGGGTGGGGGGGGCGGTGACGGGCGGTGTTTGTCAGGGGTGGGGCTGGGTAACATCGCTGTCGGCGACACGGACTGTGCGATCGAGGGCTCCCTCAGCGAGTTCGCACACCGGGCTGAGTGGCGCGCTGGAGAGGAGGGGTGGCATCCAGAGGGACCTGGACAGGCTGAGAGGTGGCACACATCATGGGGTCCAACAAGGCCCAGTGCAGCTGGGTCGGGGCAACGCCAAGCACAACCCCGGGCTGGGTGGGGAAGGGCTGGAGAGCAGCCCCGAGGAGAAGGGCCTGGGGGTGTCGGTGGGTGAGAAGCTCCCCAGGAGCCGGCAGTGTGCGCCGGCAGCCCAGAAAGCCCCCCGCCCCCCGGGCTGCATCCCCAGCAGCGTGGCCAGCAGGGCCGGGGGGGGATTGTGCCCCTCTGCTGCGCTCTGCTCTGCTCTGCTCTGGGGAGACCCCCCCGCAGTGCTGCCTCCAGCTCGGGGGGTGCCCACAGCAGAAGGCCCCGGAGCTGTTGGAGCGGGGCCAGAGGAGGCCCCGGAGCTGCTGGGAGGGCTGGAGCCCCTCTGCTGGGAGGACAGGCTGGGAGAGGTGGGGGGGGTTCAGCCTGGAGAAGAGAAGGCTGCGGGGAGACCTCAGAGCCCCTTCCAGTGCCTAAAGGGGCTCCAGGAGAGCTGGGGAGGGACTCCGGATCAGGGAGGGGAGCCGTGGGACGAGGGGGGGTGGTTTGACACTGGAAGAGGGGAGATTGAGATGAGATATCGGGAAGAACTTCTTGGCTGTGGGGGTGGTGAGCCCCCAGCGCGGGGTGCCCCGAGAAGCTGTGGCTGCCCCATCCCTGGAGGTGTTCAAGGCCAGGTTGGACGAGGCTGGGAGCAACCTGGGCTGGGGGGAGGTGTCCCTGCCCGGGGCAGGGGGTGGCACTGGGTGAGCTTTAAGGTCCCTTCCAACCCAAACCAGTCTATGATACTGTGAATTGTCAGAGGGTGGGAGGGGCGTGGGGTGCGCTGGGGCCTGATCCCCATCCCCGTCCCGGTCCCCAGGGGTGGGTTTGTCACAGGCCATTCACCAGATGGGTGCGTGTACGGCCCCTGAGGGGTGGGGGAGCCTCTGCAGTGGCCGAGGGCTGAGGAGAGGCAGCCACGGGTGGGGAGCTGTGGCCGGGCAAGGCTCAGCCCTGCATGGGCCCAGTTCCCCGTCGCCATGACCCCTCCATGACTGTTAAAAACCCCAGCACTGAGGCACCTGCACCCCTCAGCGTGAGGCAGTACTGCCCTCAGTGTTGGTATCGTTTTATTTTGGGGTAAACAGAGGGGGGTTGGGACTGTGCCGTACCCCTCCTGGCAAACCCCTGCGGAGGAGCTGCTTCAGAGGCACCCACGGGCTCCGTCCCCAAACAGCTTTACGGCATCCAGCTGCCGGCTCTCACCAAGGTTTGGTTCCAGGGTTAGTTACAACAGTCGATAGGTGACGGCTGGATTCAGGAGCCAGGGCTGTGCGGTCACGGAGGAGATATTGCTGTTTATGACATTAAATGTTGATTTCACTTCTGAATAAGTCAGGTAAATCAGCCGCAGCAGCAGCGGAGCTGGTGCCCGGTGCTTGTGTGACTTCCCTCCTTCATGCAGCTCAGCGAAATGGGGTGGTGAGGGCTGAACAGAGAAATCCCTCTGAAATCTTTGCGCTGATGCGACCTGACGGCGGTGCACGGGGAGGCCCCTACCCCGCCACACCGACAGCCCGACTTACCCACTTTCTGGATTTGTATCTTTTTGGTTGGGTTCTATAGCTCCTTAACTCCTTATTTACACCGCATTTAACATATTAACTCCATATTTACACCTCTTTGACATGGGTACAGTCCATCTCCAAGGTACCAGCTCTATGTAAGTGCTCTTAATTTGGCTGTATGCAAACCGTACTCTGCTTTAAAAAACATTTACGAGCCTTGGGGCTGTGGTTTCTGTAAACACAGCGCTCCCTGCTCTGGGCTGTGCGATTTAGCTCATCCCTCTAACATTTAGCTGAGCAAACGCTGAGGCCTTTGCACCCCCGGTCTGCAAAGTTTCCCTAAAATACAGGTCTTGGGGTTCATTTCTAGGCAGGCTGCCCAGCTCTGCTGGGGTTTGCTCCCCGAAACGGGCACAAGGCGGTATTTGCCAGCTGGGCAAATATTTTTGGGGAGGGAAGGATCAGGCCGCCTGCCTCCATGGATCTAGAAGCATCACAGAAATGCGGGGAATATTTTAGCTATAAACCAGTAGAGGTCACTCCGCTTCAGTAAATCCAGTGCTACTGGAGCCTTTGGGCCACCAGTAAGAGAAAGGGAGAGCTTACTGGGGGAAGGTGGGTTGGGCAGCGGGGACAAGGACACCGGCCATCCCGGTCACCCTCCTACCGGCAACTCCTCGCTGTGTCCCGTGTGGGACGGACGCGCTGTCCCGTCCTGCCGCCTCTTGCTGGAAGCGTTTGGGCTTAGGGGTGTCGCTGGAACCTGTCCTGCGCTGGCTCCCGCGGGCTGCGGATGTTAACGCTCCTCTCGCCAATCCCCACCATCTCCCCTGGAACTCAAAGGCGATTTTTCATAAACGTTGTTTGTTTGAAGAGTAGTTCTTTGCAGGGAATTTTTCTTAACAGATTTCCCATGCTTTAATTTTTTTTTTTCCTTCCCCCCCCACCCCCCCCCAAAAAAAAAGAGAAAAAAAGCCCGTGATTTTAGTGGAAGAAGACATCTTTTTAAAAATGAAAACCAAATAAAAGTGCCGGTGTGCGGCAGCTCGGCGGGGCCGTGGGCTGTGACACCCGCATCGCCGCCGCAGCTCCAGCGGGTCCCCGCGTGCCCCAGTCCCGCTCCCTCCTTGTCCCGACCGACTGATAACCCTTCCCCGGGTCTCCGCGAGCCGTGCCCCGTTTCAGGCTGTTCCCGGCTCTCGGTAGCAGCCAGGTTTTATCCTGCAATATTGAAATTCCGCAGGTGGGAACCATGGAGGAGGATGCGTGCTGCCTCCTGGGAATGGCAGCGTGGCAGCGGTTGGGGAGCGGGGGGGGAGCGGGACCCCGGGATTTACTGCCCCCACTGGTATAAGGACCCCTTTTTCATTGTTTCGCTCTGCTCCGCAGCTCCCCGACAGTTCGACTGCTGCTGCCGAGGGACACAACTGCTCTGGGTTTGCACAGGGAGCGTGCCCCCAGGTGAGACTTTCCGGGGAAGCAGAGGGAAACCAGGATGGGATTTGCACCCTTAATACCCAGCGATACCTGTGAACCGACTGCATCCTGGTGGAGAGGGGTCCTTGCACCCGAGTCCTTGCATCCCTGTCGTATCCAGGGCGCGCATCTTCCTTCCTTCCTTCCTTCCTTCCTTCCTTCCTTCCTAGGACTGGGTACTGTTTGAAAACGAAGCCGCATACCTCCCTGCCCCAAAAATGCGCCCCCGGGCGCAGTCGCCGCCCTCCGCTTGGTGGTGTTTGAACAGAGCTTTCCCAGCTGAAGCCCCTTCCCAGGTCTTTTGGGATCCTTCCAAGCGCGTGCTGGGCTTTAAGTGACCCAATAACACTTTACGACACCTAAAAAAAAATCTACCCTTGTGTCCAAATCCTGCGCCGCACGGGGGCTTCTGACGCTCCTCGGTCCTGAGCCCCCTGAAAAAAGGACAGGTTTTTCCGTGACTTCCAGGGGTTCGCTCCCACTCTCACCCTTTGCTAAAATTTGGAATCACGCTCACCGTTTCCACCGTTATTAATTTTGTTACTTTGTAAAACAGCCTTTATTTTTCTTCCTGTAAATTTTGTGCAATATACATCTATATGCCTATAGAATACGCCTCAACAAAAAGCTTTTCATCCATACGTTATATTACTTTTTATTTAGTGTCATGAAAAATCCAGACAACGCTTTTGTCCTTAAATAAACGTTTCTCCCTCCCCTGCCCTCCCTTCCTAGCTGACTGGTCTGAAAGAGGAAATTTTATTTAGTTATTTTCTTTTCTTTAAAAAAATAGAAATTACAATCTTACAAGACAGAACATTCGATGAGAACAGAAGCATGTTCCTAAATCTAAAAAGTAAAACATTTCCGTAAAACCTGTCGGTATCTACAGGTAGGTGTGTGTGGAGGGTGGTAAATGGAAAAAAAAAAAAAAACAACGAAACGTTTTCCATTTCTTCCTTTCATTCATGTAGATAAAAAATAACGTAAAACCGACTGAAACGTTATATATTTTTCTCTTTTTGCACCAACATTCACAAGAATATATATTATATATATATATATATATTTTTATCCATTTTTATACACAGTGTGAGGGTTCTGGAGGTGGAAATGCACACTCAGCTAAACTGCCAGAGCAAACAAACAAACAAACAAACAAACAAACACACACAAAATTAATCTTCATCTGGAAAAGAGCAATCCCCCGCGGCTGAGGTCGCCCCGCTCAAGGGAACCGCTGCCGAGGTCTGTTTGAAAAAAAAAAAAAAAAAAAATCAAGCGGCAAAATGTCTCCTCGTGGCCGGTGGGACGGCAACGTCTCTGAGACGCCGAGGACCGCCCATCGAAGAGAGTCGGGGGGACCTCGGGGGGACCTCGGGGGGACCTCGGGGCTCCCGAGCGTCGTCTCCACTGGCCACGCGCAGCTCCGGCGCGGGGGAGCGGAAATCTCCCTTTTTCAGGCATTTCTACCCCAGGTTTTTTCGTTCGCCCTGTCCCTACAAGCTCCATGCCCGGCTCTGCCGAGCCGCTGTCTCTCGGTGGCACAGAGGGAGCGCGAGGGACGTTGGCACTGCCGCCGCTGCCCCGCGCCTTCGGGTGAGCCGAAAGCGGAGGCGGCAGCCAGCGGAGGTGCCGCGGGTTCGGCGCGCGTTTGCCATCCCTCCCGATGCGCCTGGCCCCTCCCAGGCAAGAAATCATTTAATCCACATTTAATCATTTATCCCCTCCCAAGAAATCATTTAAGCGAGAAGTCGGTTCCTTTATAGAGAACACAAAAGTGCAGGTTCCCGCGGTTTGGCAGGTTGAGTTACACGTGTTTAATACTTCCAGTCTTCACCAGATTCCCCCAGGGGCTTTTATTGCTCAGAATCCAAAATCTCTCCCATGAGGTGGACGCTGTGTCGTAAGCCGGAAAAACGCAGCCGGTGGCGAGGGCTCAGTCTTTTCCCGATTTAAGGTGCTTTCTTGGTTTCTTTGCCGGATGAAATGGAAACGGTGACGTTGACCATCGGTGCACGTTGGCTGACGAATACTGAGGACGTACAGAAGGGTGTGTGCTTTTTTTTTTTTTTCCCCTCCCCCTCCCCAAAACATTTCAAAACACCCGCGGCTGTTCCCTCCGAGAAAGGGAGCGCCGCTATCCTGCGGAAACGGAGGGCGAGAGCCCCCTCCGCAAAGCACATTCATTTTCTCGCGTGCTTTTCCCAGGAGGTGAACGGTGCTGTCGGAAATAATTCTTCAAAAAATCAAAAAAAAACAAAACACAAAAAAAAAACCCACCAAAAAAAAAAAAAAAAAAAGGCACAACCCTCTAGACGAAAAAGGCAGTACCGACTCCTCACTTCGCGCGAGCTTTAGGATGCGAGAGGGCAGGAAACAAGCACGGCGCATCCCCGCCCCGGCGAACGTCGCGCTGGAGAACGACGCGTTGGCACTCGACATCGCGCGGGGCCGCCGGGAGGGTCGGGCAGCCTTCGCCCCGGACCTGGGCTCGGACTCCATCGGAGAGGGAAACAAGGCTGACCAACTCCGACCTGCTCCGAGAAGCAGCTGCAGACGGCAGTCAGCAAAACCAAAAAGCGCACGGCTCTACGGGGCGGACGGTCCCAAGTTTTTTCTCTGCCTTATACCGAAGCAGAAATCCCGTCGGCTTCCCGGAGAGCCTTCCCCGGCCGAGGTTGGTCCGCGGTCTTCCCTAGGAGGTCTTTTAACCGAAAGGATGGAGATCCCCTACCACGGCTAAGAAAGCTGCTCGTTAAGTTTAAGGGGATTTTAGCCCTTTGTCAGCAGAAACTGGGGGCTGCCTCGGAGCCGGTTTTTCCCTTGTAGCTTTTGGCATTCGCTGCAGGAATAGGGACTGAAAAAACCATCGGCGGAGCCTGGCCGGGGAGTCCCTGGAGCGGCCCCACCGGCTGCGGGCTGTCGCCCCATCGCCCCAAAAATTCGCCCCTTCTTCACCTTTTGAGCCTCCCAAACTCGGAGCGGCAGGTCCCGACCACAGCAGCTTCCTGGGGAAGGAATAAGGACCTTCCGCTTCCCCTTCACCCCAACGGGCAGCTTCTCTCCCTAAAAAGCTCCCAGGTCCTGCTAACTAGAGAACAAACCCCAAATAACAGTTCTGAAGAGCTCCTTGTGGGGGGGGGAAGCCTGGGTCCAACTCAACCAGGGATTTGGCCACAGTTGCAAGGGCAAAGCCCCTCTTCGAAAAGCGCTCGGGAGGCGGAAAGGCGGCACGCGAGGTGGGCAGAGCTGCCGAATCGGCTCCGAAAAGCCGGGCGGTCGGCCAGCTGGATGGGGAGCTGGGCAGGCGTTTGGGAAAACGCGGCGAGAGAGGGCACGGAGACCCTGCAGAGCTTCTCCCCCACTGCGCTGGGCATCCTTTGGCCTCGAATCAGCCTCTTCCATGGGGAAATCCTGTGCCGAATCCTCCCCAACCTCTGAATCCTCCTCCAACAACCACGTGTTGCTTGGCCGAGCTCCTGAGGTGGCCCCGTGGCCCCAAGGGAGGAGGAATAAAGCAAAGGCGCTGCCTTCGCCCCCTCCTCGGCTCCAGCCGGGATCCCAAAGCCGCCCCCACCGGCCTGGCTCACCCCTCTCCAGCCGAGTCCGCATTACCCCTTCTTTATCCCGTGCCTTGTGTTTGGGTAAAAAAAAAAAAAAAAAAAAAAAAAAAAAAAATTAAAATGATAATTAAAAAAAAAATAAAAATAAAAAATAAAAATCAGAGACGGAGAGTGCAGCCAGGCCGGTGGGAAGGGCCGTGGTGCCGGGAGCGCGGCGGCGGCGTGTGCGTGGCGTGCGCTCCCCGGGATCCGTGCACTTGCGGGGAGGAGGCGGTCCCTTACCGCTGCCGGGAGCATCTCCTCTCCCCAGCGGAGATTTCACATTCATTTCCCTGGTACGGCAAAGTCCGTTTGCTTTTTTCCTTCAAGGTGCTTTACATTCAAGAGCTATCGCGATCCACAGCGAGGAAACGGGGGCCGGGGAGACACCCCAACCCCCCCCCCCCCCCGAGGTTCTCTTGAGTTTGATTGTTTGATTTAAATAAACTGCCCCAAACTTCTGAGGTTTAGTTCGTCTCCAAATTTTGGGGAACTCGAAGGGGGCCGGCGGCTCCCGGCCTTAGCTCTCCCGTGGGTCGCTGTACTGAAGCTCCGAGTTGAAGACCTCCTTATAGAGGGGTGGGAAGTTCATGGCCGTCTCCGGGTGCAGGAGACGGAAAAATTCCAGCTTGTCCAAGTGCAGGTTGCAAATGGTCTTCATCAAGGGCAGCTTGGAAACCATCTGCGGGGAAAGAAACCGGAGCTGGTGACCACTGGGGTCCTGCCCAGCATCCTTGGATGCTGCTGTTCCCTCTCCCTTGAGGACAAAGGGGCGGATTTGGGGACCAGCGGCTCTGCCCGGTGCCGGGGGCACCAGCGGACGCCCCACACCTTTGGGCAGCCCGGCAGCAACGTAGCCCTGCCTCCAAACCCGCGGCTTTCCGACGGACAACCAGCGCCTGGGAGGGAGTGAGGAGCCCCCCCCCATCCCCGTCTCACCTCCGTCCTGCCCAAAGCTTTCCCGAAATGGCTCCTTTTGCCCCCAAACCCCCACTGCCCCACGCACCGCCAGCGCGGCTCCTCCACCTGCACCGCGGCGGAGACGGAAAGAGAGAGTCTCCTTCAACAGGTCCCAGGGTTTGTCGTGTCCCCCCCTCCCCCCAAAAAAAAAAACCCACCCCCCAACCACCCATGTGTGGCTAACGAGCTCCGGCGCATCCACATCCGCTGGTTCAGCCATCTCCCCGTGGCACACGTGCCGGGCCCCGGCCGGGCCCACCGCCCCGCACGCAGGCGGCACCGTACCTTTGAGAGCTTGTCCTCGGCGGAGTGTTTCTTCTGGATCTCGTGCTGCAGAGCCACGTAGATCTTGTCCTGGAGCTTCTGCACCTTCTTGGACTCCGTCAGCCACGGGCGATCTACGGGAGACGGCCGGTGGCCAAGTCAGTGCCCTCTCCCCCCGGCAGGCTGCAGTGGCCTCTTGCTCTTTTAACCCTTCCTGCTCTGCGGGATGTTTTGGGGGATGCTGGCAGGGCCAGGAGGCCCCTCTCCCCTCCCCCGCTGCGGGGGACGCGGCTCCTCCTCCCACCCAGGAGTTTTGGCAGATGCATTTTCAGATGCTTTTTTTTTTTTTTTCCCCCAACCTCCTTTCCCGGCAATAACTTAAATCATCCACCGAGGAAGCAGCACTGAGATTTAGGGGTCGGCTTTGGCATGAGACACCCCCCGCCCTCCGTCCCCGGATTCCCACCCCCTCAGCCCCCCACCCCGTACCCGGGGAGAGCAGGACGGCGGCGGTGAAGAGGGCAAGCTCCTCGTCCGACAGCTGCAGGCGGCACAGGGTCCTCGCCAGCTCGAAGACGGCGCCGATGAGGTCGTCACAGCCTGACGGGGGCACAGAGCAGGGAAGAAGGGGATGTCACAGCTCCGCGGTGCCCGGTGGCACTGGGGGGGGCTTGGAAAGCTCGAGGAGATGAGACGGGTGAAGGGGATTCCTTAGCGGAGGATGCCCGACACCGCTGGGCAGAAAGCGGCTCCCAACCACGGCGCACATCAACCCCATCCCAACGGGAGCGAACGTGGGATCCCCTCCCGGTGCCCTGGGGATTTCGCCCGGCCGCGTTTCACCGGGCTGCAAACCCCAGCCCCGTCCGGAGACCCCGAAAGGAGAGGAGAGCCCCCCAGGAGAGGCGCAGCGAAGCGGCTCTTACCGAGCGACTTGAACATCTGCACGCCGCCGAACTTCCCCTCGAAGAGGACGGTGTTGTTCAAGGGGTTGAACGCGCGGATCATGCGGATCAGGAGCACCTCCAGGCAACCTGGCGTAGGGCAGAGAGAGCGCAGGGCAGGGCGGGGGGGGGGGGTTCCATCATCCCAGGACCAAATGTAAGACAGAGGAAAGCCCCCCGGTGCAAGTTTAAAGTCCGAATTGTTCATTCCCAAGAGCAGAATCCCAATATCCCAAATTTGGGTTTGGAGTTAGTGTTTTTTTTGTTTTGGTTTGTTTGTTTGTTTTTTGTTTTTTTTTTAAATTTTCCAATTGCGATCGCAATATTTCACCAAAGGGAAATATTATCCAGGCATCCACAGCCGGCCACAGGGATCGATCGAAGTCATAGCGGAGCGCCGAGAGAGGAGAGGGTGAAAACAAAAGAAACAAAAAGAAAATGGAAGGAAGAAATGAAAGAATGAGTTAAACTCCAGCGTGTCGGGCACCCCCAGCTCTGGCTTCGGGGTACCGCACCGTGCCGGGACACCGGCACACATCCTCTGCCCCCGGTGAGGCTCTCGGCTCCCCAGCCCTGGAAGTTTAGAAACCGGGCAGCTTTTCCACCTTTTTTTTTTGGCATTTTGGGGCTTTTGCACATAGAGAGCCCTCGCTGGGGCACAGCGTCACCAGCTTGGGCAGACGATGGGTGGGGGACATGGGTGGGTTGCCGTTGTCCGCTCTTCCCAGTCTCTTCTTACTGGGAGAAGAGAACAATCCTTTCCTCTACTCCCTCCCCGCTCCCCTTTGGGTTTGGCACCCCTTTTCCTGGGGGAAAACCCGCTGTGCTCCTCTCCGTCCCGGTTTCTGGGTGACGTTTGGTTGAGGGCAACCACGGAGAAACGCCTCTACTCCCCACGTCCCTCTCTATACCGTCGCCTCTAAACATGACCTTCAACTCCTTCCGGCCCAGTAGCTGCTCCCCGAGCGCCGACGCTGAGCCTGGGGGCAACTGGGGCGGCGAGGGAGGGGAGATCCCGAAAGGAAACTGCTAGCCCAGACGAAAGATGGGATTTGCTTCCGGCACCGCGGCTGCTGCTGGGGAGAGGTGTTGGGGACGCGAGGGGGGTGGCAGTGTGTCCCTGTCCGTCCGTCCCCGTCCCCCACCCCCCCGGCGGCTCTTACCGGCTTTCAGGAGGATGATTTGGTCGTTCTGGCAGAGCTCCATGAAGCCGTCGATGCGCTTGGCGAACTCCACCACGTACTGGATGGCGTTGGAGATCTGCAGCGAGCACTGCTGCCACATGGCCTCGCAGCTCTGCCGGCACAGCGGGCCATGGCCCTTAGGGTTGGCCGCTGCCGCCCCACCACCCCGGCTCCGCTGTCCTCCCCCAACCCTAAGCGCGCGGGGCAGCCGAGGGACCCAGGTGCCGTGCCATCCGCGGGGGCTGGTGGCACTAGGACACCTGGGATGTGACCTGCCACCACCCCCCCCACCACCACCAGTGGGTTTTGGCAGTTCCCAAAGCACCAAAAGACCCTCCTCATCCTCCTCGCCGTGGTGGCCCTTGCCGAAGGGCCGCGGTGGCCATGGCGGGGAGCCGGGGGGAAAGGGGGGGGGGTGGAAGGGGGGTGGCGGTGGCAGCGGTGGTGGCACTCACCTTGCTCTGCAAGGCGCGGACCTCCTCGGGGGAGTAGAGGCTCCACGCCAGGCGCTTGAGCTCCTCCGTCGTGTACTGGCACGTCTCCAGGTGAGACTTCACCACGTTCTGGGCCACCCGGTCTGCAAGGCGAGGGCAGCGCGTCGGTGAGCCCCCGGGGACACCACTGGCCCCACACCCCACCCGGGTGTCCTGGGGGGTGACCGGGGACAGAAGGGCTCCCGCGTGGCGTCAGCGGGATGTGAGGATGGATGGGGAGTTGGGGGCTGTCCCCAGGGCTGGGGGGGGGGGGGGGCGTTCTGCACGACCTCATGTGCACCGAGCTCCATCAGCGCTCAGCCTGGAGTATTATTAGTGTACAGAATCACAGGATCACAGACTGGTGGGGGTCGGAAGGGACCTCTGGAGATATCTCCTCTAACCCCTACCAGAGCGGGGGCACCCAGAGCAGGTCGCACAGGACGGCGTCCAGGCGGGGTCTGAATCTCTCCGGAGAAGGAGACTCCACCGCCGCTCTGGGCAGCCTCTTCCAGTGCTCCGCCACCCGCACAGCAAAGAAGTTTTTCCTCGTGCTCGGACGGAATTTCCCGTGTTCCAGTTTGTGCCCATCGCCCCGTGTCCTGTCGCCGGGCACCGCTGCCAAAAGTCACCTGAGGACTATACTACGACGCTGCCCCGTACGTGCCCTAATGCTGTGCCGCACCACAGATATATAACATTTACATTTCAGCAGGAACTGAAACACGGGAGGTTCCCTCTGAACACGAGGAAACATGTTTTTATGGTGAGGCTGCCCGAGCCCCAAACAGGTTGCCCGGCGAGATGGTGGACTCTCCGTCCTTGGAGATACACCATCCGGACGGAGACGGAAGAGAAGCCGCCTGGACGCGGTCCTGGGCAACTGGCTTTAGGTGGCCCTGCTTGAGCAGGACCAGATGACCTCCGGAGGTCCCTTCCACCCTCCACCATCGTGTGCGGGGACGAGCTTGGGGCTGCCCCGAGTGGGTTGGTCCCTCACTGCGACCGTGCCCGCTGCTGCGCGGCTACCCAGGGACCGGCTAAATCCCGGGGGGGTTGCCCGGAGCACCATCCCCGGGGGGCTGCACACCCCCGGTGGGGGCCCTACGACCGCGCCAACGCTCACCGATCTCGAGGACGGAGATATCGGCAGCCAACTGACCGCCCTCCAGCGCGCCGTGCGCGAACAGGGCCGGCTCCAGCATCAGCTCGTAGATGGACTCCTGCTTGATGAGAGTGGCATCGGCCACGTCCAGGCTGGACTGGTCGGGCGAGGGTTGCGCCGAGGCGAGCAGGTCGAGGTTGTAGTAGGTGCTGCTGCCGTCGGGGGTGAGGGGGAAATCGAAAAGGAGCCCGTCCGACAGCGTGGAGATGTCGTCCAGGTCTGAGAGCCCGCTGCTGACGCTGGTGGTGTAGACGCGGCTCAGGGGCTCGGGCTCATCTTTGGTGCCGCCGCTCTGCTCCTGGTTCTGCTGGTGCTTCTGCACCTCGGCGTAGAGGCTGTCCCGCTGCTTCTTCGACATACGGCCAAACTTCACCGCTGCCCGGGGAGGAGAGAGCGGCCACGTCAGGGCGGCTTCGCCCCCCCATCCCCGCAGAGTGACAGCCGCCACCACCGCCCGCCCCGGGGAAGGGTCCTGGGAGCACGTGGTTTGGGGGTGTATGAGCCCTGAGCGGGGCAGGGACCCCATCGGCTGCAGCCCCCCAGCCCGACCCTGGGTCGAACGGAACAGGAGCGGAAAATAGGCGGAAAACGCAAAAGCTTCCCCAAACCCCACCTTTCCCCAGGGCAGGGGAAGCAGCTTCGGTCCCAACTGCCCGACTCGCCCCGAGGAGGAGCAGGAGGGGACCCCGGGCGAGACTCACCGTCGCGGGACATGCCCAGCGCCAGGCATTTCTGCAGGCGGCAGTGCTGGCAGCGGTTGCGGTTGGTGCGGTCGATCAGGCAGTTCCTCTGCCGGGAGCAGGAGTAGCTGGCGTTGTTCTGCTGGCTCCTCCGAAAAAACCCCTGCGCGGGATGCGGGGAGGTGTTGGGAAAGCGGCCGGCAGGACGCCAGCCCCCGCGGCCACCCACCGGCAGCAGCCCCCGGGTGGGTGTCCCCGGGCTCACCTTGCAGCCTTCGCAGGTGATAACGCCGTAGTGGATCCCCGAGGACTTGTCCCCGCAGATCTTGCACGGGATCACTTCGATTTGGGCTGCGGTGGAAAGAAAAAGAAAAGAAAAAGGGGGGGGGGGAAACCACGGCGGTTAACGATGGGCGCCACGGAACCGAAGGAGGGAGATGCCCCCCCCCACCCCCACCCCCCCCGGCAGCCGCAGCCCTGCTCGGCAGCGGGGGAAACTGAGGCAGGAGGTCTGGACCCGCTGGCAGCTCAGCCCTCCCCGCAGACCCCACAAGGATGCTTTTGCCTCAGAGAGGACCCCGAAAAAGCCCATGCGGGGTGTGGGGTAACACCCCCCCACACACACCCCCCCCCATCCACTCTCCCGTCCTCTCCAGCACCCGGAGACGAGTGGAAAAGCCCTTTGAGCTACGAGAGCGCAGCGCGGTCCTGCACCGGCCCACCCTGGACCCCATTTTGGAAGCGTCCCCCTTATTTTTTCAGCCGGGGGGTGCACCCTGGGGGGACACCACAGAGAGGGACATCCTCGGCGCAGGGACCATCCCCATCCCTGCAGCCCCACACGCTCTCCCGCCGGGGGTCCAGCCCAAGCGGAGGGTCCTGGGGCCCCCGAACCACCCCCTCCCCCTCCCCCCCCCCGGCAGCTCCTTAGAAAACCCAGGACCGATATAGCCATCGCTGGCTCAAGGTCCCGGCCCCCTTCTCCCCCCCACCCCCCCAGTAAATCCGCTTCCCTCCCCACTTCTGCTTCGCTGGCACTGAGCTGCTAATAGGCTTCGTCCTCCTCATTTTCCAGCTGCCCCAGATCTGGGCTGGCTCTGCCGGGGGGGGGGGGCGAGGGGGGAGGAGGAGGAAAACGGACGCGGGGCACCCCCGGGACTCGTACGTGCCTCCCGGCATCTCTGCACCCTCTAATCCCCGCTCCAGCCCCCGCGGCCCCCGGCCGGGCTCAGCCTGGTGGCTCTCTCGCGGGTGCTGGGCAGCAGCCGCCGCCGCCGCCGCGCCAAAATAACCCCCGCGGTCAGATTATGGTTATTTCAAATCTCCTGGGCCTGTGCAAATCCCCAGCTCGGGTAATTCCCTTCTGCCTCTCTTGTCCCTCGACCAGAGCCGCTCGCTCCCGGGGGAGGTGTTTTGTGGGTTGCTGCCGACCGGGGCCACCTCTGCGGGTGACAGCCCCGGTGCTCGGCCAGCGCCGCCTCTGCCCCGGCACCCGGCGGTGCCCCAGGGTCCCTCGCTGCGTTGGGGGAGGCCGGGGCAGCAGGAGCCTCACCGTGCAGCCGGGCTGCCATCAATCCCCCAGGGCTGCCATCGGTCCCCCGGGTCTGCCATTGGTCCCCCAGGGATGCCATCGGTCCCCCAGGGATGCCATCAGCCTCCTGGGTCTGCCATTGGTCCCCCAGGGATACCATCAGTCCCCTGGGTCGCCACAGGTCCACTGGGGATGCCATCAGTCCCCCAGGGATGCCATCGGTCCCCCGGGTCTGCCACTGCTCCCCCAGGGATGCCATCGGTCCCCTGGGTCTGCCATCGGTCCCCCAGGGATGCCATCGGCCTCCTGGGTCTGCCATTGGTCCCCCAGGGATGCCATCGGTCCCCCAGGGATGCCATCGGTCCCCTGGGTCGCCACAGGTCCACTGGGGATGCCATCAGTCCCCCAGGGATGCCATCGGTCCCCCGGGTCTGCCACTGCTCCCCCAGGGATGCCATCGGTCCCCTGGGTCTGCCATCGGTCCCCCAGGGATGCCATCGGCCTCCTGGGTCTGCCATTGGTCCCCCAGGGATGCCATCGGTCCCCCAGGGATGCCATCGGTCCCCTGGGTCGCCACAGGTCCACTGGGGATGCCATCAGTCCCCCAGGGATGCCATCGGTCCCCCGGGTCTGCCACTGCTCCCCCAGGGATGCCATCGGTCCCCTGGGTCTGCCATCGGTCCCCCAGGGATGCCATCGGCCTCCTGGGTCTGCCATTGGTCCCCCAGGGATGCCATCGGTCCCCCAGGGATGCCATCGGTCCCCTGGGTCGCCACAGGTCCACTGGGGATGCCATCAGTCCCCCAGGGATGCCATCGGTCCCCCGGGTCTGCCACTGCTCCCCCAGGGATGCCATCGGTCCCCCGGGTCTGCCACTGCTCCCCCAGGGATGCCATTGGTCCCCTGGGTCTGCCATCAGTCCCCCAGGGATGCCATCGGTCCCCCAGGGATGCCATCGGTCCCCCGGGTCTGCCATCAGTCCCCCAGGGATGCCATCGGTCCCCCAGGGATGCCATCGGTCCCCTGGGTCGCCACAGGTCCACTGGGGATGCCATCAGTCCCCCAGGGATGCCATCGGTCCCCCGGGTCTGCCACTGCTCCCCCAGGGATGCCATCGGTCCCCCGGGTCTGCCACTGCTCCCCCAGGGATGCCATTGGTCCCCTGGGTCTGCCATCAGTCCCCCAGGGATGCCATCGGTCCCCCAGGGATGCCATCGGTCCCCTGGGTCTGCCATCGGTCCCCCAGGGATGCCATCAGCCCACCGGGGATGCCATCGGTCCCTCGGGTCTGCCGTGGGTCTCCCAGGGATGCCATCGGTGCCCCTCACCCCGGGGTGGGTTTGTTCCCAGCTATACGGCGGAAGGACTCACGGACAGATCCCTCCTCCTCCCACTAACCCCCTGCGCGGCTCCTGCCCCAAACACACCAGGCGATTCGGGGGTTCACCCTTCTTCCTTGAGGCTCTTCTGCCAGGGCTGTGTGTTGTGTGTGTCCCCCGGACCCAAGGGGGTCACATCCCACCCCTGCCCCTCCCCAAAGCCTCCGCTCTAGTTTTGGGCCTGGGGCAACACAGCTGACCCCCCCCCCTCCCCCCCCGGGGCGGGCAGGGGGGCAGGCAGGGACGGCCAGGGCATCTCGCAGCCATGCCAGTCTCAGCCCCCCCAAGTGCACTGCCGTCGCAGCCCCGGGGTCACCCCTTTGGTGGGGGGGACAGAGGCATGGGCAGGGTGACACGCGGCCACCCCCACCTCGCCAGCCGGCTCTGACGACCGAGACACCCCCCCAGTTCCCCGGCGCCTTCGCCCGTGCTGCCGGATGGAGGGGGGGGGGTCAACCTGCAAACCGCGGGGTCCCCTCCCCGCCCCGACACCCGCTGCCGCTATCGCCCGGGGATGGGACGGAGGTGGTGGCACCACGGCAGCATGGGGGAGGTGGTGCCACCCCCGGCAGGAAGCCGCGTCGCTTCGTTATGCAACGTAATTGCAGCCGCCGGGTGATGCATGGGTGGCGCGCCGCACCCTCACGCCCGCGGCCGATACTCCCGGTGCCCCGCAATTACCGGCACCGCGCACCCGGCAAAACAGCCGGGCTGAGCGCGCCCGCCGGCACCCACCGGCCAGAGCCCGAGGGTACCGCTCCGCTCGCCCCACGCGGCCCCGAAAGCCGTTCGCCGGCTCCCAACGATGGCCAAATCGTGTGATGCCGATGGCCGAATCCTGCCCCCGCGCCCCCAGGTCCAGGCGGAGGGTACCCCCCCAGTGACCCCCGCAGCCAGT
The DNA here is from genome assembly GCF_965231255.1 of Vanellus vanellus. Taxonomy (NCBI): domain Eukaryota; kingdom Metazoa; phylum Chordata; class Aves; order Charadriiformes; family Charadriidae; genus Vanellus; species Vanellus vanellus. Next base: position 5,095,802 of record NC_138930.1, read on the forward strand.
GCGGGCAGAGCTAAGGGGACGCGGGGACGATGCTCTCCCGGCTCCTCCGGAGCCAACCGTCCCCCCGGGATGCTGTAAGGAGAAGACCCGACCGCTCGCCGCGTGTGCCCACAACCTCCCGGGGCTCTAATTAGCAGCCTGCTAATTACACCGCCGTGCCCGCCGCCGGCACCTGACCCCGCTCGTAAGACGTTCGCCCCAAATAACTGACGTGGAGATACGGCCGTAACCCCGTCGCGATGGCAATTACAGCCCAGAACAGCTTTTAATTGCCGCTCTGTTCGTAAACCCCGGCTGAATCACCGCGCCGGCTCCCTCGGCGTCCCCCAAATCCCACGGCAATCGGGGGGGGGGAAAACATCACAGCAGACCCCACACCCACGCCCCCCTCCCGTCCCCGTCCCGCTGTGCCTCAGTTTCCCCACTGGGATGTCGGGCTCCTCCTCCCACTACAATCCTGTGAGCATCAGCCACGCTGTGCAAAAAGGGGGGGGGGGGGGGGCGAAATGGGGGATGCCTGGGAGGGGGGCAGGCGGCGAAATCCCCACCCCCACCCCCACCCTTTGGGGTCAGCAGGATTAAAATAGGAGGCAGGAAAAAAAAACAAAAAAACAAAAAAAAAAAAAAAAGAGGGGGGGGGACGGGACAGGGAAGGGGGTGTTAAAAAAAATAATGAAATAATAATCTCCAGCCGGCAATTAAAATGTCCCGGCTGCGGAATTTGCTCTCCTCCCACCGTAAATACTTCTTGCCCAACTCCCGGCCCGCTGCCACCGGACGGCCTTTATGTAAGCGGCACCGTGGCACCGTCCGGCCACGGGGCTCGGCCGTGCCGGCGGTGGTTGCCCCCCTCGGTCCGGTGGCTACGCGTGGCCCGGTGGCCGGAGCCATCCTGTCCCACTGACACACTTTCTGCCCGTGGCCCCCCGCGCGCGCTTGTGTAACACCGCTGCCGCCGTTAACCCTTCCCACCGCCACCGCCGCAGCGGGACGGAGCCGCGGCTGCACCCCGACCTCCCACAGCGGCGTTTTGGGGCGTTTTAGGGCATTTTGGGGCGTTTTAGGGCATTTTGGGGCGTTGCCTCGAGCCAGCCCTGGGGACACCCGTTTGCCACCCCATGCCACAGCTCTCCATGGTCCCTGCGCGGTCCCCAGAGCCCCGGTCCTGTGTCACCCCCCAGAGCCCCCTCCAGCCCAGCACCAGCCCCGAACCAGGCCGGCGGCCCCGGTGGTTTCGGCAGAGCCGGAGCCGCCCTCCCCAGAGGAAGACACGGCCTTCATCCCCGCGCCGGCACACCCTCCTCTCCATCACCTCCGCCCTCTGGTACCCCAAAACAGGATCCGGCCACGGGGGTCTGGACCCTCCCTCTGTGCCATGGGTGGCCCCATCCTCCTCCTCCTCCTCTTCCTCGCCCCCGTCCCGCCCTTTGGCTGTATTTTCTCACTGCTGGGGTAGGGGGGGATCACCCCCAAACCCTCAGCACCCCACTGAGCCCCGGGACATGCCGCAACCCCGCAGCTGCTGGAGGCTTTTTGGAGATCCCCCCCCACCCCCCAAGCTGGCTCGATGGGGCTGGGCGCCCCAGCCGAGGGGTGAGGACTCCTCAGGGGAGGGGGAAGACATTTTTGGGGGGGCACTGGCAGGTCCCTGCAAAGCCCTTGGTGCGGGACCCCCCCCCAGGGTGAGCCCACACACCCTTCAAGGTGTGGGGCTGAGGTCAGGATTCGGCCACCCCCTCCCCTGGGTGGGCTACATAAAGCCATAGGGGCAAACCCGGCCCTGGGACCTGGGTGCCCCGTGCCGGAGGTGGGGAGCAGCCCAGCTCCGGGTGCTTTGGAGGTGGCTCCGTGCCCATCCCTGTCCCAAATACCCCCTCGGCTTCCCGGGAGAGAACCGGGGCGGGCGGCTTCCCCGCTGCCCCGGCTCATTACCCAGCGAACCCGCTGGGAAAGTAGGTCTGTGCCCCATCCCGCCGCCGCGATCGATGCCGATGCCGCAGGATGGGCACCTCCGGTAATTAGCGGCAGCCCCGCAGCCCTCCCTCACCTCCCCGGCTCCGGCCAGGGCTGGGGGATGCGCCGATGCTCCGATGCTCCGCCACCACCTCCGACGCTCCGCCGCCACCACCATCCTCTCCCCTCCGGCTCAGCATCCCCCCGGTGCACCCCGAGCAGGGGGAGAAGAATGAGGCCAGGCTGCAGGGGGACACGCGGGGCCCCCCCGATGCCATCCCGCCTCCCCATCCCTGCCCCCAAAACCCAACAACTCCGCTCCCTCCGTCCCTGCGGCAACCTGCGACGCCGGAGCCCGGCACTGCTCCCGGCTGCACCCGCCTCTGGGAGCCACCGCGGCAATTAGTGGCTGTTATATTTTGGGAAGGTGGCCGCGGGGTAGGGGTGGCGGAGGAGGAATAAATAAGTAAATAAAGGGAACGATCTCCCCTTTACATCTGCTGTTGCTTTGCTTTTAAACAGGCTCCCGGCATTTCGGCAAATCCCATCCCCATCCATGCACCCCGTGGGTGGCCCCAAGGCCAGGGCGGTTTGCCGCATGCGGCCGGCACGGTCCCGGCGTGATGGGCAAAGCACCGGCTCCAGGCCGCGGGGGCACTGGCAGCACTGGGACGGCGCAAGCGATGGGCTCGATAAGGAAAATTTAAATTACACAACTCCGGCTCTGCGCTGGGCTGCGACGCTGGAGGTGGCAACCAGTTTTTTTTAATTGATTAGCAGAGATTTCCTGGAAGCTTTGGGCCACGACAGGGCTCAGACGCTCTCCCCCTGGCCCCGGGTGGCCCTTGGCCACCTTTGCTTGTAGCCACGGGGCCGGTGGCTTCACAGCCGCCCCCATCCCCAGCAAGGTGCCATTTTTCCCCTATCCCGTGGCGCGGTGCGGATCTCCGGCTCGGAAATCGTAGCAGCAGGCGGGCAATGAGGCTCCCCCGTGGCCACCCGGCCCCTTGCCCCGGCTACACCGGTTCACCGGCTCCCGTGCCGCACGGCACCGCGCCAAGGCCAGCCCCGCCGGCGCAGGACGCGGCCCTTTGCACTTTGGCTGGCACAGGAGGGTGACAAAGGTGCGGCGGCGGGGAGGGGGACCTGCCACCGGCCCGGGGTGGGGAGAAACCGGGCTGGGGTGGGAGAAGCCCTCCAACCCCATGGATAAATCTAAGGGGGGGGTGGGGAGGGGGAATTATCTCCACGGGGCTAAATAAAGGCAGCGAGAGCGGCTCCGCTCACCGCATCCCATAAACCCGGCGCGATTTAGACATTAGTAGCTCTTTAAATAGCCGCTGCCAAGTTCAAAGTTAAACGTGACGGGGAGGAGGGATGGGCAGGACGGGCAGGGGACGCTGCCAGCACGGTCGTGGCCGGGCTGCGGGTTTAACCCGCTGCCACCCGCGGGGACAGGGACCAACGTCTTCCCATGGCCGCGCTTTTCCCCTCCAAGCGCTGCTGCTCCCGGGGGCTACGGGGGTCGAGGATCCCAAATCCTGGCTGGATCCTTCAGGATTCCCCCCCCCCCCGCTGCCGGTGGCCACCTTTCCCCTCCAACTTTATTTTCGAGAGGCGAAAGGCACAACCGTCCATCCTCATCCCCATCCCGCCGTACCCGGGTCGGGGTGCGGCCGTCGTACGGGAGGTGCCGATGGGTGCCGGTTGTCTTCGCCCCGGCCAGCGCGCGCACGCTGCCTAAACGGGCAGGGAAGCTCCTCCTCCGCCTTCTCTGATTTTTTTTTTTTTTTTTTTTTTTTCCAATGACAGATCTAGGTCACTAGGACAAGTCGGAAAGGCTGCCGAGCCACCGCACGCTCCTCGCCACGCTGCTTGCAAAACAAGCGAGCGGGAGGGCTGGAAACCCTATAGGATTATACAAGGCAAAGCCTCTTGCCCGGCCCCGGCACAGCCGCAGAGCGGGGAAGGACAGGAGCGAAGAGATGCTGGGGGCCCCCCCCCCCCCACCTTCCCCCCAGGAACGGGGTAGAACGGTGGTGGTTTGGGGGAAGAAAAAGGAGATTGAATCCGTTCGGCAGCGCCATGCGGCACTCGGGCTTTGGCGAGAGATGGGCACCCTGCGGGAAAAACGCCCGGTGGGGGAATACGATGTGATATCGGGGGGGTGGGGGGAGTGTCGACCCTTAATTAGGGTCAATACACAGCAACTGGGGGGGGGGGGGGAAGGAAAAAAAAAAATAAAAATTCAAAATAATTTTAAAAGTTCATCCAGCTGCTAATTAAGCCCGGTGCCGGCTGCGCGAGAGCCACGCAAGAGCCAGGCGGTGTTATTAATTAGGCAGGCGTTAATGCTTCTCTCCGAACTAATAAAGGTGAAATCCCGGGATGGCACGGGGCAGGAAGGGGACGCGGGGGGCTCCCCTCGCCCCGTCCTCGCCCGCCCCCACCATTACACAAGAGTGCGGCGGGTGGCAGAGCCGCAGCACCCGCGGCCGTGCCGGGGAGAGAGGAAAACTGATTTAAAGAGCTGGAAGATGTCCGTCCCCGTAGGTACACCCAAAACCACACCTCAACATCGCACCCAAAAATACACCTAAATACACGCACCCAAAAAACCCACACGTTAAGACGCGCACCGGGGGGAGGGTGAAGGGCTGCGGCGCAGCAGGCGACGATGGAAAACCGCGTTAAAGGGAGATGAAAATCCCACCCCAGGGTGCCGGGTCCCAGCCGCGCTCCCAGCAGCTCCGTTGGGGACGGGCACGGGGACATCTTGGTGGGGCCACCACTGCGTCACCGTCACCGGGCCCTGCTGGATCGTCCCGCCGGAGCCTTCCTCCCTCCATCCTCCATCCTCCTCCTCCTCCCAACCGCCCGCTTTGCAAAGCGGAGGGGTGAAAAGTAGGAATCGCCTTTAGTAAGGGATAAAATCAGGCAGGCGCTGGCGCCACTCAGCCCCCTTCCCCGGAGAAGGGGTACCCAAAATTGCGGTTGGTGCCTCGCCTGTGCCGGAGCTTCCCTCCGGCCCCAAACCGCCCCCAAAACCACGGGGAGGGGGAAAAGGGGGGTGGGGGGGGGGAAAAAAACCCAACCCCCGACAATAAATCCAGCCCCGGTGGGAGCAACATATTGAAGAGGAGATTAAGGGGTTTAGTGCGAGGAAAAGCTTAAGAGGGGGTCTAAGCCGGCGTCGGAAAGCAAAGCAAAATAAACAAGAATTTTAGTCCTAAAGAAGGGGGGGGGGAGGGGGGGGGAGCTGGAGGAGCCACCCAGACCCGGCGGGGCTGATGCCGTGTCCCCCCCCCCCCCTCTCCGCGCCCCCCGGTGGGGCCGATGCCGGTCCCCCTCCGGCAGGGCTGATGCTCATCCCCACCCCCCCCCCCCGTATCCCCCGGTGGGGCCGATGCCGGTCCCCCCCCCCCGCGTCCCCCGGTGGGGCTGAGAGGGGCCCCCCCCGTGTCCCCCGGAGGGACCGACGCGCATCCCCCTGTGGCCCCCGGCGGGGCTGATGCCGGTCCCCCCCCGCGACCCCCGGAGGGGCCGATGCGCATCCCCCCCGTATCCCCCCCGTATCATGCCGGTGTGTCCCCCCCCCCCGCGTAACCGGTGGGGCGACGCCGTGTCCCCCGTTTCCCCCCCCCCCCTCCCCCCGGGGACAACTTTTCCCGCTGTCCCCCGCCGGCGGGGGGTCCCCCCGTTCCCCGCAGCCCCCCCTCTCCCCGTACTCACCCCGCATGGTGGCCGGCGGCGGTTAGGAGCGCACCGGGGGGCGCATTGGGGGGGGGGGGGGTCCTCGGCGGCGGCGGCACCGGGAGGTACCGGGGAGGCACCGGGAGGCACCGGGCGGCTCTGGCACCTGCCCCTCCGCCGCTGACCCACTTCTGCCCGAGCATGCGGCCGTTCACATGACGAGCCCGCCCCGCTCCGCCCCCCCCAAATCGGTTTCACTTCCAGCCCCACCTCCTGCCCTTCCTCCTCCTCCTCCTCCTCCTCCTCCTCCTCCTCCTCCTCCTCCTCCATCTCCATCCCCGCCGGTGCCCGGTTCCCGGGGCCGGGGGCTGCCCCGGCGGGGGGCGCGGGGTTGTGCCGGGGGGTGCTCGGCGCTGCGCAACCCCCCCCCCCCTTCCCCGGCTCCGCCCGCCCCGGGGAGGGCTGTGTCGGTGCCCGGACCTGTCCCGGCTCGCCCGGGCACGGGGCCACCGGCGTGTCCCGCTGATTCACCGCGGCTCCTCGTTTCACCCCCGGGGTGGTGGCACAGGGACCCCCCGCACCCCCCCTCCGGCGGGACAGGGTGGGGGGACCCCTGGAGAAGGTGCAGACACCCAGAGCTGGGGGGCGGGAGGGAGGGGGGGGGAGGGGGGATGTAGGCAACATGGGGACCCCCGAGGAGCCCCGCTGTGTCCCCATGTCACGCTGCAGACGCCGCGGTCCGAGGGGACACCCCGGCTTCAAGACCCGCAGTTCGGAAAGTGCGCGGTGGAGGTGACGGGGGGGGCTTTGGAGGCGGCAGGGAGCCATTCCCACCCCGTCCTTCATGCCGTGAGGCACACAGAGGGCTTTGGGGCCCGGGGTCGTATCCTGCACAGCGGGGCGGGCGCTCCAACGCGCTGCCGTAATAAACGCAAAGAAACGCTGGCGCTGGACCACCCAACGAGACCCCGTGGCGCAGTGCCGGCGGTGTCGGCCCTGGGCAAAGCCCCGTGGCTGCAGTTTGTGGTGCAACTTTTGCACCGCGTCACCAGAGTCCCCGTGGAGCCACATCACAGGGGTGGCAGTGGTTGTTCCATGTCACGGCCGGGCCAGGGCTCAGGGTGAGAGGGACACAGTGCTCAACAGCACCCAGGGATGACTGGGTCCTGGGGACAGCGGCAGTGGCCTGGAGACCTGCTGAGTGCAGACATGGCATCTGCCACGGGCATGGACACAGCATCCACCATGGATGGGCATGGCATCCTCCATTGACATGGGCATGGCATGCTCCACAGACCCGGCATCTGCCGTAGACATGGGCATGGCATCCTCCATGGGCACAGCATCCTCCATGGGCACAACATCGACCATGGATGTGGGCACAGCATCCAACATTGACATGGGTGTGGCATCCTCTGCAGACACGGCATCTGCCGTAGACATGGGCACAGCATCCTCCATGGGCACAGCATCAACCATGGATGTGGGCACAGCATCCACCATTGACATGGGTGTGGCATCCTCTGCAGATATGGCATCTGCCATGGCCATGGGCACGGCATCCTCCATGGGCACAGCATCCATCATGGATGTGGGCATGGCATTCTCCATTGACGTGGGCATGGCATCCTCCATTGACATGGGCATGGCATCCTCCGCAGACACAGCAGCTGCTATGGACATGGGCATGGCATCCTCCATGGGCATGGCATCCTCCATGGGCACAGCATCGACCATGGACATGGGCATGGCATCCTCCATTGACATGGGCATGGCATGCTCCGCAGACCCGGCATCTGCCGTGGACATGGGCATGGCATCCTCCATGGGCACGGCATCCATCATGGATGTGGGCATGGCATCCTCCATTGACATGGGCATGGCATGCTCCGCAGACACGGCATCTGCCGTGGACATGGGTATGGCATCCTCCATGGGCACAGCATCGACCATGGACATGGGCATGGCATCCTCCATTGACATGGGCATGGCATGCTCTGCAGACCCAGCATCTGCCGTAGACATGGGCATGGCATCCTCCATGGGCACAGCATCCTCCATGGGCACAACATCGACCATGGATGTGGGCACAGCATCCAACATTGACATGGGTGTGGCATCCTCTGCAGACCCAGCATCTGCTGTGGACATGGGCATGGCATCCTCCATGGACGTGGGCATGGCATGCTCCGCAGACCCAGCATCTGCTGTGGACATGGGCACGGCATCCTCCATGGGCACGGCATCCATCATGGACATGGGCATGGCATCCTCCATGGGCATGGCATCCTCCATTGACATGGGCATGGCATCCTCCATGGGCACAACATCCACCATGGACGTGGGCACGGCACCCTCCATGGCCATGGCACCCACCACAGGCATGGATGCGGCATCTGCCCGGGAGATAAGCAAGCCCTCAGTCACGGCTAGGGCATGGCATGGGCATGGACACCACATCAGCCATGGGCGTGGAGGTGGCATCCCACCGTGGGCACAGATGCAGCCACCACCACCATCACATCACTGCCTCCTCCCAGGCCCCCCCCCAACCCTCGCGCTTGGGCTCTGCAGGGGGCACCGCGGCCCCCAAACCCTTCACTTAAACCATTTAAACACGGCAGAAGAGGGCGATTTCAAACCCCGTCCACCCCGAAGCCCAGGGCTGAGCCGGGGGTGCGGGGCCGCCGCCAGGCCGGTGGGCAGAGGGGCGCCCCGCTCCCCGGCACCGCTCCCCGCAGCGGTAGGGGCGGGCGGCAGCGGCAGACGGACGGCGGGGTTGAGTGGCGGTGGCACTTTGTGCGCTCCCACCCGTGTGCCGAATTACCGCTTCGCTCCGGTGCGGGAGCGGCTGCGGCCGGGGAGGGGGACGCCGGCAGCGGGGCAGGGGGGTGCAGGGAGCGGAGGGGGCTGAGCCCCCCGCCGCGCTCCAGTGCTGCTGTCTGACGTGATTTTGCTGATGGCGAACGGGGAACGGGGTCGCTGCTCTCGCTGGTGGCGTTCGCTCCTTCCTCCCGGCTTTCCTCCCTCCTCCTGGCCACGCTCCGCACGGATGGGCGCGCAGACGGGACGCGGGGCGACGTCTCGCCTCGGTCTTTACGAGCTCTACTTCCAGCAGGGTTTCCGCAAGCACAGCCCCTGACGTCCCACCCCGGCACACATTTCCACCGCCCCCCCCCCAAGTTGGGGGCAGTCCCGGTGGCGGCGGCATGGCCGGCGTGAGGCCGCTGCCCGTCCCCGGAGGTCACCGGTGCCGCCCAAAGGAGGTCAGCCTCATTAGCCCCATTTCACAGATGGGGAAACTGAGACCGGCAGCAATGCGGTGACTCTTTGGGGCACGCAGGGGGCTCGCCCCTCCCAAAAGGCGGTCGCCGGTTTGCCCGGCGCGGCCCCGATTGCTGCTGTTGGGACAAGTCGGGGCCAAATCGCGCCGGAGCAAGAGCGCCAATACTCCCCGAGAGCCCCGGCGCAACCCAAAAATATGAGGTTACACAAGCGGCACCACACCTGCCATGAGCAACGCCGGACCCACGCACCCGCCACCGCCACCAACACCCTCTCCTTAACCCTTCGCGCGCGGCGGCCGACCTCCAACACCGGCGGCGTTGGCGTGGGGCAAGTCCCCGGGAGGGGGGGGGCTAATATTTGCCCTCCAGAGAGGAGCGGCCTCCCCTCCCCTCCCCTTCCCCAGGGGCTGTTTTGGATGCGGCAATTCCGGAGGTCACTAAACGCCCCTCTAAAAACCATCTCCCCTTCGGCGCTGTTGGTGCGGAGCCGGTGAGCCCGGGGCATTCATGGCGCCGTCCCCGCTGACGGGGAAGGAAGGGGGCCGGAGGGGCCGGAGGAGAGGGGCTCAGCGCCGGGGAGCTGCACCCGCCGGGGAGATGCCGCGGGACGTGGCCGGCGGGGCTGGATGCGGCCCCTCACAGGCAGCACCAGCGGCCCCGGGCATCGGCAGCGCCGGGAGGAGATGGCCACCACCGGGAAGGGGTTCAGAAGGAAAAACTCTTCCGCCCCACCGTCACCCGGCTCTTCTCCGTCCCCTCCTCCCCGGCCCGGCCTCGCCGCCGGCTCTTCGCCGTCAGGGCTGGGACGGACGCCGGGGCGCTGCCGCGTCGAAGCGGCGACCCCCAAGCGCGGCTCCGCCACCAGCATGGGGCCCAATCCGGCCTTCGGCCGGCCCGGAGGCGAGCAGGAATTTGGGATGACACCACCGCACCTTAATCACTTGTTTGCTCCCACTCCCGCCCCACCCAGCGAGAGGGGGACCTCTCTGCCCACCATCACCCCGGGCACCCACAGCCCTTCGCCCGCCCTCGCAGACCGCCGAACCCCCCGTCGGGGCTGTGCCGGGCTGCCCCGCGCTCGCCCAGCCCCGGGACGGTACGGGCAGAGGTGGCCCCCGGGGGTGGCTGTGCCGCGGGCTCCCCGCCGGGGACACCGCCAGGTCGCTTCGCCTCCCCGTGACTCAGTTTCCCGTGGGGAACGGCCGACCTGCCCGGTGGGGAGCAGGTCACGGGGCGGACGTGCCGCCGGGGGCCGTGGCATCGGGGCCCCCACACCTCGTCTTCGGGCGCTGGCGCGGGGGATGTGGCTCGGGGCAGCCCCCAGCCCCAGTCTGGGTGGGGGTCCTGCCCCCCCAGTGCCAGACTGGGGGGTGGGTGCAGGCAGCGGGGACAGGGTGGCCGCTCTGTTGGTGCAACCACCGACCCTTAATGCGCCCCCCGCCTGCGGGGCTGATGCCACAGGGAACCCCCTCCCGGGGACAGGCGCCACCGCTTTGGCCCTCCCATGGCGTCGGTGTCACCCTTACTGCCAACCCACCACCACCGACCGACTGGGATGAGGGTCCCCCCCCCACTGCGCCGGACGAGGCGGGGGCCCTCGGACCACGGGGGCCAGACGGGGCTTTGCCACACGGGCCAACCCCCGGCAGTCGGACGGATCCGGCACGGCGCTGGGCACGTGGCCCTGCCGAAGCGGCGTGAGTCACTGCCCCACAGCGCTCGTTATGCAAAGGCGGGCACGAGGCCGTGGCGTGGGGCTGTGGTGTGGTGCCATCATGTGGGGCTGTGGGGCTGTGGTGTGGGGCTGTGGTGTGGTGCCATCATGTGGGGCTGTGGTGTGGGGCTGTGGGGCTGTGTTGTGGGGCTCTGGGGCTGTGGTGTGGGGCTGTGGTGTGGAGCCATCATGTGGGGCTGTGGGGCTGTGGGGCTGTGGTGTGGGGCTGCGGTGTGGTGCTGTGGGGCTGTGGTGTGGGGCTGTGGTGTGGAGCCATCATGTGGGGCTGTGGTGTGGGGCTGTGGGGCTGTGGTGTGGGGCTGTGGTGTGGGGCTGTGGGGCTGTGGTGTGGGGCTGTGGTGTGGAGCCATCATGTGGGGCTGTGGGGCTGTGGTGTGGGGCTGTGATGTGGGGCTGTGGGGCTGTGGTGTGGGGCTGTGGTGTGGGGCCGTGTTGTGGGGCTGTGGGGCTGTGGTGTGGGGCTGTGGTGTGGGGCTGTGGGGCTGTGTTGTGGGGCTGTGGTGTGGAGCCATCATGTGGGGCTGTGGTGTGGAGCGATCATGTGGGGCCCTGTTGTGGGGCTGTGGGGCCGTGATGTGGGGCTGTGATGTGGTGCCATCATGTGGGGCTGTGGCGTGGGGCTGTGGGGCTGCGGTGTGGGGCCGTGTTGTGGGGCTGTGGTGTGGTGCTGTGGGGCAGTGGTGTGGGGCTGTGGTGTGGGGCTGTGGTGTGGAGCCATCATGTGGGGCCCTGTTGTGGGGCTGTGGGACCGTGGTGTGGGGCTGTGGTGTGGGGCTGTCGTGTGGTGCCATCATGTGGGGCTGTGGCGTGGGGCTGTGGGGCTGTGGTGTGGGGCTGTGGTGTGGAGCCATCATGTGGGGCTGTGGTGTGGGGCTGTGGTGTGGAGCCATCATGTGGGGCTGTGGGGCTGTGGTGTGGGGCTGTGGTGTGGAGCCATCATGTGGGGCCCTGTTGTGGGGCTATGGGGCCGTGGTGTGAGGCTGTGGTGTGGGGCTGTGATGTGGGGCTGTGGTGTGGAGCCATCATGTGGGGCTGTGGTGTGGGGCTGCGGTGTGGAGCCATCATGTGGAGCTGTGGGGCTGTGGGGCTGTGGTGTGGGGCTGCGGTGTGGGGCTGCGGTGTGGGGCCGTGTTGTGGGGCTGTGGTGTGGGGCTGTGGTGTGGAGCGATCATGTGGGGCCCTGTTGTGGGGCTGTGGGGCCGTGGTGTGGGGCTGTGATGTGGTGCCATCATGTGGGGCTGTGGCGTGGGGCTGTGGGGCTGCGGTGTGGGGCCGTGTTGTGGGGCTGTGGTGTGGTGCTGTGGGGCTGTGGTGTGGGGCTGTGGTGTGGAGCCATCATGTGGGGCTGTGGTGTGGGGCTGTGGTGTGGAGCCAACATGTGGGGCTGTGATGTGGGGCTGTGGGGCTGTGATGTGGGGCTGTAGTGTGGTGCCATCATGTGGGGCTGTGGTGTGGGGCTGTGGTGTGGGGCTGCGGTGTGGGGCTGTGATGTGGGGCTGTGGGGCTGTGATGTGGGGCTGTGGTGTGGTCCCATCATGTGGGGCTGTGGTGTGGGGCTGTGGTGTGGGGCCATCATGTGGGGCCGTGGTGTGGGGCAGTGGGGCTGTGATGTGGGGCTGTGGTGTGGTGCCATCATGTGGGGCCGTGGCGTGGGGCAGTGGGGCCGTGGGGCCGTGGCGTGGGGCAGTGCTCGGGCACAGCAGGGTGGGTGGCGGGTGCGAAGCAGCGCATGGCGAAGGGGGAAACTGAGGCAGCAGTGGGGCGCGCCCCCGAGTCCCGCCGCCCGCGCGGGGCTGTCCCTGTCCCCGTCCCCACCGGAGCCCCGAGCTGCCCCGACCCGTAAGCTCACGTAACGCCCGCCCGGCGCTTATGCAATGACCGCTGCCGCGCGGCAGTGAGGGACATCCAACGCCGCAGCAATTACCCGGCCCTTAATCAGCGGCGACGCAGGATAACGAGGCTAATTGGACCGGTGGCTGCTGGAGCTGCCAGCGGGCTGGGAAGGGGCATTCAGTCTGACCCTGCACCCCGAGGGGGCCCCAAGCAATTAGCGGCTGATGAGCCTTCGTTAGGGGCTGGGGGTGAGCGGGCTGCGCCCCTCTGTGCCCCGGGCGGTGGGTGCCCGTGGGGTGGGATGGAGCATCCCCTGACTGAGTGGCTGGAGTGGGACATCCCCGTCCCCATCCCATCCCCATCCCCATCCCCATCCCCATCCCATCCCATCCCCATCCCATCCCATCCCCATCCCCATCCCCATCCCATCCCCATCCCCATCCCATCCCCATCCCATCCCCATCCCATCCCCATCCCATCCCCATCCCATCCCATCCCCATCCCCATCCCCATCCCATCCCCATCCCATCCCCATCCCATCCCCATCCCCATCCCCATCCCCATCCCTATCCCATCCCCATCCCATCCCCATCCCATCCCCATCCCATCCCCATCCCCATCCCCATCCCATCCCCATCCCATCCCATCCCCATCCCATCCCCATCCCATCCCATCCCCATCCCATCCCCATCCCATCCCCATCCCATCCCCATCCCCATCCCTATCCCATCCCCATCCCCATCCCCATCCCCATCCCCATCCCATCCCCATCCCCATCCATCTCCATCCCATCCCATCCCATCCCATCCCCATCCCATCCCCATCCCCATCCCATCCCCATCCCATCCCCATCCCATCCCCATCCCCATCCCCATCCCATCCCATCCCCATCCCCATCCCCATCCCATCCCCATCCCCATCCCCATCCCCATCCCCATCCCCATCCCCATCCCATCCCCATCCCATCCCCATCCCCATCCCATCTCCATCCCATCCCATCCCATCCCCATCCCATCCCCATCCCCATCCCATCCCCATCCCCATCCCCATCCCCATCCCCATCCCATCCCCATCCCATCCCCATCCCATCCCCATCCCCATCCCCATCCCCATCCCATCCCCATCCCATCCCCATCCCCATCCCCATCCCCATCCCATCCCCATCCCCATCCCCATCCCATCCCCATCCCTATCCCATCCCCATCCCATCCCCATCCCATCCCCATCCCCATC
>NC_138930.1:5109735-5255693 GCF_965231255.1 Vanellus vanellus
CGTACGCCCACGGCGCAGTGATGCTCAAAGTAGGTCAGTGGGCCGAGGTGCCGGGCGACTGCGGGCGCAGCATCCATTCCCGGGGGGAATTCACTCCCGGGGAGGGGGGGGACACGGACACCTCAGCCTCCCCCCTCACCTCCCCCCCCCCCCCCCTCCGGGCTCCGACATCCCCGGGGAGTGGGGGGGGGGAAAATGCAGCACCTCCCGGGGCCGGATGGCAGAGCCCTGGCACAACTCGCTGCACAAATGCTGCCAAAATAACAGTGCCTGAAGGAGGGGGTTGGGGTGCAGAGGGGCTCCCCCCGGGCAGTTCTCCCCCCTCCCCCCCCCCCCGGCTCGGGCAGCGCTGCCTCCGCTCAGCACCGGCCCATGCGCCGCGCGGCACTGCCGAATCTCCAGCGTAATAATTAGGAGATAAACAGGAAAGAGGAAAGGGGCAGAATTCATATTCCGCCCCGATTCCCCCCCGAGACAGATAAAAGCGGAGTGGGGGGACGCGAAGGGGCTTTTTTTCCCACTTGTTTCTGCTGAATCAAACATTTTTCCTCCTGCTTAGAAGATTTCCCCCCTCCCCCCCCCATCCCCCCCCATCCCCCCCCATCCCCCCCCCCCCAACTCCTGCCTTAATGAGGTTTTGCTGTAAAAGTCTCGGAGCCTCCGCCGCGGCCTGGAGTTAATCTCCCGGCACCTTCAAAGCCGGGTTCTTCCTGGACCCCCCCCCCCCCCCACCATCGTCACCCCCCCCCCCCCCATCGTCACCCCCCCCCCATCCTCTTCGCCTCCATCTTTTGGAACTTCCCAGCCACAAAATCGCAGATTTTCATGTGATGCCGCTTCTCCCGTGCCCGGCGGCGAGCCAAGGGGATGTGGGGCAGATTGGGGGGGGGAGAGAGGGGGGACGGACGGGGGACACACGGCCACGACATGGCCACGGTCCCCAGGGATGTGGGATGGGGACTCTCCGGGGGAATCTCTCCGGGCAGCCTGCCTTTGGAGGGAGTTTCCAAAATCGGGGTGAAAAAGGGATATTTGGGGATTTTTTATTTTTTTTTTTTTCACCCCTAAACTAGAATATTGTGGACGCGGGGCAAAAAAAAAAAAAAAATATATTAAAAAAAAATAGTTCTTGGCTCAGCTGAGATGGTGGCCGGACCCCTCCGTGCCACTGGCTCTGGGGACGGGTGACACCGGGATGTCACCGGGGGGGACGGGCAGAGGTGGCGGTGGCGGTGGCGGTGGTGGTGGCGGTGGCGGTGGCGGTGGCGGTGGCGGGGCAGGTCCGTGTGGGTGCTGGGAGCGTCCCCGCACCGGGGCTCGGCCGGGACCACGGGGGGCCGTGGGGCAGGAGGACGGTGCTGGCCGAGGGTCCCATCCCAGCTGCCCGCTCGGGGCTGTGCCGCGGGAACCGGCCGCTTCCCGGGAAAAGGTGTTGCTCCAGCGGGGGGGGTGCTGCGCCCACCCACCCGTGCTCAAGCCATCGGCCGCCGTTTGGCTTCCTCCTCCTCCTCCTCCTCCTCTCGGCCGGTGGCCCCGGCTGCCCGCTGCGCCCGTACCTGGGCGTCCCCCTCCAGAGCCGATCTGGAGGCTTTAGCCCAAGTTAATCCCGGCAATCCCTTAATTCCAGGGACCGAAATAGGAAAGATCAGTGGGTCAGTGGGAAAAGCTCTTGGCCGAAGTTAACGTGGCGGTAATGCGGAGGGAGGGCGAGAGCAAGAGCAGGGATCTGCTCCGGCGCGTCCCCCTGCCCCGGGCTCAGGTCACCCCGCATCCCGCCGGGGAGAGGTTTTGGGAACGCCGAGCATCCACGGGCCGAGGGAGCGGCAGCAGCTGCGGGGCTGCCCCTTCTTTTGGGGGGGGGGGGGATGGGAAGGGAGAATTTTTACCCCTCTCACCCGAAGAAGCCAACCCCAGCGCCGGCATCCCCGAGACGGTTTCGCCGCGGTTTAAATCCCGTCCTCCAGAGGCGAAAGGTTGCGTGGTAGCACGCTGCGCCGCTGAGCGGCTCTAATTAGGGTTCGGCAGGCTCCCGCCTCGGCCCCCTAAGCACCTTTTTGGCTGCCGCTCTGGAAAAAGCCGTGCCGGAGGACTTAGCTTTTAATACAGCCAAAGCTCAGGTGAAACCACCCACCGCTGCCCGCGCCCGGCGCCAAACGGGCTCGTCCCAACCGCGGCTGCCGGTCCCGGTGTCGCCGGGATTCGCAGGGTGACCCGAAGGGAAGAGATCCCCATCCTCAGCCCTGCGGTGCCGGTGCATCCCAAGGGGGATCAACCGGGGGCTTTTCCCTCCATCCCCGGCCGCCTTCTTCTGGGGCGGGTGATTTGGGGGCAATAATATCACTACGGGCGCAGTTTCCTTAAATCCATCTCGGTTACCGCGAGCAGCTTAGCGCCAGAAACTCTCTTCCTCTCTGTTTTTTTAATACGATCCCGGCTTAGCAAAGCCCCGGGCTCAGCCGCTGCCCCGGCAGTGCAAGTGAGGAGAATTAAATAATACCAAAGCAAAAACCAAAAGGCTCTGCTTGATTGAAGCGGCCAGAGGTGGTGGTGGTGGGTGGTGGGAGCCCGATCCTGCCCGGGGGAGGGAGGGGGGGTTACCCGGGGAGGGGGATGCTCGGCCGGGGGGTGATACGGGGTGCAGCCCCTCCGGGATGCCTCGTTTTTTTTATGGGTCAGTGTGTCAGGGATGCTCTGATGCTTTCGGCCATCGGTCCTGCTAGCGGGGAGCGGAGGGAACCCGGCTCGGAGACACGCTTATCCTAAAGGTGCCCCCGAAAATCTTTTTTTTTTTTTTTTTTTTTTTTTTTTTGGGGGGCGGCAAATATTCTCGTTTTCCAGAGTTTTCCCATCTTGGGAACCGGTGAGCGCCTTCAGGGATCTCAGCGCCCTTTGCAGAGGCGGCGTCACCCCAAGAAATGGATCTTCCCCACTTTTCCCACCCCACCGCTCCCCGTGCCGCGTCGATGGGTCGGGGGTTCTGGCTCAGCCTCTGGATCCTGGCTGGCCGCGTTGGCTCCCGTCGCCGGCACCGCGGCTCACCTTGGACTCCGCTCCCGGCACGGCCCGGCGGCCGGCTGGGTTGCTGGGGAGACGGACTGGTTTATTTACCGTCAGGGGCTGCGATAAGGACGGTGAAAGGGGAGGCGGCACACACGGTGTCCAACGTGCCTGACCCACTTTTCCACCGCCCCGGGCATCGCTCGCTTTCGGCTATTGGATTGCAGCGGCGGAGGCACAGCTGCGAACGCCCCGCTGCTCACCGGAGCCGCCGAGCCGGGAGGGTTTGGGGTGTCCTTGCTTCCCAAACCCCCTTTTCTGCAGGTTGGTTGGGAACGGAGGAAAAGCATCCCCGGGCGCCGTGGGTTCATGACGGCTGGAGGCCGAGACACCGCGATGGGGACAAAAACCGGTGGGAGCGCTCGCTGTGGCGGACTCCTGGTGCCCATCCTCGGCTGCGGTCCCCGCCGCGGCGCGTCCCCCACCGGCGCTGGCACAGTGGCCCAGATCTGCCATTCCGCATGGCTTCCCCGGCTCTCCCCGGGGCCGGGTGCCGGCAGGCAGGGCGCTCGCTCGGCGCCTCGCACGGCCGCCCGCTAATCCGACATGACTCTTCCATTAAAGACGCGATGTCGGCAAAGAGCTTTTCGGTGTAGGAATTAACTCCCTTCTCCCACCCTGGAGCTCCCCAACCTGGAGCAGTGGCTCTGTCTCCGTCACCCACGTGCCATGGGGTCTGCGGGATGGGGGGGGGGGGGTTGTTCCCCCTCGTTGTCACCCCCAGCCTGGTGGTGGGCTCCCCACGGGCTCTGGCTCTGCCCTCGCTCCTGCATCTCCCCTCCTCCTCCCCGGAGGATGCTGGATGAGGGCAGAGACGCGGCATTGCCATGCCGGAGGGCGCAGGATCGGGACCCCACGGCGGCAAGAGGGGGTCCAGCCCAGGCGGCCCCCAGCCCGGCTACAGCGCCAGCTGCTTCCCTTATTGATCTCCTCTCCCGCTGTTAACTAAGCGGCTCAAATTTAGCCTGATCAGAGACGCGGCTGCCTGCAAAGGGCCTGTCTCGGTTTTGGCCCCGGAGCGCTGAGGCTGCTGGCGGGCGGATGGGACCCAAAGGGGCAGCCTGGGGGGGGGACGGGGGGGGACGGGGACACGGGGGGCAGGAAGGGGTTTGGGGTGAGCGTCCCGGCCCCAGGGCGGGGGGGTGTCCCCGAGCAGGGGGACCTGGGAGGTGGGAGGGGGACGAGCCCTGGCTGGGAGCCAGCATGTGCCCCCCCCCCCCCCCCCCTAACAAGGGCACAAATGTCCCAACCCGGAGGTATCAGCATCTCACACCCAAGGCGATGCTGTGGAGAGGGGGATGGCGGTGGCGGCTCCGCGGTGGTAACCGGCTCCGGCAGAGGAGCGCGGGGTTGAAATCTGGGGCAGGGTCCGCTCTCCAGGACCACCCCCCCCTGCCCCAAGGACAGCTGCCGTCCAGCAGAGGGGCAGAGCTGTCCCTTGCGTCCCTCCTCCCCTGCAGCCATTCAGGGGAGGTGACGGCAGCCCTTGGTCCCCTGCTCCAAGGACAGGTCCCAGCATCCTTCCGGAGAGGGGAGGCAAAGCCGGTCCTGCCCGGTGCTGAGCTGGGGGGGTGGGGGGGGGGAGCACCCGCACACGGTGTCCCCCTGCCTCTCTGTTTATTGGAGAAAACGGTGGTTTATCGGAGTGCTCGGCGCTGAGCTCTGTCCCTCGGCGGGGGTCAGGATCCCACCCGTATCCCCTTTTTTTTTTTGGCTGGGAGCAGCGGGGCGGCAGCCACAACAGCCCAGCACTAATCCCACAGCGCCAGGGCCAGATCCTGCTCCTTGCCGGGGTCCAGCCAGGTGGGTCCCCAGCTGGGGCCACCATCGGGGCTTGCCCGAAAGCCAGGAGGATGGTCTCCGCTTGTGGAGAAAGGTTTGGCTCCGGAGTGCGGGGCCAAATGCAAAATGCCTGGAGGGATGGCTCATCCCCAGGGCACAGCGGGGAAACTGAGGCACGGAGCAAGGCAGGGACACGCAGGATGCCGGGCAGGGATCGGGGGGGGGGGGGGGGGCTCTGGAGCATCATCTGAGCTACGCGGGTGCTTGAGCCCCATCAGGCTGCAGCGCCGCTGTCCCTGCCGTGGGACCTGGGGGCTCTGCTGCCCTCCAGGTCTCTATCTAAGGGGGCTTCAGAGGCAGCCGCCCCCCCCGGCAGCCCCCCCGGCCGCAGGGGAGCAGGCAGGGAGCTGCTCGGGGAAGCTCTCCGGCCAAGGAGAGCCATCACCTCCTCCGCCATCGCTGCCACGTCACGGGATGGCCCTGGGGTCTGGGGACCTCACGTTGGCTTCTTTCGGATCGGGATCCTGCGTAACGTCGGCTGCGAGCGCCCCGGTTCCCAGTGGGGATGTACCAATGGAGAGCCGAGCTGGGTCCCGGCCACCCCGGCAGCCGTCACCTCCTGTGCCACCACACGTCCCCGAGAGAGGGACTGCCAGTGTGGGGGACAGCCCTGCAATGGCTGGGGAGGACGGGACGGGGGAAGGCTGCTGTCCCCATCCCTCACCGTGACTCGGGACAGGCCAGCCCCAGGGATGAGGCAGTCCAGGACACCCACACGGCGTTTTGGGACACGGGGTGGGGGGGCACCCACCAAAGGCAAGTTGGGAAGTCGCAT
This sequence comes from Vanellus vanellus, assembly GCF_965231255.1. NCBI lineage: Eukaryota > Metazoa > Chordata > Aves > Charadriiformes > Charadriidae > Vanellus > Vanellus vanellus. Next base: position 5,115,410 of record NC_138930.1, read on the forward strand.
GGGAGACCCTCAGCCCCACACCCGGGGTCTCCCGTTTTCCCCCCCAGGAGCAGAGAGACTCCTGGAAGGACAGGTCCGTTCCTCCCGCTCCGGGCGGGGGCTGAAACGCCGCCGCATGATTTTTGTGGGACTCTTTGGCTGGAAATTGGGGTGTCGTCACCCTTTTTCCACACTGGACGGCTCAGACTTCACAGCAGGGTGGGGATGCGGCAGCAGCGGAGGAAACCCTCCCCGAAATCCCGGCGCGGAGCCACCCATGAAATATTCAGGCTGTTCGGTGCGATTCCCGCCTCGCCGTCGAAAGCACCATGAATATTGCAGGTGGGCATTAAAGTTTCACGGCTGCCACGCTTCAGTGCAGCCCCGCGGACGCCGTTACCGCGGGAAGCCCCTCTGCCAGGACACATCACGCCTTCGCCAGGCTCCGGCGACCCGTTTTCCTCTGCTTTACCCCCAAAACGGGTGGTGGTGACGGGCTTGGGCCCTGAACCGCTCCAAGAGCAAATCGACCCCGCCACATCCCTGGGAAGGAGCAGCACAGCTCAAGGCAGAGCTGCAGGAAGGTGCGAGGTCCTGCAGGACCAGGGACAAGCAGAGGACAGGGAGTCCCCACCCCAAAGCTCCGCCGTGTTCCCCGCTGCCCCGACGGCAGCGCGGCCTCACTCCTCTGCAGCCCTGAGCGATGCCCGTCCCGGGTGCGGGAAGAGGTTTGCAGCTCCTTGAGCATCTCAGAAGGTTTCATCCTTCATGTCATGAGCTTTCCAGGTCAGTCCCCACCAGAAGGGACTGTTCCCTTCTCCTCCGCTCTCATAACTCCGCTCTTCCCATGTTTATATAACAGCGATGTCTCCTGCGGATCGGGGAGAGAATTGGCCGGGGAGAAATAATGAGGATAATTCAAGTCATTTGGGAAGATGAGGTTTGCGAGGTGCCCAGCGTCTTCCACCTTTTACATGTTGTCTCTAATCATCCGCAATCTCGGATGGCCATTGATGGAGCTCGTTGCTGTGGCGACGGATGAATAGCCCTGGGATTGTACCATGCCAAAAAAGTGCCGTCCTTCCATCAAAACAACAACAACAACAAAAATATCATTTTGTTCAGGAAATTAAGCAGTTTGCAACCAAATAGCAGCATCTGAAAGGGCTCCCGCATCCCTTCTTTCCTCCCGGCTCCCGCGGCCACGTTGGGTTTGTCAGGAACATGCCCAGCGCCCCGGAGAGTCCTTTGTGTGCGCCGGACAAGGAGAAGGTGGTAATTGCGAGGGGGTTTCTAACCCACTGAGCCTATTAAAAGGATTTTACACCCCCCCCCCCCACACACCTCTCTTCTTCCCCAGATGTGTGTCACGCCGGCAGGGAGCGCGGGGTGCCGCGGCCCGGGGCCGGCGCTGCACTGGGTTAATGTGTTAGCTGTGCAAGGCTGGACCAGAGCAGGGACTGGGCGCTGGGGCAGAGGGAGGTGGCGATGGCCGGCGGCCGGGACAGGGTGTCGGGGCTCAGGTCCTTCTTTTCCCCCAGGGAAGGGACGATGCGCAGCGGGGAGAGTTGGCAAAGGGCTCCCGAGCTGCGGGAGGAGGGTGTCCGGCTGAGTGAGAGCTCCGGCCGTTGTCGGCCCCCGTCGTTTTCCATTTAAACTCCCTCCCAAGCCGTACGACCTGAGCCCAGACGCTCTCCTTTGATTCCCGCGGCTCCGGGAACATCTCCTGGGGCGGCCGCCGGAGATGCTGCTCTTGAGCTGCGCTGCCGGACAGTAGATAGCACAGCCCCCAGGGACAAGGATGGGATGGGGGTGATTTGGGGTCTGCTCAGCCAGGGATTGATCCTGGTTTTGGGTTTGCCCCTGGGGGTGGAGGCGTCTGACCCTCCCGACGCTGGAAACCGCAGTCAAAGCCCCCACCACATCTCAAGGCTGCGGCGATTCTCCATCCATAATCCACATTACCGTACCGGACCTCGGCACACATTTTAAGTGGGGGGTCTGGTCCCTCCTGGTATCTTCGGTGCTTCCAAATGTCGCCTGCCAGCGACAGGATGGAAACAGTGTAATTGAGAGCTGTGCGACCCCAAAGCTCATCCTGCAAGTGGATAAAAACCCAAATACCTGTAGGGCGAGCATCCAGCTGGCGGCTTGGGAGAGCCCTGCGGTGCGGCAGGATTGGGCGCAGCCTCTGCCTGCTGGGGCAGCGGGGAGGAGGAGGGGGAAAGAGGGATGGGTGTGCGGGGAGAAAACATTTTACAGAGGACCCTGAGGATGAGAAACGGGCCAATTTCCCGCCGCTCTGGCTCCTCTTCGGGCAAGACCCCCGGGCAGTGCTTTGCCGGCCGTCCCCAGAGCCCTCCACCCTCCCTGGGCTCAGCCAGAGCCAGATGGAGACACATCTTGGCTGCACAGAAAAACGAGGCAGCAAAGCGGGCTGGGGAGATTAACTCTGCGGGGAAAACAAGCTCAGCAGACGCTGCCGAGCTGAAGGACGCCTGCGCGGCCGCGCGGGTGTGTTTGCATGCACACGCGTGTGTTACAAGCGTACGTGGGCACGCATGTGCAGACGTTCCGTACTTGCGTGCACGCAGAGGCGCGGCGTTCGGCCGAGCTGACGAACCAGTGTGGTCTGGCCTCGGAGGGGCAGGCAGGGTATTGGAAATGTGTCCTCATCCTTTAATTGCGCTGCTTTGATAGCGGTGATAATTGGCTAGAAATCGATACTGTTTTGCTCCTGTTTCTCCCATCCTGTCTCCCCCTCCCCTCCCCGGACGCCTTGCTCCCTTTGCTGGAGTGACATTTAAACGCTCTGCCACCGCCGTTAGGTAACGCGGGCAGAGACCGTGCTTAGGAGAGGGCTGATGCAGCCAGGCAGCGGGCAGAGATGGAGGCAGCTCCTCTCTCTGCTGCCGCGGCTCAAGGGCAGACGGAGATGATGTTCCAGCAGCGCGTCCCGGTGCCGTAGGAGTGACAGCGGTGGGTGACTGTAGCGGTTCTGGGGATGAGGGGAGAGTGGAGCAGGGAAGGGACAAACCCAAACCTCAACTGCGTCGGTCAGGAACTCCCTCCGGCTTTGGCTCTGAAAATTGTGCCAGAGCATCACGGGAAAATGTGTATTAATAGCCCGGCAGCTCAGCCTGCCCTGCTCTCCGCACCCCACCACCACCCTCGCCCCATGCCCTCAGCCCCCCCCCCAGCAAGCTGCCCCAGCTGCAGGCAGGATCTCATGGAATCACAGAATTTTCCGAGTTGGAAGGGACCTCTAGAGATCACCCAGCCCCACTCCCCTGCCAAAGCAGGATTGCCCGGAGCACATCACTCAGGACTGCATCCAGGCGGGTCTGGAGAACCTCCAGAGAAGGGCACTCCCCCCCTCCCTGGGCAGCCTGTGCCAGTGCTCTGCCACCTGAACCGTAAAGAAGTGTTTCCGTGTATTTGAACGGAACTTCCTGTGTTCCAACTTGTGCCCATTGCCCCTCGTCCTGTCACTGGGAACCACTGAAGAGAGCCTGGCTCCATCCTCCTTCAACCCACCCTTTAGCTACTTGTAAGCATTAATAAGGTCTCCCCTCAGCCTTCTCTTCTCCAGGCTAAAGCGTCCCAGTGCTCTCAGCCTTCCTCATACAGGAGATGCTCCAATCCCTCAGTCATCTTAGTTGCCCTACGCTGGACCCTCTCCAGCAGTTCCCTGTCCCTCTTGAACTGGGGAGCCCCGAACTGGACACAGCATTCCAGTTGTGGCCATCTTGGAGCCTGTGACAGCCGATAGCTCCTGCTCTCCTTCCAACCACCCTCGCAGAGCAGCCCCTGTGCTTCAGCCACCCGGCCGGGGCTGCTGGAGGCTCTGCCCCCCCCGAAAAACTGCCCTGAGCCCCCTCCTGCCATGCTGGGCTCTGGAAAGCCAAAGGGCCGGGGGAGCAGGGTGGCAGCGCTGGAGGATGCACGGAGAGCCCCGGGAGGGACAGGGGCACCCTGGGCTGGTGGCACCAGGGCCTGTGGTCCGCATTAGCCAAGTGACCCTCATTAGCTAAGTGACCCTCATTAGCCAAATGACCGTCATTAGCCAAGTGATTCTCATTAGCCGAGCGGGGCTCCAGTGCCAGAGAGGGACCCGCACCGCTCTGCAGGGCTGGCTGGAGCGGGGGGCTGGCTGAGCAAGGGGTGCCCGGGAGGGTGAAGGGTATATGGGGCGGGGGGTGGCTGCATTGGGTAGCCGTGTGCCCACCTTTCCGTGGGAGCCTGGTGCCACCTGGTGGCCACGGCCCGAGGTGTGCGGCTTTCGCTGGTGCTGGCCCCACGGCAACCGGGCGAGCCGGGGATGCTCGGGGATGCTCGGGGAGCCGGGGATGCTCTCGGGCAGCGACCTGCTCAGCCCCTCAGCTGATTCTGTGTCCCATGCCAGCCGGTGCAAATAAATCAAACCGCACCAACAGATGTCTTTGCAACGACCAGAGCTGGCCCCAAAAAGCACTCCGGGAGTAGAGCCTGTGCTGAAGAGGAGCGGAAACACCACACCGACAGCCTGCCCAGGGCTTGCTCAGGAAGTTTTTAGTAGCCTCCCAGGGCAGGGAGATGGTGGGGAGACACCTGAGCAGAGCTTGGTGGTGGCTTCCCCAGGGTTTTCCTCCGGGGGGTTTCCTGAGCCCCAGCACGGCTGGGACACGGGCACTTTTTCTTGCGGTGAACTGCCCTGGGCACCCTACGGTCACCAACCCTGGGCACTGCCCCGTGACATGCTGGGTCACGACAACACCTGAGAAAAACTTTGATTAAAAAAAAAAAAAAAACCAAACACAAACCAACCCACCCAAACCCATCATCCAGGGCTCGGAGAAGAGTGGGCGGAGGGGTTTGCAGGCAGGAAACTCTTCCAGCTGGAGCATCCCAGCCTGCCGTTCTGTTTGGGGTGGCAAGGCTGACCCCCGGGTCAGCGGGGTCTGGGGGCTGCGGGGAAACGGGCTGGGGTGAGTTGATTCCATCTTGTGGCAGAAATGCATGAGGGGCACCACTGCTTCCTAAATGACAGGATATACCACCACCCACTGTCTTTGAAATAAATCAACTGTCCCCTATCGATGGGGCACAGCCCAACCCCGAGAGCCGGTGGGGGTGGCATTCCCAGTCCCTCTCCTATAGCTGGGGCAGAGCCAGCCCTGTCCTGGCCCCTGTGGCTGGGGTGGGGGAAGAGTGCTGCCCACCCCTCTCCTCCAGCAGCTATAGATGGGGACGTCCCCAGTCCTCTTCCCTATAGCTGAGGCCCAGCCAATGTCTCAGTCCTTATAGCTGGGAAGGGAGGTCCCAGCTCCTTCCCCTATAGTCAAGGAATACCTATGCCCCAGCCCCTATAGCTTGAGGGGACAGGGTTCTCACCCCTTGTCCTATAGCCTGGGTCTGACTTCATCCCAGCCCCTATGGGAAGGGCTCCCAGGTCCCCTCTCTATAGTGGGCTCTGGCTGTGTCCTGCCTTTTACACCCATAGGGGAGTCTCAGCCCCCTCTGTTATAGATGGGGCACGCTTATACTTCTGCCCCTATAAGCTGGGGGGAAGGTGTCTCAGCTCCCCTCCCCTAGAGCAGGGGCATACCTATACTCCAGCCCCTATAGCCGGGGGGGTCACAGACACCTCCCCTAGAGCAGGGGCATACCTATACTCCAGACCCTATAGCCAAGAGGGGGTCACAGCTCCCTTCCCTATAGCAGGAGCACACCTATACCCCAGCCCCTATAGACAGGGGGGTCTCAGACCCCTCCCCTCTAGCCAGGGCACACCAGTACACCAGCCCCTGTAGCTGGGGGGGTCACAGACCCCTCCTCTATCCCCTATAGCCAAGGGGGGGGTCACAGACACCCTCCGCCCCAGCCCCTACAGCCAGGCCTCTCCGCTCCCAGCTGCCCGCGGCGGACCCGTCCCGTCTCCCCCCGTCCCCCCCCTCCCCGGGGGAGGGCGCTCGGGGGCCGCGGTCCCGCCGGTCCCGCCCGCCATGTTTCCCGGCAGCCCGCCCTGTCCGCCGCCCGTCTGAGCCTCTCGGCGGCCGCCCCGGCCCGGCCCGGCCCGGCGGCCGCCCGCCCGCCTCCGCCGCCGGTGAGTGGGGCCCGCTGCGGCCCAGCGCCCCGGCCCGGCCCGGGCCTGCCCGCCGCCGAGTAGGCCGCAAAGCCTCGGCCTCGATTTACAGCGCGGGCGGGGAGCGGGGCGCAGGGCCCGGCGCGGGGGGGGGGGCGGGCGGCTCGGGGGCAAGGCCGACCTTCCACCGGGCAGCGAGGCCGGAGTGCGATGGGACGGACGGGTGGCCCGCGGCCTTCGGTGGGTTAGGCGATTCGGCCCTGCCCGGGGGACAGGGCAGGGCAGCGGGAGAGGGAGCCGAGCGGTTTCCCCCCCCCCCCCGCGGTTCTTCATTTTAGTTGGTTTTTTAGGGGGCAAAGCTGCGTGCCGCCGGGCTCCTGCTGCAGGTTGCCCCTGGGCTAGTGGCTAAGGGAATGCTGAACTGGTCCGGAGTCTCAAGCAGTCGTCACCTTCTCTCTCCAGGGACGCTCCGGATCAGAAGCAACTCCTGAAAATCTGTCCATGCGTGGCAGTGGCTACCGTCCGGTTACCTCCGTGGGGATTCAGCCCAACAGGTCTGCTCCCAGAGGGTCCGGTGGCTGCTGGTGCCGAAGGAGAGGTTGGTGTGGGCCGGGAAGGATTCCCGGCCTGGTGATGGGAACGCCGGCCTGAACCTGCGATTCACCGATCCGTATCGCCCAGCTGAGGACAAGGAGGGATAAACCACAGCTGATCCACTTCCACCCCACGAGAGCGCTTCTGGGAGGGTAATTATTTCTTCTTCCCCTCGTTTTATTCCCTCGGCGGAGCAAGTTTTGTAGGAGGGTGAAAGAAAGCGGCGGAGTTAGCTGTGAAGCGGTGGATACTTTGTGCATCCCACAAAGGGGATCGCTGCTGGGGACTCCTGGCAGCAACGCTGCGTCTTTGCACCCGAGCTGGAGCCGTGGTCCTGTGAACATCCGCTCCCCCTTGCCCTCTGTCAAAGCTGGACCGGCCACGGCCGCGTTGTTCACACACATCTCGATTGGTGGTTGTTGTTGCTGTGAGTTGTTGGTTATGGTTCTGGTTTAAAGGAGTGCGGTGCAGTTTGGCCGTGTAAATGCTACACAATGTGTGGCTGGAAGGGGTCAGTTCCCGGGTCTGGAGGCAACTGCATGTGATCCAGAGAGAAATTAGTAAGATTAATTTTAAAAGTAGGTGTCACTGTGTCTGCTGCTTCCCCCAGGAAGGCGTTCCGGAATCACATCTTACTGCTAGAAAGAAACCTTATCCTTATTTCCAGCTGAACTATGCTAACGTTCCCCTTATCCACCAGCATACGTTGGGAAATACAGGAGTATGTCAAAACTGAGTGTCAGTGGGGTTTTTTTGCATCGCTTACATCATCTTCCTGCGAACTAAAAAAGTGAAACGGGCTTGAAATGAAAACGCTGGCTGTTTGAGTGGCATTCTTTGTTTCGGTGTTTGCGGGAGTCATTAGCGGCGCTGCGATGGCACCTCTTGTTACCGTTGGAGAGCGGATTGCTCAGGTCCAACGCGCGCGTCCTCACCAGGAGTTTAGGGAGCCTCATGGTGCGAGGAGTGGGTGCTGGGGGTTCCTGTCGGCGTTTCAGCCTCCTGGCAGCTGAGCTCTGGGTGGCTCAAGGCTGCAGGACCCGGATGCCCTGGCTGCTTACGAGCCCTGGGTGTCCGGTGCTGAAGGGACTCGGGTCGCCTTATTGTGCACGTGCAGGAACCGGCCTCCCTCGGGATCCTTTGTGCTCCTTCCTCATCAGCTGCAGCCTACAATGAACCAGCGCTCCGGCCCTAACAGCTGTCTCGTGTTTATTCCTGTTTGTAGCTTGGCGCCTTGGAGGAGAGAGGATGGCTCAGGAGACAAACCAAACCCAGGTGCCTCTGCTGTGTACCACAGGCTGTGGATTTTATGGCAGCCCCCGGACCAACGGGATGTGCTCCGTTTGCTATAAGGAGTTTCTGCAGAGACAGCAGAGCAGTGACCGGATAAGCCCCCCAGGTAGAGGATTTTTGTCCATGAAATCTATCTTAAATGGGTGCCTGGATACAAACTGTGTTTGGTACTGGTACTGGCCACCGGCAGATTTACTCCCTCCTGGAAAACTCTTGTCTTTCCCTTTTTGTGTAAACCCGAGCCTCTAAATCAAAGATCCGAGCCTTTGAACACTTCTGTTCCCCATAAGGGGTCAGTTGTTTTCTTCCCAGTCCCAGCCGTTTGTGAAGCCCCATCCCAGTCAGCACCTTCCAGGAAACTGTAAAACTTCACTTGCGCTAACAGCGGCCCGGATTTTTAGCTATTACCTGCTCCTTGAGTTACATGCTGGCTGCTGGGAACCATGACGGATCCCTGAAACGAAATTTTCTTTGGGAAGAATTTGGCTGTTTGGGTTTGCATAATTTTTTTTCTCTTAACAGGGTTGACAATCAAAAGCAATGAAATGAAAGGTTTGTTTCCTGCAGCTAAGCAGGGCTGACATAGCACCCAGCTGGGAGGCTCTGTGCAGCTCGGTGCACAGAAAGGATGCTCTTTCCATCATTAGCAGGATTTTCTTTTGCTGAGAGGCTGTGCAGATGCCCCATGCCCGGCCTGTGCAATACCAGTGAGAAATGCCTTCTAGAGATCTTCCGCAGCTTTGTTCCTGAGTGTAATAATGGCTTTCCTTGAATTACCCACCCAAAATATATATTAGGAACACAGCTCATCCCGACAAAGGGTTTTTCTAAAGACCCCGACTTAGATCCTCGGCTGACATAAACCAACGTGTTTCTGTCGGTCAGTTTCTTTCAGCGGATGAGGATCTGCTTCTTGTACCTTGGAGAAGTTGCAAAATAATGTTGGGTTCAAGGTATGTGGGTAACTGCGGCACTTTCATTTGTACTGATAGGAGAATATTTATGCTGATGCGGCGTTTGCTTTGCGATGCTGAGGAAGAGAAGGTGGATCAAAGCATGACGGAGGTGTCATGGGTGACTGATGTCAGATTTTACCAGATGTTAAAAAAACCCACACAGTAATGGAAGGCATTCAGCACAATAACTCCTGCGAATAAACCCTCGTTCCTCTAAAAGGAGCTCGCAGATCCTCAGAGCTGAACAGATCTCCGTAAACGAGACCTGCAGTTCTCAGGAAGACGAGCAGCTAATTTCAGAGGATGTTGTGATCGTGGTACAAAGAGTCATTCCTGATCTAATGTAAGACTAGCTGCACTGGGTCACGGTGAGGTCCATCCAGCCCTGATATGTTGTCCCCTCAGAGACCTATGCACAAATTTGGAGGGGAGAGTGTACGAACAGGGGATCTAGGAGTGATCCCAACTGGAGTGTGCCCTTCTGGTAGGGAGCTGAAAGCGCTCATCCTGCTTTCTCCTTGGCTGTCAAGCACCCGACGAACTTGCTGACATTTTTAAGAGTTTACCAAGACTGTGGTCTTCTTTTGTAGCGCCCAGTGGTTCCAACAGCAGCCCCATGGCTTCGGATTCAGTTGCAGGGCAACGCGCAGAGGAAGACTCCACGCCTGAGGATGCAAAAGCCAGGTAGGGGCATAGTCTGTGGGGGGCGGGGAGGATCCACAGCCGTGCTAAAAACCAGCCCTGGGACGCAAGGGGTAGGCTCTCATCCTTTGTATGGTCAACAGGATCTGTAAGGCGGGCTGGATCAAACACTGTTCATTGTGACTCTGGTTTATGTGGAAGGCTGAGATGTCCCTGATGAGGACTGATGCGTAGAGTCGCGTATCAGAGGGTCAGTAGTAAATTAAAACCTGTAGTGAACTAAGTGGTGCCCTGGTTGTTGTGGAGGCAGTGCACCTTGTCTGTCACGAGCCGTCCTAAACTGCTGGGCTTCAACTCAGCCCTAAGTGAAAGCAGCTGGTGATGATCCAGCCTGGAAGCTGTGACAGGAGGATTAGGGACCTTGGTCACGTTTGATAGGAAGGCAGATAGTACTGCATCGAGCTCTACCATTGCATTACAGTCCGGACTCATAACTCTGTTTCCCTGTCCCTGGACTTATTTGGATGGGCTGTTGCCTTGGGTTTGAGATATAATTGGGTGGAAAAGAAAACTGAGATCATCACAGATTCATTCGGTTTATGTCTGTGAAGGACTGATCCCAAATCTCAATGGGAGTTGGCCTGCTGTACTCCCGAGCGACCTCTGAGTATAATGAAATTAACTTTATGGGCTGAAAATCTCCCCCACATAACTGTTCATCAAAAGAAAACACTTGTGTTTAACCTGTGGTTGGTTGGTTGGTTTGTTTGTTTGTTGCAAACGCTCCCAGTGCTCAGACTCCTGTGACCCATCAGATGACGGCCATGAGCATATCCAGAGAAGAAAACAGCAGTGAGACAGAAGAACTCAAGAGAGAAGAAGCCTCATCAGCATCTTCCTCATCAGGTAGATGGTTTGGCCTTTGCACGAGTCTGAATGACACTGATCTTGCAAGTGGATTTGAGCAGCAGGTACAATACTGGCCACTAACTCCGGGGGACGGTTGTTACCTCCCGGCAGTAAAGGTGCACCTACGGGAGAGCTAAGGAGAAAACAGTTTGTCTGTTTCCGGAGACCGGGAGGAGAGAAAACGCTGTGCCTGAGGGCAGGCCGATAGAGATTGCTTTGTGGGCTGAGGGCTGAGTAGCTGCCAGCCCTCGACTCGCTGGCAGGAGGATAATCTTCCATGACGCCTATCCTAGTGAATGGCAGAAAGCCCGGAGCGTCCCACAGCCTGCTGCACGGCTGTTGTTGGCTGCATTTCCCTGCCAGCTCCCGAGGGAGGAAAGGAGACGGATCCAGTGTAGTCTTGGGAGAGAGGAGAGGTGTTTGTGACGGTGCCCCAGGGCAGCTGCTGGCCTGGTTGGTGTCATCCTGTGTGATGGGAGGCATACCTGCCCCTCGGAGGGGATCGTTAACGCTGTCGCTTTGTTTGCAAAGTGGGTACCTTGAAGTGATAGAGGAGCACGGGTGTCGTTGCCCAGTGGAGTACGTCCTCCAGTGGATGAGGCAGAGGGTGAGCTGTTATGTTGCAGCCGAGCCGTAACCAAGCGACATTGCATTGGAGACACCCTCCTTTAGTTCAACTGACAGTTTGCTTGCATTCAAAGCTAAAAAAAACCCCAAGAGTTGTCGGTTGCTAAAAAAAAACAGGCTCTAGTCATCGCACATGACTGTGCATTCTGGATTTGGTAATCCTGGGCCTGCGAGCCCAGGAGACAATTTACAGCAGGCAGGAGAGAGACTACCTGGTGAAAGAGAGGCTTGGAAGAACCTGCCCTTTTCTGCTGGTTGTGGGATTTTTAGAAAGTCGTTTAGGGTGAGGTCCGCAAAGCTATCTCTGCCTCTGACAGTCTTCTGTCATCTCTCTGACTCTGCCTCCTTCGCCTGATCTTCGGAGCAGGCTGCACTGCAGGTGTGTATCTGCTAGCAGTTGGAGCTCCTCCCTCCTGTTGACTTCTCTGGCCTGCTTAGGTACTGTAGGAAATCCTGCTAAGCATCAGTGACCTTTAACAATCTGGATTTCAGAGCTGTTTTCCTTTTGGTAGATTAGAGACAGCGATGAGTATCCGTGTAAAGCATTCTGAGACCTACATATGAGGAACACTTACATAAGAGTCAGCAAAAATAATTAGTAGTACTTACAAGGGGTTAACTTTTTTTTTTTTTCCCCCTCTGTGAAGATTAACTATAGGCTCAGCTGTGCAGCTGAGTTACTGTACATCAGCTAAGCGGTAGTGACTATCCAGGCGCATGCTAAACCTATGGCGAGCACCAGGTAATTCTGCTCAGTATTACCTTTTTTCAGCAGGAGGGAAACGGCATCCCGTTACCTTACGTATGCCTTAGCTAAACTGTAATATGGCCTTGGTGTTTCTGAGCCTTGGACTTCGGGAATTTGAAACAGAGAGAAAACGTGAGGCCGTGTGGGGTGTAGGATCTCGGTGGAACGAGGCAAATCTCACAGTTTGGGGTATGTCGGCCAGGGCAGCGTGCGCACACAGGTGTCTGGCACAGACCCAGCGTCGCAGGGCCTCGAGCAGCTCCTGCAATAAACCGCATGTGTTGCTTGGTTTATCAAGAAGGGTAGGAAAACTCTTGCCTCTGTTTCAGGTACCCTGCTTGAAATATCCCAGAACACGGCGGAGGGCAAGGCAGCTTCAGAAAAACCGAAACAGAAGAAGAATCGCTGCTTCACTTGTCGGAAGAAGATAGGGCTAACTGGTAAGACCCTGGCTGTGGGGAAAGCTTGTCTGTAGCCTAAATAGTCTGGTTTCATCGCTCTGCGGGCAGATCTCCTTGTGCTGTGATACTGCCTGGATTCGGAGGGTCCGTGTGGGTCAGTGGTTGGAGGCAGCCCTCCAAAAAGTCCTTTTTGGACCAAAAAGTCCAGCAAAGACGTGGTGCTGCGGGGGAGATGGGAGGGGAGCTCCGACTTGCGAACAGTCCGAGGCAGTAGCCTGGGGAATGAGCCCCATGAGGGTCCCTGCCAGCCCTTGGGTGCAGGATTGTGAAACTGGATGGAGCGCTGCCTCTCGGGTTATTTCTGCTGCTTGACAAAAGCTGCTTGTAGAAGCAGAGGCAGTGCTCCCTGCGGATCTAATTCTGCTCCTGTTCAAGTCAGCAGTAAAGTTTTCGTAATAGTGACATGAACTGAGTTAGACCCAGCCTGAAAATCCCACTCCAACACTCGTCCCATTTGTTAAAGTTGCTTGGCTTCTGCCATTAGCTTCCCGAGAGCAGGATGGTTCTCAGCGTTCGGCCTGTAGAGCTGAAGAGAGAGAGGTGCTGAGATCATGCCAGGTGACTGGTACCAATGGGAAAACTGCCCCTGGAAAGTGAAGCAATTAACTTGGCTGTGGTTTGTTCATAAAAACATCATTCCCCTAAATTGACTCTGGCATTTAGTGTTTCCCTGGAAAAAGTTAACTCCAGAGCCATGCAGGTCACGCCGTTCTAGCGGAGCGCTTGCCTCTTTAGCCGCCTCGGTGCGGTCAGCAGCCGGGGACCTGCACGCACGCTTCTGGGTTCATCCACGTCAGCTGCTTCAGCAGCGTCCGGCCCCGGAGCTTTGCTCAACGCCTGGTCCTGTGGAGCCTGAGCTCGCCGGGAGGTTTGAGGGTGCTGTCATAGAATAAGTGGGGGTTTATAAGCCCGGGACTGGGCAGGGTACTCTGTGGCCTGCCTTCAGAGCTGCAGGGAGGATTGTTTTCCTGGATGAGTGTTTCCTTAAGAGCTTCAAACCGTGAGAAGTTTCCTCTCCTTTGGGAAACGAATTGCAGAGAAATCCTGTGAATTCAGGGCGTTTAGGATAAAAGGAGTTTTCTGAAATAGGAATAAGCTGGCACCTTGCAGCAAGGTGTTTGTGGTCTTTACAGCCTGTAGTTGGAAAGATGTGAAAGGGGAGAGCGTGATTCACTGCCAGTGTGACGGGGAGCTGAGCTGCTGTCCTGTAGCGCAACCCCCCTCCCTGCTCCCTGCCTCAGTTTCCCAGCGTGCTGTGATAACGGTAGCACTTCTGAACAGCATTGTCGCCAAATGAAGTGACTAAATGATGAATTTTGAAGCCCAAATAGCTCGACAGCGATCCTAACGAAGGTGAAGGTTTTGCTGCTCGCTGGCTTACTCTTGGTCAGTCCAGATGTTGCTGCGTGACTCCCAGGGAGCCAGGCTGGCTCGGAGGGCTCAGCTCCAGCTCAGGCTGCCTGCTCGCTGCCTGGGGAGCTTGGTCTGGACTGACAATCTGGCGCTCTGCAGTCCCCTGCATGTCCCTTGTCCCCCGGGGAGCGCGGAGAGCAGCTGCTCTGGGAACGTTTCCCACCACCGTGACAGCTGGGGCTGCCCAGAGCACGCGTGTGCTCACGGGAGCAGCTAAGCCAGAGGAAACTGAAGAGCAACCTGTGGTTTTTCCCCCACACGGAGACTCCCTTTGGCCTGTCAGGGACAGCGGCCCCCTCCCTCGTCTGACCTTCTTTTCTGCGGTGGAGTTTCCTGGCCTGGCAGGAAAGAGCAAGGGCCCTGCTGCCTTCCCGCCTGGCTGGACGAGGACTGACGCGGCTTTGTCTCTCTGCTCTTCCTCCCTCCAGGCTTCGACTGCCGCTGCGGGAACCTGTTCTGTGCCATTCACCGGTACTCTGACATGCACGCCTGCCCCTACGACTACAAGGCAGAGGCCGCCGAGAAGATCCGTAAGGAGAACCCCATCGTCATCGCTGAGAAAATCCAGAAGTTGTGAAGGGGCTGAGCAGCTCAAACTGCAGCCAGGTGGCCTGGTGCTCCTCCCCTTCCTCCCAGCCTTCCTCCTCTTCCTCCCAGCTCCGTTGGTGGTGTAATGGGGATTCCAGCAGCACACACAAACCACCATCTGGACTTGGGCACTCCTCGCACCTCTTTGGCAGACAGTTGCCGTTCCTTCTCTCCCTTCCTGCCCATCCGAAAGCCACAACTCAGCCGATCCCTTCTCGCCTAGCTTCCCAAAGGAAAAGGGACAGTCCTGCCCCACCATTCCTGTGCTGAGACCTTCAGACTTGTCTTCCGCCGGGGTGGTTTGCGCGGTGTGGGCAGCAGGGCTCTGCTGGGCAGCCTTTCCCTTCAGCCGGCAGCTCCGAGTCCTGCAAACCGCCTGGGACTCGCAGCTGGAGCCTGTGAGGTGCCGCTGGACTTCGTTCCCTCTGCCCTTCCATCTCTTTGTGGTGGATGTAAAACTGGGAACTGGGGAATCCCGGCAGCAAGGCTGCCCTCTGCTCCTCGAGAGGTGTTTGGTCTCAGATGCAAAAAAGAGGATTCTGTAGTTTGAACACCCCAAATACCCCTCCCCTCCCTTTGAGACGCTGTTGTTGAAGCACCAGGATGGTTAAGCAGCAGAGCACTGGCACAGTAAAGTTATTTTGTGGCTTAAAATGACGCAGATGCGCTCCCGCTGCAGGTCAGGACCTTTAGGAAAGTACCGCTCGCTGCCTCGTGCCTCTCACCATGGGGAGGGAGCCAGCCTGCCGGGCTTGCCGTGTCCAGGGATGCGGTTGGGCTGTGGGACACCCTTGCACCAGCATCCCGCGCTTCAACACCCCCTGAATAACCGCTGGTCGCTTCCCAAGCGAGGTTTGTTGTAACACAGTGGCACCTGCGCCTCTCCTCTCCCCTCCACTCCCTCCCTTCTGCCTTACACGATTCTTTCTCGTCAGGGTTGTGAACAAAGCTCAGATTGCCGAACCTCCGCTTCCTTTCCTGTCCCTGCGCGCAGGCGGACGGCGGGGACCCTTCCTTGCTCATACTGGGTGAGAGCCTTTCTCCTCTCTGAGCGCGTTGGCTCGGGAAGTCCACCCAACCGCCGTGCTCTCCCGCCTCACTGCTTGTCCCCACGGGAGGAAGAGGCAGAGCCAGATCCAGAACTCTCCGAAAGCTGGAGAGAGGGATTTGGGATACAGGGAAAGGCATGTGGAGGGCTGCAGGGTGTGGGGAAAGTCACAAGGAGGGTCCTGGGGTGCCCAGAAACAGAGGCAGGGGCTGTCAGAAAAGCCCATGGAGGGGCCTGGGGAGCAGGGAGAGACACTTGGAAGGGTCTGGGCCCTCTGAAGATCTCGTAGAGGTCTCGCGGTTGGCTGGAAGACTCAGGGAGGGCTCTGGGGTGGAAGGGAAGGCAAAAGGAGAGCTTTGGGGTACACTGAGAGCGCTCAAGCACCCTAAAAGGCACCCGGAGTGGTCTGGGGTGTGCACACACGCACGGAGGGCTCTGGGTTGCAGGGAAAGCCAAATTCCGGGCTCGGTAGCGCTCCAGAAAAAACCTGTGGGGGCTCTGGAGCTGTTAGAAAGGAAAACGTGGGGCTCAGGTACACAGCACAAGGCAGGTGGAGGCTCCTGGGGCGCACTGAAAGCCACCTCCGCACCACGCAGGGTCTGCACCCACCCCGGGGAGGGGGGCTCTCCTCCCTGGGAATGCCGGAGTGGGGCTGCAGCCACGGGGCTCTTGGCGGTCTCACAAACGGAGAAACCCCGATGGGTCCCGGGGGAAAAGCAGCAGCCTCTGCCCCACTTCTGGCCATCCCACGCTTCGGAAGCGTTTCCCTCGGCATCGGCGCGTACAAGGGTGTCGGAGAGCAGAGCTGCAGGGGCCAAAGCGGCAGCCGGGGCAAAACGCGGCAGCTCCTTCCAAGTGTGGGTTTCCTCCCCCATTTATGGCAAGTCTGCCCCAGTGACTGCAAGGGGATCCATTCCGAAGGTTTTGGTTTTCCTAGCCTATTTCAGCCAAAGCAGTTTGGTGCTCCCACACCAAAGGGGCCAGCAGGGAAAGCTGTGCCTGGTCCTCACTGTCCCCTGGAAGTGCTTTCATTGCCCCACAAACCTCGGGGCTCAGGGCTTTCCTCTTGACTTCAGCCTCAAAACCACCTTTTTTTGCACTCTCCTGTGGGCTGGGCTCAAAAATACCGAACGTCCAACCATTGCTCCCACACTCTCCCTTGGTTGAAGAGCAACAAGTTAGAGATGAGTTAACTAAACTGGACACCCACAAGTCCATGGGGCCTGATGGGATGCACCTGCAAGTGCTGGGGGAGCTCTCCATCATCTTCGAATGGTCCTGGAGAACAGGTGAGGTGCCTGAGGACTGGAGGAAAGCCAATGTCACTCCAATCTTCAAAGAGGGTAAGAAGGATGACCCGGGAAACTACAGGCTGGTCAGCCTCACCTCCATCCCTGGAAAGATGATGGAACAGCTCGTTCTGGGCATCATCTCCAAGCACCTAGAGGAAAACAAGGTTATCAGAAGTAGTCAACATGGATTCACCAAGGGGAAGTCGTGTCTGACTAGTCTGATAGCCTTCTACCATGGTGTGACGGGATGGGTGGATGAGGGGAGGGCAGTGGATGTTGTCTACCTTGACTTCAGCAAGGCTTTCGACACTGTCTGCCACATCATCCTCACAGGCAAGCACAGGAAGTGTGGGTTGGATGAATAGACTGTGGGGAGGATTGAGAACTGGCTGACAGATAGAGCTCAGAGGGTTGTGGTTAGTGGTGCAGAGTCGAGTTGGAGGTCAGTAACAAGTGGTGTCCCTCAGGGGTCAGTACTGGGCCCAGTCCTGTTCAATATATTTATCAATGACCTGGATGAAGGGATGGAGTGTGCCATCAGCAAGTTTGCTGATGACACAAAACTGGGAGGGGTGGCTGACACGCCAGGAGGCTGTGCCGCCATACAGCGTGGCCTGGCCAGGCTGGAGAGTTCAACACTGGCAAGAGTAGGGTACTGCCTCTGGGGAGGAATGACCCCATGCACTGGTACAGGTTGGGGGCTGACCTGCTGGGGAGCAGCTCTGTGGAAAGGGACCTGGGAGTGCTGGTGGCCAACAGGATGCCCATGAGGCAGCAATGTGCCCTGGTGGCCAAGAAGGCCAATGGCATCCTGGGGGGCATCAAGAAGAGCGTGGCCAGCAGGTGGAGGGAGGGCATCCTCCCCCTCTGCTCTGCCCTGGGGAGGCCACATCTGGAGCGCTGTGGCCAGTTCAGGGCTCCCCAGTTCAAGAGGGACAGGGAACTGCTGGAGAGGGTCCAGCAAAGGGTACAAAGATGCTGAGGGGACTGGAGCATCTTTCTGATGAGGACAGGCTGAGGGACGTGGGGCTGTTCAGTCTGGAGAAGAGAAGACTGAGGGGGGATCTTATCAATGCGTATCAATTCCCAAAGGGAGGGTGTCGGGGGGATGGGAACAGCCTTTCCTCAGCGGTGCCCAGTGACAGGACAAGAGGGAACGGGTGCAAACTTGACCACAGGAAGTTCCATCTAAACCTGAGGAGGAACTTCTTTCCTGTGAGGATGGCAGAGCACAGCTGCCCACAGAGGGAGGGGGGAGTCTCCCACTCTGGAGCCATTCCAAACCCGCCTGGAGGTGTCCTGTGCCACTGCTGGAGGTGCCCCTGCTCTGGCAGGGGGTTGGATGAGATGATCTCCAGAGGTCCCTTCTAACCCTCGCCATTCTGTGATTCTGTTTGATTTTGTGATACATCCTCAAAACCACCTTTTTTCACTCTCCCATGGGCCGGGCTCAAAAATACCGAATGTCCAGCGATTGCTCCCACACCAAAGGAGCCAGCATGGAAAGCTGTGCCTTGTCCTCACTGTCCCCTGGAAGCGCTTTCATCGCCCCGCAACCCCTGGGGCTCAGGGCCTTCCTGCCAAATTCAGCCTCAAAACCACCTTCTTTGTGAGCAGTGAGCAAGCGCAGTTGGCAAGCAGTTCGCCATTGTGAACCACGTCTGAGAGCACTGTGTAGAGTCAGATGTGTGTTCAGCAGGAACCGTCCACGACGGGTGCCTGTGTTACCGTGAATCGGCAAAAAGATAACTCTCTAAGGGTCAGTTTGGAGTTTCAGACGCATGCATTCTTTATTGCAGCCCCTGCAACGCCCCTGCCGCTATCTGTGCCTCGACCTGAGTTCTTGCAGCTTCACAGATCGTTTCTCTTTCTGTACTGTCCAACAACACTTGCAAGATGCTTCAATGTCTTTCCAATCTGGATCCTGAGTTCTAATCATCACTTCAAAAGCACCGGCCACCCGATCGGGATCATGCCAGTAGCTACCGGCAGCTATTTTCCAGTTATTTAAGTCTGTGACCAAAAAAGGCACCTTCACTACAACTGGACCATCATTCCCAACTGCTTTTCTCATCGGGGCTCATAACACAGCTCTGCCGACCCCAAGTTCTCTCCGCCACCAGAGCTGTGCCTGCAATACCCCCCTCAGACCCATCATCTGATCCTTCTGCGCCTAATACCGACCCGTTTCCTTGCTGACCATGCCCTCTACTGTCTGTTCCTAGTTCATCATGTTCATTGTTTCGGGGTCCCAAGCGCCGTTTGGGGACTACCAGTAATTCAATGTCATCGTCTTCTTGTTCACAAACCTTCAGACACCTCTATCCGATACTGCAAGTGGAACAGCATCTTTTCAAAGTCTTACCTTTCTCTTTTTCCAGAGCCAGAACAAACGGGTCACTACGTGCCAAGTTTATACCACATTTTCTCTGCCATTCTGGGTGATTCCTTAACGTAAAGAACATATCTCCATATAACACTTCATCCCATTTTCCCTCTCTCCTTACAAACAACATTAATTGTAACAGAGTATTATAATTTAAAGTACCACTTACTGGCCACTTTTCTCCATTATCCAATTTATATAGTGGCCACCATTGATTACAGTATTTCATTAAATCTTCCCTTTTTGCAACCCCCCCCAGGGGGTCCACCAATTCGTTTCCAGTGACTAAGGATACAACCCAAAGGCGACTTCTTTAAAATTCCCCCACCCGTAGACGATCCAGCGCCCACTTTAAATACAAGGAATAAATAAATAAATACAAGGAATAACACACGCGGACGAGCTTTTCGTACAACAACAACGCAAACAACCAATTACTATTACAAACAAACAAACACTATCAATAACAATTACTGTGGTTATATTCAGCATTTACCTTGAGCCGGGATTCTAATCCCTTTCAAACCAAACGGGGACTCTAACCCCAGCCCGGGTCTCAACCCAACCCTGCGGAGCTTTTGCTGCGTCTTATGGGCAGGTAATCAAGTTCCCAGAAGAATGCCTTATACTCACAAAACAGTGTTCTTCGCTCAGGGGCTCTTTGGTCCGGGAACTGAGGTCCTCCCCGAGAATCCCTCGGTGCCGGCTGAGGTTCCGCGATCCCGGGATCCGTCAAGGCTCAAGAGCTGTGTCCCACCGGGGTCGCCAAAACTGCTACCGTAAGTTGGCAGAAAGATAACTGAGTTTGGAGTTTTCGAAAGCAGGCGTTCTTTATTGCTGTGCCGGGCACACAGGGGATCGCTCCACCTTGTGTGTGCGCCCACTTGCTCAACTACAAAGATTATATGCAATCAAATACATATTCATTAGATTTCTGAGAAATTATTCACATATTCATACTATTTCCGTAACTCATTAATATATGTACATGTCCTTGACACACGTGCATTTATGTCTACTCATGGTCTTCCAGGGCTCTCTGGTGGTCATCCACAGTCTTCCTCACTGCGTCCACTGATTGAACTCGGTCTTTGCGCATGCTCAGTTTGCCCTTTGGCCTAATTAGATGACACTTAATTACACAAAACTAGCTCATTCTAGCATATACTCCTTATCTACTCTATTCAAGGCTACTGTGCCTCAAAACTTCCTTTTAGCTACCCAAGCATAGCACCTGTTTGACCTATCTGCTTGTAAAACATCCCGAAATTTGGCTGTATTGCTCGAGGGAGGGAACCGTATGTCCTTCAGTTTGGTATCACTCCGAAGAGTGCAACGAACAAGAAAGAACAAAGCTCAGTCATTCACTTTATGCTGAAAAGGTGCGTGTACGCTTATAGGTAGATATATCTATCGCCAATAAAAATACACTATACAGGTATTTGACTTGCCTCTGGCACTAAATGAACTTGCCCAGCTGTCAATCGATACCATTAAACTGTCCATCTCCAAAATACACAGCTATAATTTGACATGGGGATTTTTGGGTGCTGCACAATCAGCAGGGCGAGGTGCTACTGAACCGCCGGGGAAACGCGCCGCTGACAGCCAGGCAGAAGGAAAGCACTTCAGAGCACTCCGTCTAAATATTGGCAATAAACCCCCTCTAATATTGTT
This sequence comes from Vanellus vanellus, assembly GCF_965231255.1. Lineage (NCBI taxonomy): Eukaryota > Metazoa > Chordata > Aves > Charadriiformes > Charadriidae > Vanellus > Vanellus vanellus. Next base: position 5,136,087 of record NC_138930.1, read on the forward strand.
GCCTCTTTTTAAACGTTTCCTTTTGGTCACATTTTTAAAAACGTCCCGGTTTTTAAAGATTCGGAACAAACACCTCACCACCTGAGTACACCTAATAAATTGTTTGCTAAGGCCATTCGGCAGTTGCAGTTGAAACAATGCCAGTCAGTTTGTAAATTACACAATTTTAACGGTTTTTTAAGCGGCGGCTCAAAAACACCGACTGTGCCGTGATGGCTACCACACCAAAGGGGCCATGAGGGAAAGCAGTGCCCTCTCCTTGCTGTCCCCTTGGCAGCGCCTTCATCGCCCCACAGACAGAATCCCAGAATCTCCCAGATTGGAACAGACCTGTAAGATCATCCAGTCCAAGCATTAACCTCACGCTGACAAGCCCACCGCCAAACCATGTCCCTTAGTGCTGTATCTACACGACCCTTAAATACCTCCAGGGAGGGTGACTCCACCACTGCCCTGGGTAACGCGTTCCAATGCCTGATGACCCTCTCGGTAAAGAAATTTTCCCCGGTCTCCATCCTAAATCTCCCCTGGCGGAACCTGAGGCCATTTCCTCTTGTCCCATCGCCTGTTCCTTGGGAGCAGAGACCGACCCCCCCTCGCTACCCCCTCCTTTCAGGGAGCTGTAGGGAGCGAGAAGGTCTCCCCTCAGCCTCCTCTTCTCCAGGCTGACCCCCCCCAGCTCCCTCAGCCGCTCCTCACAGGACGTGTGCTCCAGACCCCTCACAGCTCCGTCGCCCTTCTCTGGACACCTCCAGTGCCTCAATGTCTGTCTTGTCGTGAGGGGCCCAAAACTGAACACAGCACCCGCGGTGGGGCCTCACCAGTGCCCAGTACAGGGGACGATCGCTGCCCCAGTGCTGCTGGCCACACTATGGCTGACACGGGCCAGGATGCTGTTGGCCTTCGTGGCCGCCTGGGCACACTGCTGGCTCATACCCAGCCGGCCGTCCACCAACACCCCCAGGGCCTTCTCCACCAGGCAGCTTTCCAGCCACTCTGCCCCATCCCGTAGCGTCCATGGGGTTGGTGTGACCCAAGGGCAGGACGGGGCACTGGGCCGTGGTGAACCTCACACCATTGGCCTCGGCCCATGGCTCCAGCCTGTGCAGACCCCTCTGTAGAGCCTTCCTCCCCTCCAGCAGGTCAACACTCCCGCCCAACCTGGTGTCATCTGCAAACTGACTGAGGGTGCGCTCCATCCCCTCGTCCAGGTCACTGATAAAGGACTATTAAATTAAACATTAAACAGGACTGGCCCCAGTACTGAGCCCTGGGGCGGCGGGGCTGAGGGCCTTCCCGCCCCGAAGCCGCCTCCTTTCTCTCTACCCCCATCCGGCCTCCAACACACCATCCCTTCCGCCCTCACTGCGGCCCCCACAGGCGCCATCACGGAAATGGGCGACGGGGGGGCGGAGCGATGGCGCCACTTCCGGGAGAGGGCGGGGTCAGGCGCTGCGGCCCCGCCCCCGCCGCGGAGGACCCACCGGGCGCCCGTTCCTTCGGCAGCCCCGAGCGGGGGGGGGGGGAGGGAGTGCTCAGAGCATGTCCAGGTATGGGGCGGGGGGGGGAGGGGGGGGGACAGGGACACGGGTCATCTCGGCGTGGGAGTGGGGGGGAGGCGCGAGTGGGTGCTGTGGTGGCGGAGGGACCGCGCGCGGGTCGGTTTGGGGGGGGCCGCAGCGGTCGTGGGGGGGGAGGGTCCCCCACGGGTTAGCGTGGAGGGAGGGGGGGACACACGGTTTAGGAGGCGGGGGGGAGGTCCTACACCGGGCAGTGTGTGGGGGGAGGCCCACGGCGGGCAGTGGGGGGGGGCCCCACGCAGGTCGGGGGGGGGTGGGGGAGGCCCACGGTGATCGGGGGGGGGTCCTACCGGGCAGCGGGGGGGGGGGGGCACAGTCCCACACTGGCCAGTTGGGGGAGTGAGGCCCACAGGAGTCGCGGGGGGGGGCCCACGCCGGTCAGTGTGTGTGAGGTTGGGGGGTCCCAGGGCTGTCAGAGGAGGGGGAGGGCACCTCCTGGTCAGTGGGGGGGTCCCACACTGGTCAGTGTGTGTGTGTGTGTGTGTGGGACCCCCCCCCCACCGGTCAGTGGGAGAGAGAGGCCTACACTGGTCTGTGGGGGGGTCCCAGGCCTGTCAGTGTGTGGGGGGGGCACCTACTGGTCAGTGGGGGGGTCCCACACTGGTCAGTGTGTGTGTGTGACCCCCCCCCAGACCAGCCAGTGGGGGGGTGAGAGGCCCACGCCGCTCAGTGTGTGTGTGGGGGGGTCCCACACCGGTCAGTGTGTGTGGGGTGGGGGGTCCCATGCCTGTCAATGGAGGGGGGAGGCCCACCCCAATCAGTGTGTGTGTGGGGGGGGGGGTCCCACACCGGTCAGTGTGTGTGGGGGGGCACCCACCAGTCGGTTTGGGGGTCCCACATGTCAGTGTGTGTCTGTGGGGTCCCACACAGGTCAGTGTGTGTGTGTGTGGGGGGGGGTCCCACTTGGATCAATGGGAGGGGGGGGGCACCCACCAGTCGGTTGGGGGGTCCCACATGTCAGTGTGTGTCTGTGGGGTCCCACACAGGTCAGTGTGTGTGTGGGGGGGGGGGTCCCACTTGGATCAATGGGAGGGGGGGGCACCCACCAGTCGCTTGGGGGGTCCCACACAGGTGAGTGTGTGTGTGTGGAGTCCCAGTGGTCAGTGTGGGGGTGTCCCCCACTGGTCAGTGTGTGTGTGTGTGGGGGGGGGGAGGGTCCCACTTGGATCAATGGGGGGGGGGGGCACCCACCAGTCGGTTGGAGGGTCCCACGCAGGTCAGTGTGTGTCTGTGGGGTTCCAGCGGTCAGCGTGGGGGGGGTCCCACACTGCTCAGAGTGTGTGTGTGTGTGTGTGTCCCACTCGGGTCAGTGAGTGGGTGCAGTGTGCATCTCCCCACCCTGGCCGTGGGGTGGATCCGGCCCCCCACGCTGGCCGCGGGGCACCAGCCGGTGCCAGGGTTCGGCTCGGCGTGAGCGTGACACCCGGCGTGAGCGTGACACATGGCGTGACACCCGCCGCCTGCGCCGCCGGCGCCCGCCTGCCCCTGCCTGCGTGGACCAATGCCCCGACGTGCCCGTGCAGGTCTGTGGCCGCCGGACACCGTCGTCCGCCGCGGCTGCCCGCAGTCCCGCCGGCACGTGGGGTGCCAAACCCGGGAGGGACGGGGCTGCAGTGTGGCCGGTGCGACGCCGGCCCCGCCAGCGGGACAGTGCCTGAAGCCCCGTAGGGACTGCAGCGGGGTCGGGGCATGGGGCATCCCTTCCCTCCGAATATTTTGGCACGTTTGGGTGCCGTAGCCTTCTCCTCCCGGCTGGGCGGGCGGGAGGCCTCCCCCCTCCACCCTTTCCTCCCCTTTCCCAACCCTTCGGAAGCAGATGGAGCGAATTCCTCGGGGTGTGGGTTGGTTTGACATTCCTCAGCGCAAGCCTGTGCCCAAACTTGCAGAAAATAGTTGCTTTTTTTTTTTTTTTTTTCCCTCCTTCCCCCCCCCCCCCGCCCCCCCCCTTTCTCCCCACTCCCCCTTTTTTTTGGGAGCTCAGTGCTCCCACCGCATGCCTGTGCCAGCATCTGGGGGGGGGGGGGGGGGGGGGGGGGAGGAGGAGGTCCTGGAGGGGCTGTGTCCTTTGTACCACCGACTGTGCGGCTGTTGTGGAGTGTGTGTATGTGTGCAATTGTGCGACTGCCGCCCTCGCCTCCCCGGCGTGGGGCTGCGGTGCGTGGGGGAGGGTGGGCTGGGAGGTGTTGAGAGAGGTTTTGGTTTTTGGTTTTGGGGGAGGGGGGGGGGAGTGGGTTCACCGTGAGCGTGGGGGCTGTGAGTGGTGGGTGTGTGTTGGGGGGGGGCGAACATGGTGTGTGTCGGCACACCGGGAAGGCGTGTGTGTGTCCCCAGCTGTGGGTCACGCGTGTCCGGGGGGGGTTGCCCGTTGCAGAGCCCTCACTGCTGCCTGACTTGCCCACAGGCTACCGCTACCGCCTGCAGACAGACGGATGGCGGCCACCCCAGCACCGGCCCGTGGTGGACTGCTGGTGGCCACGGTGCCGATGGCCAGCTGAGGACCGGGGCCTCTCCGGGCCGTCCTTGTTCCTGGCCTCTCTCCCGTTTGGATTCACCTCGTCGCCGCCATGAACGGGCTGTCGATCAGCCAACTCTGCTGCCTCTTCTGCTGCCCTCCCTGCCCCAGCCGCATCGCTGCCAAACTGGCCTTCCTGCCCCCGGAGCCCACCTACGCGGTGGTCCCCGAGCCGGAGCCCGTGGGCAGCACCAGCACCGGCTCCCTGCGCGGCGGCGCTGCGGGGCGATGGAAGCTGCACTTGAAGGACCGGGCGGATTTCCAGTACTCCCAGCGGGAGCTGGACAACATCGAGGTCTTCGTCACCAAAAGCAGCCGAGGGAACCGCGTCGGCTGTATGTACGTCCGCTGCGTGCCAGGCGCCAGGTGAGTCGCCCGCGGACGTGCCGGCCCGGCGTCGCTGCCGGCGGTTTGACCCTGGCCGGCTCGACGCTGGGCTGGCGCGGTGCTGGCGGGCACGGCGCCATCCTGCCCCTCCTCTCCTTCAGCCCAGTGCCACCTCCTTGCCCCCGGCCTGACCCGGCGCCTCGCTGAAGGAGCTGCCGTGGGGCTTTGGAGGCATCCTGTGGCGCCGGTGAGTTCGGCTCCCAGGACCGGTCTGGCTTGTGGCTGCAGCTGGGAATGGGGTTAAACAGGGAGCGGAGGCAAAGCCGGAGGCTATAGGGACGTAGGGATTCCCCGGGCTGTCCTGCAGTTCTCCCCTTCTGTCACCAGTCACCCATATCTCCCCTGATGTCACCGGTCCCCCTGATGTCACCTGATGTCCAGTTGTGAACCGAGCGTCTGCGCGGGGGTCTCCGTGAGCACCAGGGGGGTCTGTGGTGGCCGCTCGCCCTCTGTCCCCAGCCCCGTGGTGACCACAGGGATGGGCAAGAGCCTGTGCCAACCAGGAGGTGCCGGCGGTGAACGGGGTCCGCGCGTTTAGTCTAATTCACAGGCACGTTTGATTCCTCCAGAAGAGCGATAGGAGCCAAATCCAGGAGGGTTTTAGGCACAACCCCCTACTGGTCACCCCCGTGGGTCCGTAAACTGGGAAGCTGGAGAGGGGCAGCCCGGGGTGGGGGACAGAGACCCCCTCCCGGCTGCTGGTGGCATGAGGGGACGATGCGGGGACAGGAGGGGACTTGGCAGCTGCTCCCCGAGCCGGTGGCACAGCGTGGGGGTTCGGGTGCAGGAGGAGACCGGGTCGCCCGGCCTGCGGCACCCCGGCTGACCCCAGGCAGCCGGAGCACCGCAACCTTCCGAGGAATGGCGTCTGCAGAGAGCTCTGGGAGGGGGGGGACGACGACGCTGCCCTCAGCGTGCCAAGGACTTCAACCCCAGCGCTGGGCTTGGGGTGAGGGAGGCTGGCTCTCGCGGGGGTTGGAGAGCTGTGTTACAGGAGGTCACCACAGGCTGCCCGGTGGGGATGTCCGCCCCGTCCCTGCATGCGTCGCAGGTCCCCGGAGAGAGGGACGCAGCGGTGGGATTGCTCTGCCTGCCCGCGGCGAGGCTCGGCGCTGGCCTGGCTCCCAGTCGGCCGTTCAGTGCAGACTGTGGGGCTGGAGAGAAGGGCTTGGGCCGGGGGGGGACGGATCTGACCCTCCCAAACTCCTTGAGGCATCAGGTCTTGCTTTGGCATCTGTCCTCCCCACGGCTCGTCCTGCCACCACCTTCCTGCTGGGGCTTTTCGGGTCATCCAGGCTGGGCCAGGGAGGCTCAACCTGGCCGCAGACCTCTCGCACCAACTGCGGGGGCTCAGCGGGGAGCGGGTCCCGCTCCCTCCCTCTGGCAGAAGAGAGCCAAGCTTCCATCAAAGCGCTATTAGTGTTAATTTTTATGATTAACATTGTTTTCCCCCTTATGGTGGAAATTTCTTGTGCCTTGTCACTCCCACAATTCACTTCTCTCCCGGCGTCTGGTGTCTTGCCAGACTCAGGGGAGAAAAAAAATCCGCTGTCAGAATTCTTACTTGAAATCCCTATTGGGCAAACGGCCCCAAATCCTGAGCTTTTTACCAAAAATAGACTCAAAAACTTGAACAGAATCATCCTGCCTTTGGGCTGCCTGTTTCTGCTGGGAGCGAGCCCCCGGTCCCGGGCGCCGAGGAGGGTCTGGGTGTCTCTGGGGTTGGACCGGGGGTGTCGCAAGGACCTTCCTTGGGTGGCCAGAGGGGTGTTGGCCCTTCACGTCTCGGGGTTTGGCTTTTGGCCTCCAAAGCGGCCATCCTGGCTGGCATTGCCCAGGCACGTCCGTCCCTGAGCCGCCGGGCCAGGCAGTGCGGTGGCACCGCAGTGAAGTCCCCGATGAACCCACCGTGCCCATCTCTCCCCGCTGCTGCAGGTACACGGTGCTTTTCTCGCACGGCAATGCCGTGGACCTGGGGCAGATGAGCAGCTTCTACATCGGGCTGGGCACCCGCATCAACTGCAACATCTTCTCCTACGACTACTCAGGCTACGGCGTGAGCACGGGCAAGCCCTCAGAGAGGAACCTCTACTCCGACATCGACGCCGCGTGGCAGGCGCTGCGGACGCGGTGAGCGGGGCGCCGGGCAGGAGGAAGGGAGGACATCCAGGAAAACCCTGTGATCCAGCAGTCTGGAAAACAGGAAATCTCCCGGAGAGGGAACCCAGGCTGCTCGTAACGGGAAGGGGTGGCCGGAAAGCAGCTGCGGGGGAAGCGGGCCAGGGGACCCGGAGGGCAGGGATGCTGCCGGGGGTATGACCTTGCTTTGGGGATGCCGCCACAAGCTGTGCTCCCCATCTTGCTGTTCCCAGGCTCTCCCCTGGCTGTGCTCGGCCCCGCTTCCCCAGCCGGGCTCAACGTGCAGCCCTGTGATGTGCTCTGCCTCCTCTGCCCTGCCCGCAGCCAGGTCTGGCTCGCAGCGTGCTCCGGGAACCAGGGGCTGCCCCGTGCGGCTGCGGTCCGGGCTCCGCAAACCCCTCTGTGGTCCTGTTCCCGGCAAGGGTGGGCCTTGACACCCCCCCGACAACTCATCTGGCAGCTCGTCCCTCCCTGGTGCTGCCTGGTCCTGCCAGGGACGCAGGGCAGCTGCTTTGGGCCCAGCCGGGGGACAGCAGGGGGGACAGAGCCCCGCTGACCCCCCACCCCACCCCAGGAAGCCTTGCAGGGTGCTGTGGGCAGAGTAGGGTGACCCCCTGTGCTGTATCTCCTGGCGATGTGACTCTGGTGCTTGGGTGCTGACGTGCCCTCTCCTCTCCCAGGTATGGAATCAGCCCGGAGAACATTATTTTGTACGGACAAAGCATCGGCACGGTGCCCACGGTTGACCTGGCCTCCCGCTACGAGTGCGCTGCCATCGTGCTCCACTCCCCGCTCACCTCTGGCATGAGAGTTGCCTTCCCCGAGACCAAGAAGACCTACTGGTTTGATGCCTTCCCCAAGTGAGTGGCGTAGGGTGAAGGGACAGGACTCAGCTCTGGAGGGGCAGTGCCCAGATCAGTGCTGTCCTGGATGCCAGCCCTGACCACGCAGAGGGGTTATTGTGAAAAATGTGGATTTGTCTCCCTTGATAGGCTGAAACGTGCCCATCAGCATCCTCTTGCCTTGCATTCGGCCCCCTCCGGGGCATCGTAAACCCCCCTGTGCCCCCTCCTGAGGGCCATGCCCATGCGTCCACCCCAGGTCTCCTGGTGGCATCACCTCCTGGCCATCCTGTCCCAGTGTCTCAGCCATTAGCTTTGGGGTTGTGCCACTGCCCCCTCGTCAGGGTATCACAAACCTTGGGGGTCCCCGGGACCCCTCTCTCCCCCAAGAGTAATTTCTTGGGCTTTTTCCCGGCTCTGCGGAGGGCAGGGGCAGTGGCGCTGAGGTGCGATGAGCTCTTGCTTCACCTCTCGCTTGCAGCCAGAGGCCAGCGAGGGACGGTCCCCGAGCTGGACGCTGTGGCCGGGAGCCACCAGCCCACGCTCTGCATCCCAGTGGCCTCGTGTGGCCTTTGGGGCCGGGCTGAGAACGGCCGTGCTTCCACTCCTCAAAGCCCAGCACGGCTGATCCCGACGCGGGGAGGGCCTGGGCTCCCGCTGGCCTGCAGCGGTTTCCGTCAGCCCTGCCTAGGTCCCATGGGGCTGCTGTCACCACTGTCTGGTCCTCGTCTGTCACACTGGGGGGGTTCATGTCCTGCAGCTCATCCTTGGCAGAAGCTCCATGTCCCCATGCTCTGCCAAAGAGCATTTCCTGGTCCCTCTCCCCCGTGGGGATGTGTTTTGGGGGGCAGGAGGAATGGGGGTGCCTCGATCCCTGTACTTAACCCACTTTGTCATCTCTTTCCCCCCCACTCTTCTTGGCAGCATTGAGAAGATTTCCAAAATCACCTCTCCCGTCCTCATCATCCACGGCACGGAGGATGAAGTCATCGACTTCTCCCATGGCCTGGCGCTTTTTGAACGCTGCCCCAAGGCTGTGGAGCCGCTGTGGGTGGACGGGGCCGGGCACAATGACATTGAACTTTACAGCCAGTACCTCGAGCGCCTTCGGAAATTCATCTCCCAGGAGCTGGCCAGCCAACGCAACTAGCTGCAGGGCAGGGGGACAGGCAGCCTGTCTCTCCAGTTGTCCCAGTGTCCTTCCCCAGTCCCTGCTGCTGGAGGTGCAATGAGTTTATACAGCCTCAGCTCCAGCCTCGGGAGAGGGCAGGAGGCCCTGGAGCGGACGGTGCGTTTCCTCTTGGACACGAGCACAATTCTCTTCCCTCCCGGTGTCAGCTCCGGCGCTGCTGGCACCACCGGCCGGGCTGGCGAGAGATGGCAGCTCCCTCCTTCCCCCTTCCCCAATAAGAGCCCACCCTCTTGATGGCGAATCCTCAGCTTTGGATGTGTCCTCGTCCCCTCTCCCAAAACAGCGAACTCCTGAATTCCTTCTGGCCGCTCTGCTGCTCTGACTATAGCAATAAGGCGAGTTGGAGAGGGGCTGGGGGTCTGGCCCCCTCCCTGGCGTTGCTGGGGGGCAGGACGGAGGAGGTGGCCGTTCCTGCCCTTGACGGAGCTTTCCCGGGATCGGCGCTGATGGTGTTCGCCCCGTGGCTGGGGCAGAGCCGTGTCCCCAAGGGCATTTTGGGGATGTGTGAAGGAGGTGTCCCCCTGCCCCACACCCCTTCCACTTTGGCCCCGCTCTGCTTTCTCAGAGCGCTCCCCGTGTTCAGGTCACCCCTGGAAAACCTCCTCTGTACCACTTGCTCGCGGTGCGCTCGGGAAACGGGACGAGGAAAACGGGCACCGAATAAAAAGCAGAGGTTTAACATTTTACCCGCGTGCGCCCTTTCCCTGGGTACGCCTGGGGCTGCCTCGGGGGGACCAGCACCAGCCCCTGTGGGCTCTGGCCCATCCGCTTTCCCCGCTGGCAGATGCCTCAGCTCAGTGGCACTTGGCTGGATCCCCAACGCTTGTCACCCTCCTCTGGGGACCGGGCAGTCCCGAGGTGGCAGCAGATGGGGAAGGAGCCCTTGGCCCCCCCCGGGACCGGGCTGTGGAGGTCTGTCTCTTTGAATTGGGCAGTGGGGACAATGGGGACCCGTTCCTCTGCCAGCCCCTGTCCCGTTTGATTGGGGAATCCTGTGGGATCATGAGGGCAGAGGTGGAGGATGGCCTCGAGCAGTGGCATGGGGGGGACTCGGGCACGCCGTAGGGGACGGGGGACATCCCCATGGCCTGCAGCGTGGTCCCAAGCAGGCAGGGTGGCCCTGGGGGGAACAAATCTTATTTTTGGGCTGCTCGGCTCCCAGCCGTGCCCTCTGCGATGCCTGGTGTGTGCTGGCCACGGAGGCGGGCGCAGGGGACACCCCACCGTGCCCCCCCGCCAGCAGATGGGCTGTTAAAACACTTTTTGGGTCAGTGCCTGCTCTGAAGTCACCCGGGGCAGAGCTCTTCAAAGCCTCCGTGTGTTTTCCTGCCCCCGGGACACCCCTCGCCCCTTCCCATGCCCACAGGGACCCTCGTGGGGCTCCCAGGCACCGGCTCCCCCCATGGTGTCCCCCGTCACCTTGGTGTCCCCTCCTCCCCAGTGCGAGACTGTGGGGCCCGGCGGGCTCATGTGAGGAGCGATAATCTCCTTAGGCGGCTCTCGAAGGGGCTCAGGGGCCTTGTGGCGGGGCCTCGCCGCGGCCCCACGCTCGGAGCACTCAAACGCACATATTATTTGGGGCTGGGAGCTGTGGGGTGGGGGGAAAGGCGGGGGGCACGGGACCCCCTGCTCCCCACACACGCCTCGCCTCCTCCCGGGACCAAGGCAGGGTCCTCCACTGGAGATGGGGGGGACCCTACTTTGGGGTGGACCCTTCTTTGGGGTGGACATTTCTTTGGGGGGGGACCCTTCTTTGGGGCTGGGGCTCTGCAGGAGCCAGAAGAAGATTTGGGTCTTGGGGCTCTGGGTGGTTTTACCCCATTTTCCCGGGGGGGGGGGGGAAGGTTGGGAGCCGGGATGTCTGTCTTCTCCCCGAGCATCCCCCCAGCCCTCCCCTCCCTGCCCCGTTTCGCCACACGCAGCTGCCGGTTGGGTTTAGAGCCTTTAGCTCACACGTGTGCTGGAAGCCAAAGCCACCACCGTCACCCAGCCCGGCTCCCCTCCGTCCCCAGCCCCGATTAGCGGGGCCGGAGCAGCCCACAGCGCCCTAATCCCAACACAGAGACGTTTTGTTTGCACCAAGGGTATTTTTATCCTCTTACTGCTGCCTGTTTCCTGTTGAGCTGCGGATGCTTTAAAGCAGCTCTGCATCGCCGGCGGGATGTCTCGGGGCCGGTGGTTGGGTTCAGGGGGGATGTCGGGGTGGTCTGAGTTTGCGTTTGCTGCGTCAAAGTTTAAAAAAAAAAAAAAAAAAAGGCAAAAAGACAGAAAAGTGCAGCCTGGTCCCCAAAATTTAGACCCATCTCAGGTATGTGGGGTGCTGGTGAGTCGGGCACCGGCGGCTGCTGCCCCTGTGATGGGGAGCCGGGCTCTGGGAAGGGCTGTGATCCGTTGCTGATAGGGATCGGGGCTTTTTGGGTCTGGATCCTTCACTGCTGCTGGTCCAGAGGGCTCAGGCTCCGTCCTCACCCCGGCACGAGCAGCTGGAGCCAGGAGGGAGGGAGCAGCACCAACCCGTATGTGAGCTGCAGGGTCCCCAAAAGGCATGAGCTGGACCTGCCCCAGGGGTCCCCGGTGCAAGCGTCCCCCACCCATAGGGCCAAACTGGACCACCAGCCACCGGGATGGCACTTCTCTCCCCATCACTGGTGCCACAGTTTGGGAGCACCAGGAGGGGACGGGGAAGGGAAAGGGACTGGGATGGGGCTGGACCTGGATGGGGTTTGGTGCCCGGAGGGGGACTCTGCCGAAATCACGGTGTCAGCCGGGCATAGAGGAGGGGAAAGGCAGAGTCAGGCCCCAGAGAGTCCCCAAAGTCCCTCCCGCAGCCACAGCAGGGAGGGGACAGGGCAGGTGTCCTCCCTCCGGCTCGTTTCGAAGCCCCCAGAAGAGCCGGGGCACAGGCGGCTTCTGCTCCCGTCGCTGCAGAGTGGCAGCCACACGGCTGGGCTGGGGGTGTCTGTGTGTGCAGTTGTGTACGTGTGTGTACATGTGTGTGCCTGGGTGTAACGGCGGTGAAAGGGGACAACTGGACAACCAGGTATCCTGCGGGGGAGAGGAGGGGATACCTGCTGCGACCAGTCCTCGGCAGAGGCGCGATGCTGGTGCGGATGGGGCTATGGCTGATGCTGGGCATAGGGGACATCGAGCTCACCGGATGACCGGCCAAAAGGGGTTTACATCTCTTTTGGGGCATAAATGAGGCTTTTGATGGCCAGGGCCTGCGTGCCACAGTCATGAGACCCCGTTCACAGGCCGAGCTCAGTCATGGGATCCAGGAAACTGAATTAAAGAGTCTTAAGGAGCTTTTTTCCGAGCTCTGCTCTGGTTTTTCACGTGCTTGTCATATGAACAAAGATGGTATAAAAGGGCAGAGGGGAAGGATCCCGTCCGTGGTCGGGCTGGGGAGAGGGGAGGGCGCCAGAGGAGGGATGCCAGGGTGAGGGGCTCTGCACGGCGCTGGCTAAGATGGAGGGAAGGGGAGCGGAAAGGATGAGGAGAGGAGAGGATGCGCTGGCAGCAGCCCCTGCTTCTGCCCCGCCAGGTGAGTGAGGCAGCGACCTGGGGCTGGTGGGGGACAGCTGGGGACAGGGATGGTGGCAGGTCTGGGGGCACCGACCCTGTCTGCCCTCGCTCCTCGAGCAGCACGGATGCAACGAGCATCCCGGCGTGCCCAGACACCGGCCGGCACTTCCCTGGTGAGACACGGCGCATGTGGCATGGGGAGGAGGGAGTGTGGGGTGCAGGGGAGCACCCACCACCCTGCGCTGTCAGCTGGGTGGGGGACAGGGACAGTGGGTGCCCAGCGGTCCCTGGGGTCCCCCTGTGCCGGGTTGGGTCCCGGGAAGGGGTGGCTCTGCGGGTGGGCAACCGCGGGATGGACCCAGCCGGCTCCACGCTGCGCACATATGTGTGCATAAACCCCCATACACGCACACCCCCTCGGTTTCGCACACGCGAACCCACCCATTCATCTGCGCCCCCCCTGCCAAAGCCAGTGCTGCCCGAGCACGCAGCCCCCCTCGCACCCTGCACACCCGCCACGTCCCGAACTGTCCCCAGGCGGGAGAAGCAGCGCCGGGGGGACATGCACGGACTGTTTTTCACCTTCTGCAGGTGGGGCGCAGGCTGGGGATCCCCGTGTCCCTGCCCCCTTCCCTCCCCTCCTGGCTCCCATTTCTCCCCCGTCTGCAGGAGCGCTCGGCGGGAGGATTGCGGGGCCGCGGCCCCCTGCCCCCTGTGAGCTTCCCTTTGTCATCCTATGCCTGAGCGATGCCTGGAGGCTGGGACGGTGAAGGGAGGCCCACGGGCTGCCACAGCCCTGCAGCGACGACGCCGGGACAGCACGTACGGGACCATGCACCCCGGGGGACTGCAGCATTCCCTTGGGGGGCCAGGAGCACCCGGGAGGGCTGGGAGCACCCTTAAGGGGATGGGAGCACTCTTGGCGGAATGGAGCATCCCTTTTGGGGGCCAGAAGCACCCTGGGGGGCCATAACATCCCCTTGGGGGGCCAGAACATCCCCTTGGGGGGCCAGGAGCACCCTGAGGACTGGGAGCACCCTGGGGGGTCTGGGAGCACCCTTAGGGGTCTGAGAGCACTCTTGGGGGTCTGGAGCATCCCCTTGGGGGGCCAGGAACATCCTGGGGGGCTGAGAGCACCCTGGGGTGCTGGGAGCACTCTTGGCGGAATGGAGCATCCCTTCTGGGGGTCAGAAGCACCCTGGGGGTCCAGAGCCTCCCCTTGGGGGGGGACAGAAGCACCCTGGGGTGCTGGGAGCACCCTTAGGGGGCTGGGAGCACTCTTGGGGGCCTGGAGCATCCTCTTGGGGGGGCAGGAACATCCTGGGGGGATGGGAGCACCCTTAGGGAGCTGGAGACCCTTGGGGGGTTAGAAGCACCCTGAAGGGCTGGGAGTACCCCTGGGGGACTGGGAGCACTCCTGGGGGGGTGGAGCATCCCTTTTGGGGGTCAGAAGCACCCTGGTGGCTGGGACCACCCTTGGGGGGCTGGAGCATCCCCTTGGGGGGCCAGGAGCACCCTTGGGGGTCCAGAGCCTCCCCTTGGGGGAACCAGAAGCACCCTGGGGGGACAGGAGCACCCTGGGGTGCTGGGAGCATTCTTTGGGGGCTGGAGCCTCCCCTTGGGGGGCCAGGAGCACCCTGGGGGGTGGGAGCATCCTCCCTGGGCCAGCTGACACCCAGAGCCCTGGGGCTGGGCAGTGTGGGATGCAGCAGGCAGGCTGTTGCCCCAGGATGAGGATGGGGTTATAACGTGTCACAGAGCAGCCCTGGCCATGGGGGGGCTGGGGGGTGAGCGGGATGCTGCAGCGTAGCTGGGGAGGAGTGTCCCATGGGGGACAGGGACCATGGCGGGATCCATGTGGGGCAGTACCAGGATGGGGTACTGGGGTTACTGGGATGGGTACTGGTACTTCCCATCCCTGCGAAGAGATGACCCTGCGTGAACACACTCTAGCAGCGCAGGGGAAGCCCCTGTTCTCCCACCGCTCTGTGTCTTTCCTCAACTTCGCAAACTCCTGGATGGTGTCTCACGCCAGAGCAATGGGAAAGTTCCCATGCAGATGCAGAGAAAAACTGTAACCCCACCATGAGGAGCAGATGCTTGCCCTGGGAGGTGCATTTTTACGGTGATGCAAAATAAGAAGTAGGGAGCAGAGGTCTGCAAGGTGGGAGGCTTCCACCACACGTGCATCTCTGACTTAGCCATAGAATCACAGAATCATGGCCTGGTTTGGGTTGGAAGGGACCTTAAAGCTCACCCAGTGCCACCCCCTGCCCTGGGCAGGGCCACCTCCCCCCAGCCCAGGTTGCTCCAAGCCCTGTCCAACCCGGCCTTGAACACCTCCAGGGATGGGGCAGCCACAGCTTCTCGGGGCAAACTGGGCCGGGGGCTCATCACCCCCACAGCCAAGAAGTTCTTCTTCAGATCTCATCTCAATCTCCCCTCTTCCAGTGTCAAACCGTTCCCCCTCGTCCCATCGCTCCCCTCCCTGATCAGGAGTCCCTCCCCAGCTCTCCTGGAGCCCCTTTAGGCACTGGAAGGGGCTCTGAGGTCTCCCTGGAGCCTTCTCTTCTCCAGGCTGACCCCCCCCACCTCTCCCAGCCTGTCCTCCCAGCAGAGGGGCTCCAGCCCTCCCAGCATCTCCGGGGCCTCCTCTGGCCCCGCTCCGACAGCTCCGGGGCCTTCTGCTGTGGGCCCCCCCCGAGCTGGAGGCAGCACTGCAGGGGGGTCTCCCCAGAGCAGAGCAGAGCAGAGCGCAGCAGAGGGGCACAATCCCCCCCTGGCCCTGCTGGCCACGCTGCTGGGGATGCAGCCCGGGGGGCGGGGGGCTTTCTGGGCTGCCGGCGCACACTGCCGGCTCCTGGGGAGCTTCTCACCCACCGACACCCCCAGGCCCTTCTCCTCAAGGCTCTTCCCCACCCAGCCTGGATTTGTGCTTGGCATTGCCCCGACCCTTTTTTTTGGCTCTTTTCCCCCTCAAAACTTGAGCCAATTCACCCAGCCGCGGGTTTATCCCAGGGTGGGGATCAGCTATGGTGAGAGAGGGACCCACTCCTCACAGCAGCTGCTTTGCCTGCGGCTGTTCCCAGGCTGGTGGCCGGGGGTGAGGTTTTGGGGACATCCCTGAGCCTCAGCTGCCCCACAGGGCTGGATCCGGCCTCCCACCCCGGGGAGCGAAGCGGGCAGCAGAGGGATGTGCGCCAGCGCAGCCCTTGCTCCTGAGGGCATCCTTACGATGCGCACGTCCCTCTGCACTGCCCCTTGTCCCACGCAGGAACCCGAGGTGCTGCGACAACCCTGCCACATGCCTGAAACCTGTCCTGAGGTTGTTCCCCACCTTAATTTAAATTGGGACATTTAGCCATGGCAAGTGGCTGGGGAAATCCCCTCGTTTCTCTGCAGAGGGGTCCGGAGCTTTTTTTGGGGGAATAAGGTCAGTCTTGGGGATCCATTAATGAAGCTGGAAGGCTGCGGTGGGGGGTTCAGGTCCTTGGCAAGGTCGGTTCCACCAGGACAGATGGATTTGGGGGTCCCAGTTCCCAGCAGGGCTGCCTCGGTGTGCACAGGGACCCTCGGGACCTTTTCCAGTGCTGCCAACTGGGAGCCGAGCGGGCATCCCAGTTAACTGAGCTGCCCCTTCCCATGTGGGGAAGCAGAAGCATACCTGAGATCGGCCTGAATCATTTTGGGGCAGTTTTTCCTTGTGGGGCCCTCCACATGGTTTATTTTATATTGTTTTATTTCATTTTGCAAGCCTGTGCCTTAAGCACGGGACGGGAATTACGAGGAAGGCAAATACCGTTATTCAGCGCATGTCTGTGCACGTGGTCTTTCTACTGAGACCTCTCTATTACAGCTGATGGTATATAAACCAGATTTATCTATCTCAGAAAAATTAAAATGCTTTCTTTTCGGGGGGAGGGGGGGCACAGAATATCTTGCTTTGCTAGCGCTGGTGGGAGGCAGGGAGCTGGTGGGCAGGAGCGTGGGTGGGGATGCTCAGCGTGAGCCCTCCCTGGGTACCTTGTAAAACACCGTGTGGCGGTGGCATGGTTCTGCCAGAGTTGGAAGGCTGTTGATCTGGATTTTCCTGCTTTTTTAAAAGCTTTCTATTGATTATTCTGCTTTCCTGGGGCTGGCAGCTGCTCACCCCCAAACCTCGGCAGCGCTGGGGCATCGGTCTCCTGCTCGCTCCCCACTGTGCACTGGCCGGGCACGGTGGTGGGTTTCTCTCCCGATGTCCTCAGCTCCTGGACTCGCTCTGCTGGGACGCTGTGGGGGAGCGATGGGTAAGGAGCAGGCAGCGTCATCGCCTTGTTGCGGTGCAGTATTCGAAAATAAAGTGGTTTTGGTATTTTTTTAAAGACTACTATGAAACATGACTTCTGTGATCTTTCTCCTGTCCTTCCTTGGGGCCAAGGAAGACTCCTTCTTGTGCACAGCCATCCATCTGGCTCCCGGCACTGCCCCAGCGCTTCCCACCCTCTCTCCCATCTCTCCTTTCACAAGCGATGAGGCTTTCTTGGATCAGCCCTTCTCTCTGGGTTGGAGCTTCTGGCTCCAATTAATGGGATTTCTCCTCAAAGAGCTTGGTCACTCCCCGTCATCCCAAAATGGCCTCATCTGCTGAAGGTGGAGACTCTCTCCTCTGACAGCTCAGGGTAGGGGCAGTGCCAGGTGGTTCCCAGGAGCAGCAGATGCCCCTTGCCTGCTCCAACCCCCCAGATCTGGCTCCCAGTCACAGACAAGTGGCTGTTACCCTGTGCCTCGGTTTCCCCATCAGTAAATACGGGTGTGATGATTGCCTGGGCAAAGGAGGGAGGGCCAGGGGTTCATGCCGGTGGACAGTGCAGGGAGAATTCCCTTCTCTGCATGGCCTCAGGTGAGTTATCTCTTCCTTGGGTCCCTCTACCAAAACCTGGCTGGTGTTCTGCTGCTTTCCAAGAAAGCTGAGGCCATGCTGGGGGCAGTGGGCCACAGCACAAGGAATCATAGAATCATTTAGGTTGGAAAAGACCCTTAAGATCATCGAGTCCAACCATCAACCTGACACTGCCAAACCCACCACTAACCCACGTCCCTCAGCACCACGTCTGCCCCTCTCTTAAATCCCTCCAGGGATGGCGACTCCACCACTGCCCTGGGCAGCCTCTTCCAGTGCTGGACAACCCTCTCAGTGAAGAAGTTTTCCCCATTCTCCATCCTAAACCTCCCCTGGCGCAACCTGAGCCTGTTTCCTCTTGTCCCATCGCCTGTTCCTTGGGAGCAGAGACCGACCCCCCCTCGCTACCCCCTCCTTTCAGGGAGCTGTAGGGAGCGAGAAGGTCTCCCCTCAGCCTCCTCTTCTCCAGGCTGAACCCCCCCAGCTCCCTCAGCCGCTCCTCACAGGACGTGTGCTCCAGACCCCTCACAGCTCCGTCGCCCTTCTCTGGACACCTCCAGCGCCTCAATGTCTGTCTTGTCGTGAGGGGCCCAAAACTGAACACGGCACCCGCGGTGGGGCCTCACCAGTGCCCAGTACAGGGGGACGATCGCTGCCCCAGTGCTGCTGGCCACACTATGGCTGACACGGGCCAGGATGCTGTTGGCCTTCGTGGCCGCCTGGGCACACTGCTGGCTCATACCCAGCCGGCCGTCCACCAACACCCCCAGGGCCTTCTCCACCAGGCAGCTTTCCAGCCACTCTGCCCCATCCCGTAGCGGCCATGGGGTTGGTGTGACCCAAAGGCAGGACGCGGCCCTGGGCCGTGGTGAACCTCACACCATTGGCCTCGGCCCATGGCTCCAGCCTGTGCAGACCCCTCTGTAGAGCCTTCCTCCCCTCCAGCAGGTCAACACTCCCGCCCAACCTGGTGTCATCTGCAAACTGACTGAGGGTGTCCTCCATCCCCTTGTCCCGATCATTGATAAAGATATATAGAGGAGCCTGGGGCTGTCCCTCTGCCCGCAGCAGGAGGAATCTGGCGGTGTTTGGGGTGAGCAGAGGCGGCCCAGCCCGCTGTGAGGGAGCAGGATGGGGAGGCCACAGCGTCTTCCTCCTGAACCTTCCTCCCCCAGTGCCTCCCTGCGCTCTGTGGCCATTTTGGGGGGTGTGGGTCCAGCTGTGCGCTCAAAACCTGATGAACTTGCGCTCAGGGACATGGATAGTGGTGTGCTTGTCAGTGTTATGTTAATGACTGGACTAGATGATGTTTTAGGTCTTTTCCAATCTAGGAAATTCTGTGATTCTGTGATATTCTGGACGGCATCTCCTACAAACTGGTCATACACCACTCATCGCTCCAGAAGAACAACTGCCGACTGACCACCAGCCCCGGGACCACCCCAGGCCCCTTCCTGAGGGAGAGACCCGCGCTGGTCTCCTCATGCGGACACGCCGCTGCCCCTAGTCCTGCAACCCCTAGGCAGAAGCCACCCAGGCCCCGACACTCGGAGGGGAGCGGCGCGACGGGCCAAGCCCGCCTCTGAGCGGCCACCTCCCCTCGGCCGCCATTTTCCTCACGCCCCCGCCCTCTCCCCTTAGCTCCGCCCCCGGCCCCGCCCCGCGCTCCGCTCAGGCGCGCCGCGGGCAGCCCTGTGCGGGCAGCGGCCTCGCGGGGGCCTCGCCGCCGGGCCTTGGCATTTCCAAGATGGCGGCGGGGCCGGCGGTGTGAGGCGGGAGCGCATCGCCGCCGCTACCGGCGCTACCGCCCGCGCCTCCTCTTTCTTCTTCTCCTCACCTCACTCTCGCCCCGGCCCCGCTCCCCGCCCCCCTCCCCGCAGCCGGCGGCATGCTGAGATCCACCGGCTACTTCCGCGGCATCGACTGCCCCTTCCTCAGCGCCGGGGGGCCCGGTGGGGGCCCGCCCTGCCGCCGGCCCTACTGCCACTTCCGTCACCCCCCGGCAGCGGCGGCGGCGGCGGCGCGGTGCGGAGCCTCTGGCGGTCATGGCGCAGGTACGGCCCCGGCCCGGCCCGGCCCGGCCCGGCCCGGCCCGGCGGGTCGCGATACCTCCTTTCCCTTCCCCCCGTCTCTCTCCCCGTCTCTCCGGGCTGTGGCTGTTGCTGGCCCTGCCGCCCCCCACCGCGGCCCTGCCGCCCCCCAGCAGCAGCCTGCCCTCCCCCTGGCAAGGACAGGCCCCTGCCCTTCCTCCCTCTCACGCCTGCTCACCATTCAGGGCCTGAATCTGCCTCCGACTCCTAAATCCCACCTGCTCCCAGGGCTGAGGTATTGACACCTCCCCCCCCCCCCAGGCATTGCCCTCCCCCACCCCACAGATAGTGCCCCCCCCCCCCCCCTCGGGTATTGCCCCCCTCCCCCCCCCCCAAGCCCCTCTCGAGTGGGCTGTCCCTACGGGGGTCTCTCAGCATCATCCAGGTTGGGCCCCCTCACCCCTGAGCTCTCATGTCTGCTCGTGCTCAGCCCTGCCCGGGCTTTGGGCCCTTGGTTGTCCCCTCTTGTTGACTCCGAAGGAGGGTCTGAAGGACCATTTCTGCCCCACCGGGTAAGAGAAAGATAGATGTCTCCTCTTCGTCCTCGGTTGGATCCCACAGTTGCCATCTGACACAGGGGTGGTGGGGAGCAGCTTTCCAAACTGCCCGGTTGCCTGAGGACTGCCTGTCTCTCATCACCAGGATGGAGCCTGCAGAAGCGCCGCTCTGTTCTGATCCCTTTCTTTGTCCCTCCGGGCACCCTGGCTCACGTGGTAGTGAGGTGTCAGAGCATTTTTTCAAACCTCTGTGCTGTCACAACCCTTCAGGAGGTGCATGGGTTTGGGGAGCTGGAGGTGATGTGTTTTCTGGTCCGGTCCCTGGAGGCAGGTCCTGCTGGTGGGGTGTCATGGGTGGTCTGCCATGAGCCAGCCCCCCTCCTAGTGGGGGACTTGTCAAGGCATGGAGTGCTGCCAGGTTTCTCAAATGAAGAAATGGTTTTTTGTCTACAAAAAAAGATGTTGAGCTATTGTGCTCTGCCGTTCTTCCAGCAACTCTTGTCATTTTACTTACGTTATTTGCTGATCTACTTACTTTATTTGGAGAGAAAAGCATTCATTCTTCTCCCTAGTAGAATGCTGCTTGCTTTCTTTTTGTTAAAGCTTTGTTATTTCAGTTAGGTATACTTGCTAGTATGTATGGTCTTGAACAACCCGAAGCAGAAGTTGTCAAAATAAAGCACAACTTGTCGTGTTTTTTCTGTGCTTGCTTAACTTTGGGTTATTCACAAGTTTGGAAGATGATTAATTTTTCGTGTCTCCTGGTTACCAGGTCAACTTACCATGACTGTGGTTTAGTTTAAAATAAAGGAAGCAGACTCAGGGCTGTCACGGGCAGACAGATACCATATTAGAAAGACAAAAGTTTTTGCCTCTTTCAGTGTTGTTTTGAATTTGAAAAGCTCCCTAGAACCCTTTAGGGTAGTCCTCTAGATGCTTGATATTATAGTTATCTTTCAGTGTACAATTCCTGGTTGTCTTTAAATATCTGTAGAGTATCAGTTTTGGAACTAGACTTGCTCATTTTGGTCTGCCACCTGAAACAGATTCTGCTGTACTAAATAAATGCTGGTGCTGGTTTTGATTTTCGAAATGGGGAAGTGGAGGTTGGTCTTTAGTGAAACCTCCTGGTGCACCTGGAAAGTGTGTGCAGCTTCTAATACTGGCTGAAAAGTGTTAATGTAAGAGCTGAGTGTGAATGACAAAAAAGAAATGATCCCAGCGCTGATGTTGTTAGGCCTGGCTTGGATGTGTTAGCGACCCAGGAGAGAAAGCTTGTGTTTTGAGGAATGAGACCAGTTTACTTACTGTGTTATGGCTCTTCGAGAAGCTCTGGCTTTTGTAAAACAAAAGCTATCAGCACAGGTCTAGTTTTCCTGGGTGAAGCGTCTGCTGCTTGTGAAGGACGCAGGATCCCAAGGCTTAACTTCCAGCCTGCTGCCTCCCACTCCCGCCAGCCGGTGCAGCGCCTGCTCCTGCCCTCTTTCCCAAACTCTTGGCATCTAACTCGTGGCACGGCTGGCATAACCAACGATTTGTAAATTCCGCCTCAGCTTAGAGTTAGGCTTCAACCATTTTTTCTACGTTGATTTCAATTGAGAAATGGAAAACGAGTGATGAACCAGTGGTAAAATGCTGTCTTTTAGAAAGGGCTTCAGCACGCTTGTGTAAGGTGCCTGATTTCTGTGGGAGCGGAGGACGCTTTTGCAGTTATTTGTTAAGCGGTGCTGTGGCTTAGCTTCATCTGAAGGGTTCAGGTTGAAGTGCTCCTGTCTTTTCCTCTGTCTGTCTGAAGCTTGCCTAGCCTGGAAAGATGTATTTAAGGTTTACACTAGAGGGTGTAGTAGTTTAGCTAGCAACCAGGCAACCACCCTCTTAAAGCAGGTCCAACATAAGTTGCTCCCTGTCAGTGAAACTGCCTGTCTTGTTTTAAAGTAGCCTTATAACAGTGCACTGGGACATATTTGACCTATTTAATCGTGTCACTCTAAATAAACTGTAAAAGCGTGTTTTTTTTTTTTTTTTTTGCCAAAGCAGGTGGGTATCTATACCAAGAGCTACAAGATCTGTGTTTTCTGGGATAGTGCCTAGAAGAAAGGACAGCATCTAAAGAATCAGCCTGCTAAACGTACTGATTCAAGGCTGATGTTAGCTTTAGTGTTTTGGATCACCACAGGACTGGCAGTAACCTCTCAACTCTTAGCAGATCTTCCGTAGCCTTGAAAGTAGTTGAAAACTGAGGAGCGGAGCTGGCCTTGCCAGGCCGTGGTGGGAGGAGGCTGTGGACGTGTGCCAGATGGAGCAGCGAGGAGGTGAAAAGAGGAATTAGTGGGACGTAGCCCTGTTCCCCTTTCCTTTACCTCTCTCGCTCTTCCAGACTTGCAGAAGAGCGTAGTGTTCGGATGTTTGTAAATAAATTTTTCTTATCGTTCATACGGTTCTCTCATGGTCCCAACCTCTGGGAGACAGTGGGGAAGAGGCCTCCGCGCATGTCAGGGGATCAGCAGCAGGAGGACTGAGTTTTCCCCCGTCTGCTGCTGTTTGCAGCGTTCCTTTCTCTTCCCCTCTGAAAGCAGCTTAGAAATTACAAACTTCTCAACTGAGGAGGGAACTGGCATGATGCGTCTGGTCTGTAGGGCATGTTTGATCTGGGTTCTGAAATGTGTTATACTTCATGTGGGAAATCTATTCCAGTGTCTTTACTGCAAGTATCTGCCTGCCTGGTAAAAGAGCGTGGCTACCTAGAGGCTTGCGGAAATCCAGTGCTGGCTGAAAGCTGAGGAAGGTGCTGGGGCGGTATGCACTGACCGATGTGGTATTTCCATGGTGCCGTTGGTGGGCTGAGAAATGGGACGTGAGCCCGTGCAGGACTGGGGATCTGGAGATTGCAAATTCTAATCCTGACTTGGCTGAAGTGCTTTTTCCATCTACAAAATGACTAAAACCCACCTGCTTCAGAGCAGGATGAAAAGATTATTGAATGCGCGTGAAGTGCTTTGAAAGCGTGCTGTGTAAGTAGGGAAGAACTGCCTTCAGTCCTAAAAGCATCTCTTCAAGAGCTGTAGAGGAGAAAAATAGGTCTCTCTTTAAAGTCTAGGTCCTGAGTATGCTGAAAGGCATAAAAGAAGTGTAATACATCTCTTCATAAATATCTTAAGGAAACCAGCTCTTTGGTTTGCTGAGTTTGATAGTAGCTGTCAGGAGATGTTTAAGAGGTGGATGTTTTTTGAACTCGGAGCAGAAAGCTGCGTCTGGGTCTGGAGGTCTGAGTTCCTTTTTGTTTGCTCTGATCCTTGTGTTAGCGTGAGATGGGAAGAGCAAGGCTTTCAGCACCCTGCCTTGAAATACTTTATTCTAGAGCAGTGCATACTGGGAATCGCTCGGCAGTTTTCTGGTGTGGTCCAAAGCTTGTGGAGCAGTTTTCTTGCTGCGTGGATTTTCTATTTGGATGTGCAGGGCTTTGCAGATTAGATCTAGATTGCGTCTTTGAAAGGTGACAGGATGGGTTTGTGTGGTACTGTCCAGCGATGGATTTTCACCTCTGTTTGATTTATGGTACTCAGCCCACAAGTAAGCTGCTGTAACGCTGTTTGGCTCCTGTTTGCCCAGGTCAGGTGTGGAGAAATCCATGGGCTTATCTCCCCAGCTTTAACTCTGTTGATCCTGTCACTTCTGCAGGATGGCACTTCACCTCTCCCTTCTTCAAAGTCTTCAGCTGAAGAACAGCCACATGGGATGGCTCTGACTTGTATATAAAACGCTGTGCAAAATGATACTTGGTAAAACCTAAAGTGGCTCTTTAAATGCTAAAACCCAGCTTTAATCATCCTCAGCCCATGCGTCACCGTAGGATCGAGGGCATTATCTTCACCGGTCAGGTTCCTCATGCAGCACGTTGCCGAGAGGCTGCGTGTTAAACTCAGCCGTGTTTGGTGGGAGCAGCCTCTCTGCATTGTCCGGGATTGCGTTTGTATTACTTACGTTGCAGTACATGTTTCATGCTGTGTGTAGAAAGGATGAAAAGAATCTTTAACAGTTGCATTTTCCTTCCTATAGTTGATGTGACAGATCAGCTTCTTGTAGGAAAGAACTGTTGTTACTATATTTGCTACAGGGAAATTGAATGAGCAGAAATGGAAACTTATCAACTGCCTTTGGTATTTCTTCACCAGGAGAAGAAATTGGGTGCTTTGGTGTTGGGTGCTCTAGTCCGTGAACTGTGTGTGGGGGGCATTGCTAAGACTGCTTTTTTTCCCCCCCGCATTTGTGTTTAGGACAGTAATTACCAAAATGTCACCGGTGGATGTTTTTTTTAACTGAGTTTTGAAATGAAGAATAGAAAACCCACTTGACGGTAAGGTCAGGATGTGTCTTCTCTTGTAAATCATGGTTTTCCAGCGGTTAAGGGGTTCTTGTCTTTAACTAGACTGTCCGTTATGGCAGTTTTCCTGTGGGTGGGCAGGTGCAGCTGCTTTATGTGTCGGGATTTTAGCGTGGGCCGGTGGGGCACTTCCCATTTTTGGTCCTTCTGCAAGTGGTAGCGTGGCTGTGGGGAGTCTCGGCCCTGAGCTTGCGCGCGGCTCATCCTCGCTCCAGTTAAACATGTAAAGAGCAGGAGGTGGGAGCAAATCTCCGTCAAGCCGGAAGGATTTTAAAGGCTAAAGGTACAGCGACCTGTCTGGGTGTCGAAGGCACTAGTGTTGTGCCAGCATTTGTTTGCCCGGGCTCCTCTCCACCCGCCCCAGGAGCCCTTTGTCTGCTTTTACAGGATTTCTCTCTCCAGTGTGGAATATCTTGCCTCACTCTGATATTTTATCTTTTTCCTCCTCTAGTTGAACACTGCGGTGCTGCGATAGTGCTGGAGGAGCAGAAAGCACAATTCACTAGTCCTAGGTTTTCCCAAAGTGCTTTTCCCTGGGCTGCGCTGTGCTGGGAGAGGTGGGTCGGAGGCGCTGGGGCGGCGTGTTGGCTCACGTAATGCTGAAGACGTGGCAGCGCTGGGCGGCAGGCAGGCACCGACAGGCAGGGCCAGGCTGTCTCCCTGCCCTGCCTGCAGCCTCCTGCCCCGCTGGGACCGAACGTGGGCTGCGGGGCCGGAGAAGTGGGGTGGCCTTGGGCTCTGGCTGGGGTTTGTGCTGCTGGGGGCAGGGAGGGACCCGGCGGGACAGGGGGACCTCTCAGCACAACCCTGGGGATCACCCGCCGATTGGGAAACCTCTGCGCTTGCCAATTTGGTTGCTCAAATCAAGTAAAAAGCAACGTGTGCAGTTGGGGAAAGTACGATGTCAAAAAATTCCCCAAGGTGATCGTAGTAGCGCTAGGAAAGAAGAAACCAGTCAAAAAGCCCCTGCAGACACTCCAGTAAAACCCAATCTGACTCAGGAGTAAATGAGGGTGAAGGCGGGACTTTGGGTTGGTAAGTCCTGCCCTAATTATCTCTGCAGCCCAGAAAGTGCTGTGTCAGCACATGGTCAGCGGTATTGTGCCATAAGCCTTTGCCGGCGTGTCTTAGCAGTACCAAGTAGATATTAAAAGCCTCAAGTACAGCATGAACAAATATCTGCAATATTTATTAACCGCGGGGAGCTCAGGTAATTCTTTGAAGTTTTTGACTTACTGTGGAGTGAAGTTGTGTTTTTGTGTGGGTTGCTGTACGTGAAGAAGCAGCTGCGAGAGAAGTGCCTTCTCCAGAGAGGCTTTCACGTGTCAGCCGTTCATTTAACGTGGGGCTTTGGTCCTCGGGGTTGCATCTACCTCTGAAACACATGGACTATGCAACAAAACCTCAGCTCCGCTTCGGAGGGTTTAGTTGCACAAGGATTTTCGTTTCTCTGGGAGATTCAGCCTTTTTATTAAAGAGAAGATCTGTGCTGAGAACCGGGGAGTGTGTTGGGTTCGCTGGTTAAAAGAGTCTGTGGAACTGCAGGTGTCTGAGTCGTAAAGGAGCTGCATAGTATTAATTCCGGCTTTTGAGTTAACTAAAGCCAGGCAGGTTTTAAAACCCCTTTTAAGTTTTGGTCTTAGTCCCTTGTAAGTCACAGCTGAAGTTTTTAAATGTAATATAGCTTGAAAGGTGCTTTTCTTTAGTTTTTAACTTTGTTTTTCAAAGTGTCCAGTTGTGCCTATATTTGAAATACTGCTTTTTTGTTTTCCTTTTTTTTTTTTCTTAAATGGGAGTTTTTCACCCGAAATAGTTAAAGAAATAAGGCAGGTGTTGAGAAGATAAGTTATCTTGAGCATGCCAGAGAAAGGCTGGAAAATTAAGGGACTGGTGGGTGAGGAGTAGTGTTACTGCTTGTGACCATGCTGGTCAAAGTAAATTTTCAAGGCAGAGTTGCATAGAGAAGAAAAGAAGACACCAGAATACTTGAAGTATTTCTTTTTTGTTTGTTTGCTTTTTGTTTTCTTATGCTTATTTGAAAAGAAGATGTGCTCTACTTATTAAGTTTTGGAGTAGATCCTTAGTTTTATGTAGCACTTATACGGGAGATGTGGAAATATCTTCTGGTCTGTCTTTTTCTCAGAAACAGAAAAAAATAAGTCTCCGTTAATTTTTTTTTCTTTTTTCCAAACAGAATTTCAACTTTTGTTGTATATTGAGGAATAACTTTAAAGCTAAAATGAGAGAGGGAATGGAAAGATCTCCAAAGAATCCAAACATTGACTATCCAGGTTAATGTATCATCGATTTTTAAAACGGTGAGATGCCTTGTAGCCAGCGTGATGACCGGCTGTGGGGTCGGGGTAGCAGCCTGGGGAGCAATCGTGATATTTGGGGTGCCAACCTTTGCTTTCTGCCCCTCTCCTGGCAAATACATCAGTTACGTTTCTCGTGTCCCTTCCTAGGTTATGGGAGAAATGTACCCATGGTGTGATTTCCCCTTAGGAAAACATTACATTTATCACAGATTTTGACAGCCTCTGATGCTCTTTGCCTACTGCTGTTGTTTTAGCACTGGAGCGGATGGGGCTGTAAATCACTGGGGCAATAGAGGAATGTAAACGATGGCTTTTGCATGGGCCGGACCGTCTTGTTCTGGCTTTTGCATCCTCGGTTTTAACTAGCGTTGCTGTGTGAAGCAGTGGCAGTCCCAGCTGCCCTCCAGGACTGTGTGTGAGGCTATCAAGAGGGTCTAGCTACCATATTTAGTAGGCTTGGGGACCTTTTAGGTACCTCTTCTGCTGTGCCAGAGACAAAACTCCACAAGTTGTGTTTTCTTGAATTAAATGATCTGTGTCCTGTTTCCGTGGATGTTGCTTTCTGAGCTGCTTTGAGGGTTGTTCCCCTAACATCCTCTGCTCAAATCAAGTTTCCTACCGGAGCGAGTCGTTCCCTGATATCGCTGCCTGCTTGGGAATGACACGGCCCATGTTGGAGCTGTTCCCTTGCTGGATTGAACCCACTCGGGCAGGTGTGTGTCTCCTGTCTGGCCACAACGTGTCGGCAGTCTTGGGCAGCTGAGCTGAGAAAATGGCTTATGGCTTGTACGAGGATGATGATGTCTGGCTGCTCTTGTCCCTCGGTGTGATCCACCCCTCCTTATTCTGGTTGTGCCACCCTCCGGTGAACCCCCTGGTCAAGCGGTTCAGCCCACGAAGATGGTCCTTCGGTGGCGCCGAGCGCTTCTGTTGGCTGAGAACATCTGGTGAAACCATACCCCGAACTTAAACAGGCTTTGTCACAGCAGGTTTAAAAATACCGCGGGGTGATGGATGACTGTTCAAACTTTTTTCAGCCTTCCTAATATAAGATTCTCTTTTCTCGTATTTGCTTCCTTTTTTCCACTAAAGAAATGACTGCGTTGGTTCATGATGTACTTTGACGCTGTGGCATCAAATACTTCTCGTGGAATAACAAATGCAAGTGCATAGAGGGAGGCCAGCTTGGGTTGGACTGGCTGCAATGCCTCTCAAACCTTGCTTCCCCGATGTTCTTAGACCAGCACGAGGTTATCTATGCTTTTAGTACTCAATTTTAATAACTAAATTTGCAATTTAAAAAGCAAAAGAAGGAGCAAAAATAATCATTAGGACTAGGGATATATTTAAAGTTGAAGAAACATTTATTTTAGCTCCTCTTACCTGCCCTCCTAACCCATTTACTCTGGATAATTATTTGAAATGTACTATTTTAAATCTCAGTGTTAATTATTTCCAGGTGGTTGGATTAAATTAATTGTTGGAAATTTGCTTTGGGTACTTGCAAACGAGGTCTGCGCCAAAAACCATCATTTCTTTTGCGCTGCTTAATTCTGAAGAGTAGGAAAACTCAGCCTGCTGGTGAAGCCTTTTTGAAACATTTTGTTCTTGAGAACCACTGTCTCTTCTGTGAAGCATTAAAAGAAAAGCTTAAAATAATTTTCCAATGGTGATAATTTTTCCGTAATCGCAAAGGTTGTCCATTTGCTAAGTACTGGCACTGTAAACACAGGCAAGCTGTTAAGCTAACAAAGCTGTTCTGATGACGTTAAAATAAAAATGCCTTTTCTTTTTTTTTTTTTTTTTTCCCTACAAAGAGGTCTCTCAACAGCTCTCACCTTCCCCATCTCCCAGTGAATGCACCTTTTGTTGCCAGCTCCAGGTGAGCCGGGAAAATGGGTGACTTCAGCAGCAGCGGGTCTTGAAAATGTTTGCTGTCTTTTGGCCCGTGCTGGTCCCTCTGCGGCTTGCCCAGCAAACCCGTCCCTTCTGAGATCCTAATTGCCGTAAATTTGAAAGTTTCTAATTTTTGCCTCCTTTTTGGTTAGCAGCAGCTGCTGCTGCTTAGCGACTCGGCGTTATATCTGGAAGGAAGGGAGTTGTCATCCGTGTCCCACATGCGTGCAAGAGACTTGACTCCTCTTCCAAAACCTGCAGGTTGACAGCGACCAGTACCTGTCATACATTTGGGCTTTTCTGAATTTAAAGCATCTGAAGTATGTGTTCTGGTTGGGTGTTTGGGGAAAAAGAAAAAAAAAAAAAAAAAAAAAGACACCTTTTTCTGCAGAATGATTCACCGTAAAATAAGTTTTGACATCAAACGGGTGACCTTGTGCTCCCATTATTCATTTAATGTCAGGCTTTGTTTACTGCCTTCGCCTGTTGCACAAACTAGAAGGACCAGTGTACAGCAAGGAGTTGCTAGCTTGGAGAAGCTCTGTAATAAAACAGCTCCGCCTCAGGACTGAGCCCTCGCTTCCTAGAACCAACATGACTGTAACCAGGAGAAAAAACAAAAAAAATCAGCCTTGGTTTTTGGGGAAGAATCTTGTTTAACGCTTCTATAACACTCTGTGCCAAAATGGCTGATTTAAGCGTAGTTCATTTTGGTATGTTCTAAAGTAGTTCTAGGTTAAATAAATTGTTCCCCAAGGTCCTATGTAAATTATTAATAACTTGTTTTGTATAGTGTTGATGTTAACTTCACCTTTTTGTGTCTCAGAAGGACTATTTCATATGTCTGAGGTACATTAATTTATTAGAATAGTTTATATTTTAAAGAGTTCACAATCCTACGAGGAGTCGTCATCTCAAGTCTCATTATCTCATGATTCTCAAAGGACAGTGCGGACTCTCAATTTTACAGCCATCCAAAAAAAGAATTATTTCACTACGTGGTGCCTCTCGCGCAGTTTGCTTCGGCAGAAGTACCGCAGACATCTTGTACATGACAAAAGCAAAACCAGCGTAGTTCATCTTGTAGTAATCTTTCTTGACGCCGTGGGTAGTCACGTTGGTCTTTGAAATGGAGAGGAATACATGCAAAAGCTGAAGAGGACTCCTTTGAATCTTGTATCCAGGTTGTCGGAAGGGGTGCGTGGGTGTAGCTGGGTGCCTGCCTGCGTGGGACTGGGCTGTCATCCCAGAGACCCTTTTCTCTCCTAGGTTCCTAGGAGGCATCTGAAAAGGTGGCCTAACTTCAGATATATTTAATTTCTCTGACTCTGGGGACTTGTGTGTGTGAATATATATGTGTGTGTGTGTGTGAAAGTAACGGAAGATTGGTGAGGAGGATTGTAAATACACTCAAGTGACTCGCACCTGGGGTGTCGGAAAACATATATATCACACTAATCGTTGTTTAGTCTCATGTGCTTGACAAGTAGAACATCTGTGCTTAGATAACGTAGGCCTGTGATGGACTCGGAGGCACCTTATCAAACATGCCTGAGATTCCTGCCCCGCTGTCGGAGAGATCAAAGCACAGTGGAAAACTACGTCTGCTTGAATCCCTGAAATACAGGCGAGAACAGCAGGTCGGGACGCTCTCACTCGCTAGCGAGGAAAAACTCTCTAGCAAGGATGCTCTGGCTCTGCGGTGCCTGCGGTCCCCTTGCATGTCTCTGCCCTGCTACTGCTTCGGAGATCCACCAGTTTGCGAGGTATCGAGATAGATTTACCCTTTGCATTTCGTCAGTGGTTTTGTGGTTGTTCCTGCATCCTGCCTGCGTCTGCTCACACCAGGTGTGTGTATGTGTGTAGAAATATAGAAATAAAATCCCCTTCTGCTGATGTTTCCACTACATTATCCGCAAATGCACGGTGGCCGAAGGTGGCAGTCCCGGTTAGCATCGTGGAGCCCACCTACACAAGTGTCTTTCTTGGAAAAGGGAGCCTTTGATCAGCGTCGCTCGGGTAATCCATCAGGACTCCTACACACCTACAAAAGAGCTCTTTCATGACGATATCTCAAAGCCTGCTGGCGTTCTCAGACATTATAATTTATTTTTACAGCTGGTCATTCCATTGAAAGAAAATGTGCAAATTGGTTTTATACTGCAGATGAACAGCCGAGAATCAGACACCAGGTCTGTGCTTAGGTTGTCTTCTACTTTCCCTGTATCCTGATATATTTAAAATAGTTTGCTTTTCTGCATGGACAAGATGTTTTTTATTTAGTTTGGGCGGGTTTTTATTCCTGGTGTGGTAGTGTTTTTTATTTTTATTTTTATTTTGACGAGTCTTTAGATCCAGACTCTGTTCTTGCCTCTGTTTGTTTATAGGCCACCTAATACTTATCTCTGCATAAACTATCAAGCTTTCAGCTGTTCCCCTAACAATGCTTGGGCTAAATTGTAGCTCTCCGTCTTGAGTTAGAGGGTAATAGCTGACTCCTCCAGACTTACTGCACTGGTCTTCTCTACTACTATGGAGTCGATGTTTTGCAAAGTGGTGAGAAAGGAGGTGGTGGGTATGGAGGGCTTTCTGTTCTTTATCAGTTGTTGGGCTAATTTATACCTCATTATTTTCTTAATCTGTTTATATATCCTAGCCTTGATGATGATGCTGTTTGCATCTAGGTTTGTTCCTGTTTTTTTTTTTTTTTTTTCTATGTTACCTGCGTTTCTGTGTGGTTTCTTTTTCTAACTAGGCTCTGGATATCAGTCTGTCCAGTGTACACCATCTGCTGAGATGCTCTGGTTTGCCACCTTCTCCCTCCCTCTCTCCCTCAGGGTGTGAGCTGTGCTGGGTGTCTTAATGGAGAAGAGCAGACGCTAATTTTGGAAATGCTCTTTGTGTCGTGGATGTAAAGCACTTTTGCAATAGGTGGAGGGGGAGCTAGTTACAGAAATATATCACCTCGTTCCTTTTTCCCACATTTCTGGTCTTGAGCACAGCTCTGACTGTCCTTTGGAAGATGGCGACATCATGCTGCGGTTGCCCAGAGTCCCTGCTCAATCAGGAGTTAATTGGTTTGGAAAAAAACTTTGCAGACCCAAGGGGGTAAAAACTGTTTTATGAAATCGCTGCCTTTATTTCAACCCAGTCTCTCTATTATTCTGCTTCCTTGGAAGCTAGCTCTGCCGACTGCTAGACAGGTTCTTTTCTTATTACCAAAGGGAGCTGTGCATTCACAGATCCTCTCAAACAAACAAACAAAAAAGAATAAGACACCCCCACCCTCCCAAAAAATCAACAAAAACAACAAAAAAAACCAAGAGAAGACTCAGTCTTGTGAGAACGGTAGAAACGACTCCTGTAAACACTATTTGTTTCTGCCTGTTATAAGAAATTCTGTCATCCCTGTTAGACCTGAGAGTTTGGTTTGGTGGTTTGTTGTTTTTTTCCTTTCGATCTTTTATCTCTGCTTACTGTTTTGTTCCTCTGCATATTCATGTTGGAAAGCCAGTTTTACTACTGTCCTTGCAGCAAAGAACAAAACGTTCCTCTGGAATAGCAGCATCCAGAGACACTATGATAAAACAAGGATTGAAAACTGTTCAAAGTGAAAAAACAAACGTTAACGTACTTGTAGCTTCTGTTAGCTTGCTAAATGCAGTCGTCTTTATTGCTGGGTTCCTCCATTTCTATTCTGATTTTCCAAGGTGAAGTTCTTTTCCTGCCTGTTCTTTGGCAAGCAGGGTGCCTGTCATTCAGCATGTGTGCGTGAATGATGTCCTTTTCCCTTCCGTTTCACCTCGAGTTGCAAAGGTAGGTGGGAGAGCTTGGGATACCATGGCAGAAAGTGGAGAGTGTTTATGCTTGTGATAACTGCTCCCATGTCCCTTTCAAGATGACGATTACAAGATGAGCTTTAATGGACCCTCTAGTTGTCAGTTTTCCCTTGGACAGGTTGCTTTGGTGTTTCCGCACAGTTCCATAGGGTGGACCATCACTCCTCAAAAGCTGTCCCGTGGAGCTGTGGTCGCAAGAGCCGTGCGGTGTGGTCCAAGCGTATCCTCTGTTCGTAGCCCTGTGTAAGAGAGGGCACCAAAGGGACTTGTCTGAAAAGAGAAACGTCAGATTGGCGTTCTGGGCGTTTAATGTTCCTGTCTTGGTGGTTGTTCTGTGCGGTTGGGTTGTGTTGCCTTTGGACCTGTAGTTTTTTCTTATTAGCAGCACTCAGTTTGTCAGTCCGAACAAGACTGATTTTCCTTTAGCTACCAGGAGAAATACTGGGCTGTGAGGAATATTGGAGGCTTTTAGCAGGCTTTAGGCGTTGGCATCGATAAATGAGAACCTAATCCACAGTTTTCATACTGGAATCCTCTTTCTTCCCTTGCTCACTTTATTGAATTAAGCAGATAATTCTCCACGTACTCAGCTCCTCTTGGTCCTAATACAGTGATTATTCTTTAGTGCCCTGAAGAATACTTAATTTATAGAGCTTTTCCATGAGTAATAAAAGCACTTTGTTAATAGATCTTTAGTCCTTAAGGCCCGTGAGTAGTTTATAAAATCTAGTCTAGCCACACACCTGCCAGAGAATGTCGCTGGTGGCTTTCGGTATCAAAAGTCTGTTCTGTGGTGCTGAGAACATGGCTTTTGGTAGTGTCTTTCAGTATTGGGTTTTGATGAGAGCAGACCTTAGAAAGACCTATTTTAAAAATTTTCTCCAAAGAAAATTTTACCTAAATTGCTGGCAATAAGTTATTTTTTCCTTCTCTTTTACAGAGCGGGGCTATGATCCCTACAATCCAGAGCTTCCGAGGCCCTCGCTGGAGGCAGAGGATGGTGGTCTGGCTGACATTACAGATGTGACACCCGGTATTCTGGAGCTGGAGCTGGTCAACAAGGCCATCGAGGCGGTCAAAAACGAAGTTGAGAGAGAGCAGAAAAAGTATGAGGAGCTGCTGGAAACAACAAAGGAGTTTAGTGCTTCAGAGACCTCCTCACTCGTTTCGAATACTCCTGTGTCAGCTGCTGGGACACAAAATGATTCATTTACCTCCTTAGAATATAATCCAGGTAGCTACAACTTTAATAATAACTCAGACTACAACCCTACTCCTCTCGCTGCTGCTGGCCGGTCAAGTAAATACACTTTGGATACTTCCCGATCTAAAGGTAGCTCACTGGAATATGTTCCCAAGGCTATAGTACAGAATAAAAAATACAGTAGCACCGTCACTAACAATAAATATGTGATTGATGACTCTAAGCCTTCTACAGACTTGGAATATGACCCACTTTCAAATTACTCAGCCAGGCTTTTGGGCAAAGCCACAGCAAAGGAGCCAAAGGGGTCCAAAAGGGGTAGGGTGTCTAGTTACGAGGAATCTTATTCTCCATCGCGAAAGAAGCTCTGTGAAGTACCCGATGACTATGAAGTGTATGCCAGGTTCTCCTCCTCTGAAGATGAGGCTGATGCGGAATATAAGCCAACTTCAGTTAGTTCACAATCAAAAGCTGGTTCTGACAGTGAATCAAATGACGGGTTATCCAACAAAGAGCAGAGCACCAAACTGGATGACTTTGCTTCCCAGGATAGCAAAGAAGCAGGAGCGCAATATGGCATGGAGGACCTTCCAAGTTCACAGAAAAATCTTGCCAAAAACTCATCAGACAAGAATGCGAAAGCAGCAAAATTGTGTTCTGGTAAGAACGACCATGAAACTGAAAATAAAAACAAAGACTCAAAAGACAAAACAAAAAGGAAGAAGTCAGATGTTAGTAAAACACCTGGCCTCGGTGAGGTTGGCAAGAAGGAGAAAAGTAAAAATACAGAAAAAGACAAAGTGCTCAAGAAAGAAGAAAAATTAAAAACTAAGAATGAGGAGAAAAACTGTAAAGATAAAAACGTCAAAGTAAAAACTGATGGGAGTGTAAAGAAAACTGAAAAACAGAAGTCAGAAAAAGTAGATGGGCTTAAGAAAGAAAAGTCTAAGTCCGCCAGCAGTAGTTCAGGGAAAAGCAAGAGCGAGGGTGTCATCAAAGGCTCTAGTACCGAGAAGCTGGGGAGCAGCAAGAAGGACTCCAAACTGAAAGCAGCTGACTTGAAAAACGGTAAGGAAACCTCTGGTCATAAAAACAAAGAGAAAGGGACCAAGTCTCCAGCACTGGAGCGAAAGAAAGAAAAGGTCAGTTCTACAGACAAAGGAGATCCAAAGAAGGGTCGGAAGCAGCGGAGTTTGAGTCACGTTGACCTGTTTGGTGATGAGAGTGGGGACGATGATGACAAAGGCCAGCCTTTGCCGTCCACGTTACTTGACGTGAGCTCGGACTCAGATGGTGATGACTGTGGTTCAGACTCTGAGAGTGAAAATGAAGGGACAAAGAAAGTGAAGCGCTCTAAATTGTCAAAGTCATCGTCTTCCTCAACGTCCGATGACATTGATTATTCCATCCTTGAGAAAGACTTGGACTTTGAGTCAGATCCAATGGAAGAGTGTCTCAGGATTTTTAATGAATCTACAGATGTGAAAACTGAAGACAAGGGAAGGCTGGGGAAACAGGTAATGCTGGTTCGGTTGGTTGATTCTTGCACGTCTAAATATGAAAGGATTCTGGTTTAGTTTAGTGGTGTTGCTTATTTCAAGTAGCTGAAGAGGGCTACAG
Organism: Vanellus vanellus; assembly: GCF_965231255.1. Taxonomy (NCBI): domain Eukaryota; kingdom Metazoa; phylum Chordata; class Aves; order Charadriiformes; family Charadriidae; genus Vanellus; species Vanellus vanellus. Next base: position 5,170,991 of record NC_138930.1, read on the forward strand.
AGGGAGACTCCGGATGTTGGAAGAATCTCATCTTTGTCATGACTGAGTGCTTTGAAGGATTTGCACCTGAATTTACCTGCTGATTGAAAGCTGCTGTGAAACGTAAGGATTCGATTGCCTTTTGTGTGGAAGGCCTTTAGCTTTCAGGGTTAGCAGTCACTTCTGTCTCCATCTGGTCTAAGAACCACGGTGGCCTGGGTGGCTGGAGGAAAGGCTTCGGAGAGTATGTTGTGGGTGCTTCAAAGCTCATCCAAGTTTGCTAATCTGGGCGATGCCATCTCGTTGCAGCATAGTTTAAGGAACGTAGTGGTAGGTAGAACCAGGACAATGTATTGGTGCAAGTAAGTCGATGTAGTTGGCACTGGACTCTTCGGAGACTCCCCAAATTACCGTTTCCCATTTTAAGTGTATACTGCAGATATTTTATGAGCATCTCTGGATACCTTATAGGTGTCACAAATAAGAAACGGAAGGTAAAATTTCTTCAAAAGGTACAAGGGGTTTCAGAATAAGGAGGTAAAAAGACGGCATTTACATAAAAAGCCTTCTGCAAGTGACTGTGAGGTGGTCACCAGAGGACACGAGACCCTCGTTTTCAAAGATTAAAACAGTCCAGAAGGAATAGTGTGGTGAGCAGGACTGGGGCAGTGATCATCCCCCTGTACTGGGCACGGGTGAGGCCCCACCTCGAGTACTGTGTTCAGTTTTGGGCCCCTCACTACAAGAAGGACATTGAGGTGTTGGAGTGTGTCCAGAGAAGGGCTACAAAGCTGGTGAGGGGTCTGGAGGACAAATCTTATGAGGAACGACTGAGGGACCTGGGGGTGTTCAGCCTGGAGAAGAGGAGGCTGAGGGGAGACCTTATCACTCTCAACTACCTGAAAGGAGGGGGTAGAGAGGTGGGGGCTGAGCTCTTCTCCCTGGTGACAAGTGATAGGATGAGAGGAAATGGGTTCAAGTTATGCCAGGCAAGGTTTAGATTGGATATTAGGAAAAAAATGTTCACTGAAAGGGTTATTAAACATCGGAAGAGGCTGCCCAGGGAGGGGGTGGATTCGCCATCCCTGGAGGTGTTTAGAAAGAGGGTAGAGGTGGTACTTGGGGACATGGCTTAGAAGTGGTTTTGTCAGGGCAGGGTAATGGTTGGGCTTGATGACCTTAAAGGTCCCTTCCAACCTCAGCCATTCTATAAGTGTAAAAGGCTGGAAAGCCGCTGCTGGCAGCGATCCTCGAACAGCCTCTGAGGCAGGAAAGTAGGAGCAGACAAAACTGGTCCTTCATCTTCCGACATCTGAGTTCAACTGGGCAGCGAGAGCAAACCCTCAGTCCCGGGAGCGGCCGTGGGCAGGACTGTTTGACTTGCTGTCCCACCCAGCGCGCCCGGCTTTTCTGGGTAGGATGATTTTGCTTGTGTACAGAGCAGGCCTTCAGGGAATTGGATGGCTAGAGCTTTAAAAAAGAAAAAGGTGATAAATTTGGCAATGGTGAGAAAACATCCCAACCTTGTATTACCTCTCTGGCACATCTGACTGCAGTGTGGAGGTATCGGGGTTGCCGAGTCAGCTGTATTGCCTGGGAGGCGTAGTGGCAAAATTGGGTGCCCTTTGTGTGCTGGGGGATTGGGGGTACCAAAGGACGAGTGTGTCTATCCAAGGAATTACTGAGTGGTGTCAGCTGCGGCTATTCTGCATCCAAAAGATAATGGCGGTACTGGGATGCCATCAGGGCTTCCAGTGTGTTCCAGTTTAGACCCCTTTGAACACAGCAAGACCCTCTTTGGGATTATTATATTTGGGGAGGGACTTTTTACAAGGGCATGTAGTGATAGAATAAGGGGGAATGGCTTTAAACTGGAAGAGGGGAGATTGAGATGAGATCTGAAGAAGAACTTCTTGGCTGTGATGGTGGTGAGCCCCCGGCGCAGGGTGCCCCGAGAAGCTGTGGCTGCCCCATCCCTGGAGGTGTTCAAGGCCGGGTTGGACGGGGCTTGGAGCAACCTGGGCTGGGGGGAGGTGTCCCTGCCCAGGGCAGGGGGGTGGCACTGGGTGGGCTTTAAGGTCCCTTCCAACCCAAACCAGTCCGTGATTCTGTGATTAGGGATCTGCAGGAGGGGCAGGGCGAGTGCAGCAGGAACCAGGCAACTGCGTGGTGGAAAGGCCATTTCTCTTGGTACAATTGTTTGTTGACTTTGAAACAGCTTCAGAAATTGGTGCTGGGTTTCAGGCTTTTCTTAGTTGGGTGGGTGAAATGGCCGTCAACAAAATTCTTCCATTCATGACCATCTGTGTGTGGAGGACAAAACGAGCCGGGATCTGCAGCGTGGAGAGGAGAGCTCATCTTTTGAAAAGAATGGGTGGACTATTAAAGCTTTTTGCTGAACTCTCTGTTGCAATAATGTCCCTGATCTGTTCAGAGAGAAGTCTGTGTTGCAGACAAGCGAAGACCTTTTTTTACACTCGTTAAATGCCTCGGTAGAAGAAACTATATAAAGCAGTTGAGTGTAATGATTTTCTTACAAATTACTAAGCATTTAGTTGATTTTGCTTGTTTGAAATTCACCTGTTCTTTCTTTAGTGTTTAGTCTAATTCCCAGCTAGGAATCGGCACTTTATTTTTGGCTTTGTTTCTTCAAATTGCCTGGTTTAAGTGAAAATAGTGTAAGGGCACACAGTGTGTAGCGGGGAAATACTAATCCGTTTTGAGCTTTCCAAATACGGGGTGATTCAGAACGGGCTGAATTCAGAAAGTACTGAACCAGGGGCTGCCTGCCGCTCACTGCAAACAGTTAATTCTGGCACGGAGTGGCAATGTTGGGCTGTCAGCAGCCCCGTGCGTTTCCTTTGCACGTGCTTTACCTTATATCCCTGCGCTGAAATTGAATTTCCCCCTGGTTTGGATAGGGAGGAACAAGCAGAAGGGTCCTTCTTTGAGAGATGGGTGTTTGTAAGTATGTGCCTGCTTCCCCGCTGCGTTTCTGGTGGGTGGGATGGGTCACGGGGAGGGTTTTTTTTTTTTGTTGTTTATGGAATAATTGTAGGTGGCTAATTGGAGATAATTGTTTATGGATGATGTAGATAGGACCCGTGTCGTTTGGTCTCAGGGATGTGCTAGTCCAGAGGGGAGGTACGTGCGGGCAGTGCAGGACTTTTCCATCGGGAAGATTCGCTTCGTGAGAGAGTTTATTAGGGATGTAACTGAATTAACAGATTTACTGAGTTCCTAGAGAGCAAAGTGATTCAGTGTGAAGAGCTCATCCAGAATGCCCTTGTGGCCATGAACACAAGCTCAGCCTGAGCGGAGGCTGAGCTCATCCCCAAATCCAGCCTTCAGCTCTGTTGCTGAATTTCTAAGAGACTCTCAGGCTCGTCTCTGCTCAGGGCTTTGCCAGAGGCTGTGTTGGAAAACTGAAAGTAAGATTGACTGGAGAGCAGCTAGTTTTGAAAAATAAACTTGTGAAGTGTGTTTTGTATAAACAAACAGCAGAGTCCAATTCAAAAGAAGATTTTAAAGTGGTTCCCCCCACCCCTGGGAGGGAGTGTGAGATGTTGGCTCAGAAGTAGCTTTAGCTGGAGAGGTGCTGTTATTTCCTCATGGGTTTCTGGCCCTACAGATGTGTCACCAGCGGCTTTGTCACCCCAGTCTTTCTGCAGATATGGCTGTGGATAAAACTGCAGAGAAGCATTTCCCAAAACGTGGAGTGGGGGCACCGTGGTTTGGTGGCGAGCAGGTTTTCAGGACCTGCTCTGGCAGCATGTTATACAAGGGCAGAAGTGAGTCAGCTCCCAAGTTCTTAAAAAAAAAAAAAACCAAACCCAAACCAAACAAACCAAAAAAAACCCCCACACCAAAACCACCCCCCCTGGATTTTAAGAATGCTGTGAAAGGCGAGGTGTGCGAGCTGTCCTGAATCATGAATCATGCCAGTGCTGCCTAGAGCACAGCTCGTGGAGCGACTGCTTGGGTGGGAACTGTAATGCTGCTGCTGTTCGGTGGCTTCATTGGTGGCTCTTGGGTTCAAAACGAGGTTTGTTTTAGTAATTCGGCAGCTGACCACGTGTTGTTCTCACCTGCAGGGACTTTCTGTTAACCTGAAAGGAGACTTTTCAGACTTTCTCATTGAGAGGGATCTTCAAGTCTATTCGGTTTTGGAAGCTTGTTCTTTTGTTTTCCAGCTATCCAAAGAGGAAGGAAATGAAGAAAAGGCAGAAGATAACTTAACTACCTTGTTTCCTGGCCAAAAAAGGAGGATCTCTCATCTTGTCAAACAAGGAAATGTAAGTGCAGAAGCAAAAATTTAGTTTCTTTAAAGTGAGGATTTTCTGTCCTGTTACGGCACTGGAAAATGACGCAGTCCCAGGTTCAGGCAGTAGCGCGTGGGTCGTTTGCGCTGGAATCCCTCTATGTCAGATTTCTTTCCTCCCCTTCCTGATTTCTGAAAAACGTGGGTAGGCATCTGTTACAAATGGCAGCAAAACTCTAATGAGCTTTCATAAACCCAAGGGTAAGCTGTGGAAGAGTAAATGGATTCTGCAGCTTGTAACTCATTGGGATAGATCGAGATGTTCATTTTTCTACAATATAGCTTCATTCAATCACTTAGATAAAAATTAGCTGGACACAAGGTCAGGCTGTGTCTGATGGTACTTTTCTTTGTCTTGTGGACCTAAAAGATGGCTGTAGGAATTTTGTCAGATGTTTCAAGCCATTACCTTATATCTGTTCTGAATCAGCCAATATATCAGCATTATCTTGTTTGATACTCTTCTGCAATTGTGAAAATACTTTGAATACAGAGGAGAAGAATGAAAAAAAAAAAAAAGGCAAGGAAGGCATTCAGATTTTTTTATTTCTTTCTTGCTGGGATTCTAATTCATGTTTTCTCTGAGGGTTTAATGTGTTTCCCTCCAGGTGCTGAGCACAGATTAGTCAGTTTTATGTTCCAGCAGAATAAGAGTGGAGACTTATGCACTGATTTGAGCTGGGTAGTCCAAATTAATTGTTCTTCCTTTCCTCTCTGCCTAGAAAAGGTTTCTTTGCTTTTAATAATTTGAAGCCCTGAGGTCAATACAACGTGTTTTACTTAACTACATATCTTCAGCCAGTTCGTGTGTTTTGATAAGGGCCCTTTCTTCCAAAGTGAAGAGATAAGAGACTGAAGCAAATGGGTTGGAAATTCATTAACTCAAATATTTATTGTAAATAGGCACCTTTTAGACACGTACAGATCTTTAAATACGTTTTCTTAATGTGACAGTTGATCCCAAAATGCTTTCAAAAGATGTGAGCCCCGGTACAGCCATTGCATGGGCAAACAGAGCCGACGTGGAGTGCTCAGCACTGCACCGGGACGTACGGTCCCTGGAGTATCTCAGCTCGGCGCTGCTGCCAGGTCTGTTCAGGAGGTGCCGTAGGACCTGATCTGCTGCTTTTACGTGCAGAGTTGAGGCTCGTGCTTTGCTGCGTCCCTCCAAGTCGCGTATTTGCTCAGTCTTGCTTGTGATTTATAGCTCAGGGACTGAGCAAGCAGAAGGGGAGGGAGCTGAGTTCTAGTTTAGTTGCCGGGGGAAATGGTGGGCCAAAGGAATTGAAGGTGAGGCAGAAAATGAGTGTCCTATCCTGCTCGGAAGTCTGTAATTATGATTTAATGGCTGACTGCGCTCAGGTTGGTATCCAGAAGCTGGTGTCGGCATCAGAGACCAGGAATGCAGGAGGTGCCAGCTTGCCCCCAATTTGCGGTCTGAGAAATGCCATGTTACAGACGGGCTGTGCGAGCGCACCCTTCTCTGAAGACATTTCAGGAGGGAAGGCCTGTTTCTCAGATTTCAAAGGTTATTCAGTAGTGTGGAGAAGTGTGTGCTACTGCTGGTTCTTTTGTACTTCTGCTGCTAGAAAACTTCTCTCTTTGCTGACATAATTTCTGGCACCTTTCCTGCAACCTAAATTTGGACATCAAAGAAAATGTGCATGTGTAACTTGTTTGTGCTAGTAACAGTTGAAGCAGTGAAATGCCTCCAGAAGTAGGCAGGGGCAAAGCCTGTTTAAAATTCAGAGCTCGGTTTATGTAATGCTCTAATCCCATAAATACAGATATGTGAGACTTTTAAGTAGTTACAGGAACTAGAGACCCGAAACAAGGCTGCTGAGAGGTGGGGAGCTGCTGCAGTGCGAGAGGAGACGGTACTGGTCCTTCAGCATGGGAAAGACAGAGAGGGAGAGAGCTGTAAAACTCAGCGTCGTGTAGCAAAGGGGAATGGAGAGCAATTGGCCACTCTTTCATTGCAAGATAAACTAAAGAAGCGTGCAGTAAGCAGCACGGGGCCAGATGCATTTTCTACTGCAGGACAGTAGAGCTGAGAGTATTGACGGTGTCCAGAAGTGGGTTAGGCACAGTGATGGGCAACATCATGCCATTAAACAAGCAGTTCACGTACCACCTACCAATTTAGGAACATGCCAGAGCGCTGGGAGGCCTTGCCAAAGGGCAAATCATTAACGTCGTGCTAATGATGTTAACGTGATGGGTGACTATAAATATTTTTGTTCGGGAAGACGGTTGGGATCTTCCCCTCTCAAAAACCTGTATTTGCGAACAGAGAGGGATTGAGGAAAAGAGACCTTTTCTTGAGTGAATGGAAGCCAGAGGGGGGATCGAGCAGGGGAGCGTGCTGGCTTAAACCCTTTTTGTCTGTGCAGGCAGAGGTCCCGAGCAAGCCCGTAATCCGGCCGTACCGTCCCCCCACCGCTCAGGAGGTCTGTTACCAGAGGATCCAGCTGGCTCAGCAGCAGGCGGCACAGCTGGCTGTGGCCGTTCAAAAGGCCTCTCTTTCTTTGCCAGGAGAAAAGAGGAGGATTGCTCACGTGCCAAATGTAGCCCTTTCCGCAGCAGCCAAACAAAGTAAGCCAGCAGCATTATTCGTGATCGGCTGTCCTGTCCTCCCCCCTGTTAATAGACGCTGCCTTCTGTTTAAACTTCTCCCGAGCAGATGTGAAACTATCAGGAGATGTGTAGCGTTGGCCATGACTTGAATCTTTGCTGATAGCGACCAGTGGAATGTCTTTCCTCTGAGAAATTCCGTCCTGTTCTGAAAAGCAACAGACTGGACGTACAGCCCTGTTCCTCAGTCTGTCTCACGCAGCCTTCCTCGCTTCAGCCTCTTCTTTTTTTGTTTCTGCCTTGGAGCATGTTTGCTCCTCGTTCCTTCTTCCATTCAAACCTTCAGAGGCAGCACGAACAGGGGGGGAAGTACTAATTAATGCTCAGAGGTATCCCTTTGTAGTTGGAAGGACTCAGAGCTGACGTGATGGGCAGTTAGTGCGTTGTTGCTGACAGGGTTACCTCTTTAAGCTCTGCTGACTCAGTTACCCCGAAACAAACAGAAATGAGGCACGTTTCCTGGCAGAAGGTTCCCTCATCCTTGCCTGGAAGGTGGTAAAATTACCCAATTTGTATCCCTTCCATTAGAAAAAATCGCAGCTTGCAGCATGGGTCTTTCATAGTAAGTTCATTCTGGCAACGTGAAGCCCAGTGGTAGGATTTCTACCTAAATATGTTTTCTGTTTCTTGCAGGCCTCGTGAGTAGTAAGACGACGGTTGCTGGCAGGAGTGTCACACCTTCCAATGACTCTGAAGCACCCACCCTTTCTCTGAAGGCTTGCACCTTAGCTGGGATGGCTTCAAAGACCACTAGCACCATCGTGCCGAAAAGGGTAGCGCACGTTCCCTCCTTACAGGTAAGAGAAATTTGAAATCTTTCAGGTCATTCCCCATTGAGGGTGGTACGTTTAACTGTGCTGCTCCGAACTTAGCACTCTCTGAAGAGCGGTGTTTTGATTAGCTTGATTAAATGGGTTTGTTTCTTCCTGGGGTTTTCCTCGATAGCATTGTATAAAAAAATTAAACACTTGAGGGGTAGGAGCTTAAAAAGATAGAAATACTTAAGTGCTGCTCTGATCTCTTTGAATATTGATCACTCATCTTCAGTTTGAGTCGTCTGTTGTGCTGTCTGGCTAGGTGTGTAGCTCTTTGTGTCAGGGACTCGGAGCCTCTCGTGCTCAGAAGGCACGGCTGGATCAATGGCCTGCCCGGGCTTTGTGGGCCATACCGAGGATGGTGATTACGAATAACGTCCCACAGTGACCTATATAGTTAAAACGTGGTCATTTAAACTTCATGCTGCTGTTAACGTTCGAGGGGGAAAAAAAAACATTTTTTTTTTATTGTTCTGGGATACTTGCCCAGCCTTTGGGTACTTTTGCTCTGAGGTCCTCAGCAAAGAAGTCCCTCCTTTCCCTGTGAGCACTGGGGAACGTGTTACTTGTGAAGACAATTCAGAATAGAGTTCCTCACGTAGCAACGTGTGGAGGGCATAAGAAGCTGTTTGCCGAAGTGGATGGCAAGGAATGTGGTTAGTGCCAGGACTTGATTAAAGGTATCTTTGTTGATATCTTGTGTCAAGATATGTCATAACATACTCTGATTATTTCTGGAGGAGTGAAAAGTCATTTTCTTCCTTCCCCACCCAAAAAGCCACTGCAGTAACATATAACTTGAAGCTGGTTAAATATATAAATATATAAAAAATAAATATATATAACTTGAAGCTGGTTAAATATATAAAAAAACCCAACTGAAAGGATAAAATATTTACCAGTGTTAACAGAGCTGCTTAAGGGTATCATATTAGAGGTCGAGAAAATATATGTATGTCATGAAAAGGACCAAATCCCCTTGAACAGAGCAGCAAAGTGGATGTCTCATGAGGAAAATAAGGACTCTTCCCGTTGTGACGGGAGCAGTTGCTCCCCTTTGAACATGCCCATATCTTCCATAGAGCTCTTTTTATTACAGATTGCTACAGATGGGTTGCTTTATGGATATTTCTTATGGATATGGAGAAAGACTGACAAAACAATTGGGTGCTTTAGAGGTGAACTGACAGTTCCTTCTCCAAAAACGAGGCAAATTGTGTTGATTTGGTGGATAAACTGGTGTTAAATGGAAAAACTGCAGTGGTAGGTTGTAACTTCATTCAACGTGCATGAGGAAGATGTCATTCAATTTAAGGGGGAAATCCTTTCAGGAGCATCACGATTGGAATTAAAAAAGGAAGGAAAAGCCCAATGCAGTAAAGTTACAGGAATCCCACAGAAAGTGTGGTGATTTAGCTGGCTACCAGCCTGGCAGGAGCGGGCCTCCCGTTCTCTCTTCACAGCCACAGTACGGAAAAGAAAACCACGTCTGTTGTGCGCATAACTGGTTCCATGTGTTCACGTCTCCAGTTCCAAGCGTGGCACTTGGTACCATCCTGATCTTGAATCCCTTAACGTAAGTGTCGTCATTTTCGTGGTCACGAATGCTCATACGTGTAAATGTAGTGCTGTGACTAATGCCGCTGGGAGTCCTTGGCTGCTGGATGAGTTGCACAATGAAACACGGTTGTTTTTTTGAAGTAGTTCAAATACTGAAGGTGGCATAAAAGCTTCAAGTGGCATTTTTAGTACCAAAAATGATGTATATTCTGTTTAGCTTTGGGCAGATTTTCAGAAAGGAAGTCACGCCACTATTAATAACATAGCAGGAAATGTGAGAGCCTCAAAGCAATGTACTACTTAAACCCTGAATAGCCTCTGTCTCTCTCTCTCTCGTCTCACCTCTAGAGCGCCAGCTTACAGAGGCCTGTTATTCCCACAGAATTTGGTGCTAAAGTCCCAACAAACATTCGTCAACGATATCTCAACCTCTTCATCGATGAGTGCCTGAAATTCTGCTCTTCTTCCCAGGAAGCATTTGACAAGGTCTGTACTGGTGCTTGCTTCTTATGAATAAACTCTGCAGCAGAGAATAACACGGCTGAGACCTTCTAAAATTGCAGCAAACCCAGAGAACTCTCTTATCCACACACCGTTCTGTAGAGGAGACTGGCATAATTCCACACTGGGCAACAGAAAGTGTAATTCCGGGGGGGGGGATGGGGTTTCCAGTAGGAAATCCCATCTTCCCCTGCATTCGGAAAGCTCGCGTGATCTTTTTAATAAAGAAGAAGGGACTTCGGGGAGCGCGTGTTATGGTGAAGCTGGACAAAAGGGCCGCTTGTTCAGGTACAGCAGCAAACACCTCCTGGAATCGAAGTGTTCAGCAGAGGTGTTTGAGGTAGATGTAGTTGGTAAAACTTGCTGCTTGCGATCTGCAAGGCTTTTAAGGAACCTCCTAGCAGTAGGAAATAGTACAGTAGGATTTCCAAAAGCAGAGTTGAGAAAGTAACGCATTTTATTGGAAAACCTTGGCCGTTAATGTTAGATGGGTAAATACGGGACGTCGTGCGGTGTGTTTTGTAACCAAAATAGATGCCACGAGGATTTCTTTTGTGGGATTTTGCCTTCACAGCTTCCTAGGGGGAATGTTCCCGTCGCATCCAAGCAGTGACCGTTTGCCAAACTTCCTTTTCTTGCCAGTTAAGATCTTGCGCTGCCACCAAAGTGGAGAAAATGGCCTTTCCCGGGCAGTTCCAGAACTGCTTTGTTAATCTCTCAGGGAAGGTTTCCCATGAAAATGCTTCTTCCAGCACTTTGTTTAAAATACAATTATTTTCTTCTCTTGCTCTCCTAGGCGTGCCCCAGAACCGGTATATATTTGTGCCATGTTCTTTATTGCTCGATTCCTTGACAGGCAATTTTTTTTTTTTTTTTTTTTTTGCTGTCATACTTGGATTCTGTACTTTAAGAGCCAAACGTTTCTTTTCTCCAAAAGCAGCAGTGGAAAGAGAGTATGTAGTAATGAATTGCCTTGTTTGCAGGCTCTGTCGGAAGAGAAGGTGGCTTATGAACGTAGCACCAGTCGCAACATCTACCTGAACGTGGCAGTGAACACTTTAAAGAAGCTCCGAAGCCTAGTGCCCAATTCCCCGTCCAGTACGAACAGTACGTACCACGTTTGTGGTTTAATAATCGGAGCCCTGCTTGGATTAGAAGCCGTGGAGAGGAACTTGTTGAAAAGACAGACCCATTTCTCAGAAGCATTATGCTGAAAGGCAAACAACTCCAGTTAGCTTTTTATAGTCTGGCAAGCTTTAATGGGCCTTCAAGAGGCAAGTCCTGCAATGCTTTGTTGGCTGTCTGAACCTAAATGGAGATAATGCCACATGGATTATTTTTTTTTTTTAGCACAAGTTCTTTAAAATGAAAAGCCCCGCTAATGGAGTAACTTTCACATGATGCCTTCAAAGTGATAGACTCGTCCATCACCGCAGAAATCTGTTACACACATTAAGCTTCAAGAGAGAAACGAAGAGGGTTAAGACATTTCATTATTGGCTCTCGAGAGGGTACATTAAACAATCAATTTGTGCTGTTCTTGTGAATTTTTTTTCCCCAGTCTCTTCCCTTTTCTCCCCTCTGTCTTCATTACCTTCATGGCCATTAGTCAGAGCGGCTGAACTTGGGAGGCTGGCCTTTAGGAGAGGGCTGCCAGTTAATGATTAGTAAAAAGCACCTATCTGCCATTATCTGATGTGCTGAGCATATTCTAGAGCTCCGAAGCTCCTTTCTAAAGGAAGTTGAGAGATTCAGTGTGGGAGTCTGGTCTGCGGGGAGCTAAACAACAAAGCTGCTCGCTGCGGGTGGGTGATCCCACCGTGCAGCACACAACTGGGTCGAGTCGCTTCTGTGCTTAGTCCTTTCTTGCTTTTGGCAAGGAGGAGGGCTTGCTGTGTGGAGTAAGCAGGTAGAGTTACCAGAGTTTCCAGGGGAACTGTAAAAATGTCCTTGCTGCCCTTAAGAAAAAAAAAAAAAAAAAAAAAAAAAGTTGCTGTGGGCTGTCGGTGCGAACAGAAAGCTCCTCATAGTGCTGGAATGAGAATGCTAGGCGAGCACCACCTTAGCTGTGCCAATTTCTGGAGCAGAGCAAGAATTCAAGAGGAATAATGCAGTCCTCCTTTTGCCGATGTGTAGTAGCCCAAACTGTAGGGCTGAAGTCACTTACTCTTACTCAGCTGGGTACCTGATCTCTCTCCTGTTTTGCTTCTTCCCTCTTCTCGCTGCAGAGACGAGTAACAAGAAAGTGGTGTCCCACGAAGCTGTGCTGGGAGGGAAGCTTGCTGCTAAGACAAGCTTTACTCTAAACCGGTCAGGGAGCTTGAGAGCAGAGGATTTAACAGGTAAGACCCTGCTCCTGCGAGGCTGTAACCCGTAAATTCTAGCTGGAGGTATAACGCTGTGACTGGGGAGAGCAGGATCTTGCTGATGCGTGGAGTGCTGTGATTTATCTGTGGGCCAGTGTTATGAGTTCTTACCTAACTGCAGTGCCGTGCTGCAGAGTCGTTCGGTGAATGGTACGCCGCTCCTCAGCGCCTTCCGTGCTTCCCCGCTTTGGGCTGTGTGTCCACTGATGTAGTCCACGTGGCTTTGATGTAGCATCAGTAACTCTTCAGAGCTGTCTCTTGTGCTTTGGGTATTACTGACTTTTGGGCTTTTGTTTTTGTCTGGATTTTACTTTAACTTTCTTGCCCTGAAGCAGTACTTTACAATGTGCCTGTCAGATTAAAAGGCAAACTTACCCATATCTCCATCTGCTCTGCAGGGCTCGTTTTCACCTTTTACGAATGTCGTAATAAGGTCATATCGTAGCCAAAGGATTGTGCCACAAGCATTATTCATGTTGGCTCAAATCGGTTATGGGTATTTTGGTTGCCAAGAGATGTAGGCAAATTGTCGAGGAGATCAGAGAAGAGATGGGGAAGCCACGGAGCAGAAGGAATTGACATGGAGAAAGCTTAAAAGGGCCTGTATAGCTCAGCTGAGCAACATCAAAGGGAGCGCAGCGATATTGGAAGGGTTTAACATAGCAGCGAAAGAAGAGATATTGAGCAGAGTGCAAGAAGTTATCATTATTCTGTGAAATGAAACGAACAGCCTGAAATCAGCAGCAGGAAGAAAGCTTCTGATAATGAATTTTTTAGCTAGCTGTGGGTGGCCTTAGAGGGGTATTCTTTGGGCTGCGTTACAAATTATCAGTTAAAGCATTTAAAACATGAAAATGGGAGAAGGCTCACATTGGTAACAAAAAGGCCTGAAGATGGACTCTTTGGAGGAATGCTGTTTCAGCTGCGTTTTCCAAACTTAATGCTGGTTATTGAAGAGGTTAAAAATCAGCTTGTGCACCAATGATGAGATTTTTAAATAAAATACTGCCCTGACACCTATTTCCGTGCCAATCCTAAACAAAGGCAGTGGAAGCAAGTTCAAAATAGTGGGAGCCCCTGCCAGGAGGCTCGATAAAGCAAAAAGCAGTAAGACAAACCAGCCCCTACTTAAGTGATCTGGCTTCAGCATTGTCTTTGTGTGCAGGAGCCGCCTTGTACCGGCGACTAAAGGAGTATCTCATGACTGAGGAGCAGTTAAAGGAAAATGGTTACCCAATGCCTCACCCAGAGAAGCCTGGTCGTGCTGTCCTCTTCACTGCAGAGGAGAAGAAAACGATTGACTGTAAGCTCTGCTGGCGCTTCCATTCCGCAAGGTTTGCTAGATACATTACAACTGGAGACGCCGGTCCTGCTTGCAGATGGTCTTTTTGCATAAAGACGTTCTCGGTCTCAGCGTTGGAGCCATTTGCTCCTGTTGTGATGGGTCTCCTTGGCTGTGACCGCTGTCTCTGCAGGCCAGCCGGTCGCGGAGGAGAGGAGCGTGGTTGCAGAAGTCTGCTGCCTTTCTAGAGGACGAGTTTCTTCAGCTTGCGTGTCATGAGCGTGTTATTTTTGACACAAGGTTTATAGTTTGTGGTGCGTGGGGCTGTGAGGCTGAGTGAGGTTTCTAATTGCTGCCAAAGGATATGAATTGGTCCGCGTTGCCTCCCTGGACGAGCTGCCTTCGGTCAGCCCCTGTGAGGGCACGTCTTTTGCTCTTGCTCACTCAGTGCAGGTTTTGACTCCAACTTCGTTGCACTAACCTGGAGGCCGCCTGCTGCTGTGCCAAGGGAATTGGTTGGAGAGGGGCTCCTGTTCAGCATCTGATGATGCTCTTCTCTTCCAGGGGAAGGATTTTTTTTGTGTGTCTCTGTGCCTATGAACTGCTCTTAGGGTGGGATATGGACCGACGTTGGGCCAGGCTGGTTTTGTGGTGGGTCGTGCCTTGCTGGTTTGGATTGCAGAGTTTTCTGCTTGATCTCTTGATGGCTCTGGGCCAAGTAGTTCCCAAAAGCCCTTTTTGCAACTGGACAAAGCGATCCCCCAGGTTTCTTCAGCACAGGGTGGGGTCCTCTTCTGTCTGAATTGTCTGAGCTCCTGTAGCAGGATTTATGCTTCTCGGACGCTGATTAGAGCAGGCTGGGATGCAGCAGGGATGAAACACGTACTTAGGGTGTACTTTGAGGTGCCTTGCCACACTCCTCTGAGCGTCTCTTTGGAGAGACCTTGCTAAAGTGTGTTAAGTGCTCATCCATGTTAACACCTTGTGTCTACATTTGTCCCGTGGTTGCTGAAGCAACCTGTATGAAAGCTCTCTTGCATCAACACTGTCAAGTACTGTATTTGTTAAAAGCCTTTTCTCCAGTTAACCAGCCAGCTCCTTTACATGATTCTGAGATCGTGTTCCTGTTTCTGTAGTTTCTGCAGATGTTGCAGGATCTTTGCATTTGTTCTTAACTAAAGCTATGGCTAGTCTGTTAATGCTGCAGCCACGGTCAGTGGACAAAAATGGTCTAGACTGGTGTTATGCAGAGCTGGGAATGTGCTAGCAGCTTAAATGCTCACACTAGAACACAGGGAATTGCATGGGCATCAGAAGCATGACAGTGAAGTCCTTTACTGGGGCTTTTTGCGTCTCCCTTCTCTGAATTGTGAGCAGGTGACGGGAGGAAGAAGTCCGTAACTGCCCTCTCGGTGGGCCAGGCTGTCCTGCAAGCGTTCCCATTTTTAGATGCTGGAGAATCCTTGCAGAAAAGCTGTGCCCAGGGAGAACTCAAATGTCATTTAGAAGTTACAAGGCACAGATCCCCTGGAAACCAGGCTTCATTAGCTCTGATGTCCAAAGAATGACTTATTTATCCTGTTTCTTAAAATAACTGTGTTAGAGTACAACGTAATTTGCTGTGGTTGGAGAAACAATGCAGAAAATGTTGATGTGAACTGTGTTGGAGCTGATGCTGCCCACCAAAAACAGTAGGGAGTCTTATGTTTGCCTCCAAGAAGTGTTTGGGGGGGGGGCAACGCTACAGGGCTGCATTTTCAGAGGGATTGCTGTGCCTTTATAGGAGTTTAAAACAACATTTTTAACGGGAGGAGTTGTTTCACCGGTGTTTGGGGTTTGAATGGTTCTGATTTACTTGTGCTTTGGCCAAGTTTAGCAGGTGAAGGATTTCTAGTGACCTGACTTTTGCTTCTCTCTTCTCTTAAAGCCTCCTGCAGGATTTGCTGTCGCTGTGGCACTGAGTACATGGTCTCAGCCTCTGGAAACTGCATTCGCAAAGAGGAGTGTGTCCATCACTGGGGAAGGCTACGCAAGCAGAGAGGTATATCTCTTCAAAGAGGGCTTAATCACATGCTAGCTCCGAACACAGAGTCCACCTCGGGTTTGAGTTGCTGTGGAACATTTTGAGGCTTTTGGGGCTTGTCACACTCACAGGTTGTGACAGTTCCTAGTTTTGTCACTGGGTGGCCCTGCTGCTGCTGAAATAGTCTTGCAAAGAGCTGCTGGTGAATAGTGGTACGGTCCTGGAAGTGTGACTCTGGGGCTGGAGCAGAGGTTGTTCATCTTTGTTTAAAAAAAATAAGAAAAAGAAAAACCAAACCTACCTGTGCAAGTCTTTTTAGCAGGCTAACTTGGGAGCACTAGATGTCTGTCGCTGCCCAGGAGAGTTTACTGGTCTTGGTTGAATTCATTTGTAGCCAGACGCTAACCTCGTTTGAGCTCTGTGGTTTTCCATCAGAGCATCCAGGTGGCTTCTGGAGTTTGTCTGGCTGAGACTTAAACTCTTTAGATTGCTGCGTGCGAATCCATACTTATTTTTCCCCTTTGTTTGACACATTATTGTTGCTGTGCTCATCCAGGCTATCTCTGCATGCGAGAGCTAAAGTTTAGGTATCTTGTGAACAGGACTCTTCTCTCTGACTCTTCTCTCTTATTCTTTCAGTGCCAGGTGGATGGGAAACTCATTACAGCTGCTGCTCAGGAGCTGTGGGTTCACCAGGCTGCCAGGTTGCTAAAGTAAGTCATTGAGCAACACCTTTTTATTCTCCGCGACATTTGTCCTTTGCTTACAGTGGTGATGGCTGTGTAATCATTGCTTAAGCCTTTAGAAGATTGGTGGCTTCCCTTAAGGGGAGGAAAACAAGTACTTCTTAAATATCTTTTGCTATGCAAAGGTAGAAAATTCAGTGTTTGGCAGGAAGGAGGAGACTCAGCCGTCTGGAGTGAGGCGGTTTCATTTGTTCTAAGCAAATGCCAGTGGACTAAGCTGCCCAGCAAAAGCTCAGATACAACCTTCGTTAGGGAGACATTGAGGAAGTGAGAAATAAGGAATTTCCTTTTAAAGAGCAGTCTCAGGGCCTTGACAACAGTGTGCCAAAACCTTTTCCCTGTTTTTAACTTTCCCAGATGCCTGTGCTAACGTTCTGCGGTAAGCCAAATCTTTTCTTAGTTTTCTGTTTACTGCATGCTCTTTGTTGTATTAAGGGGAGGAATCTTCCCAAGGAGCCTGTTGTAACACGTAAATATTACTTCCCTTGATGAGGGGGGTGGGGAAGGAATCCCAGCACTAGAAAGCAGAATGAAAAACCTGCTCAGGAATGGAGTTTTGACCATTTGATAGAGCTGAACACTGTTTGGGCTACCTTTGCGCGGGTACTTTTCTTTTTTTCTTTAGGCAACAGGAGAGTTGGCTTCCCAGCCTGGCATTACTGGTCCTCTCACACCATTGACTGAAGGGAACAATCCGTCTTTTGCCTCTTTGGGTCTCTGGGGATTCTCCTCATCGCTTGTTTCAGTGGCCTTTTTATGTTTGGCAGCTGCCACGCAGGGGAGAGGAGTGTGATGCAGAACTAAGCCAGAGGGGATCTAAAAGGGTCACGTCCAGTGGAAGGGGCTTCTAGAGCCTATCTGTTATAAGGCATGTTCTTGTCCCACTGTTTGAAGGACCTCAAGCAATAAACGGCCAGCGAGACTGGCTGCAGGTTCTGGAGAGGCGCGTGCCCTTCTTGTTGTGGCCAAAAGCTAGAGCTAGGAAGTGAGTTCTAGGGCAAAATTCAAGGCTTGTCGAAATAGGATGAATCGTCTGTACGGGCACCCTGCACAGCCTGAAGCATGGATGGGATCAGGCAGGCTGCTACTTCTGTTTCTTTTCCATGTGAAATTAGCTTCTCTTATTTAATCAGTGTTCCAAAAAAACATCCAGCAGGGAAGTCGAAAGAAATTGATGGGGCTATAAAAACACGACTTCTCCGCATGTTTTTGCGTGGCTGTTGTAGACCATAAAACCTCACGGCCTTTTAAGAAACACACAATCTCTCTAATAGCCTGTTACTCAATGAAGCATGCCACCAGTGCTCCAGGGCTCAGGCATCCTTTCGCATCTGCCTCCTAGTTGTTGTGCTGCTACAGATCGCTGTGTTCTGGCATTCTTGGGTTTCTCATCCAAATGTGTGAGTTTCACCGCATCCTTGGTAGACTGAAGGTTGGAGTCCACAGCCTGCTCCGGATGAGAGTACGCAGTGAGATACTGGGGTGTTTTGGGCTCCTGGGGAGCACAGTGTCTTTTAGCTTTGAAGGAGGGCTTTGGAAACAGCAAATATTTGTAATAAGAAACTGTTCTAGGTAACTAGGTCCGTAGCTCGTTAGAAAAGCATATCTGTGCCTTTTCCTTCCAAATACGTTTGGGATGTGCCTGTCTGGATTATGCTGCAGTTAGCCGGTGTGGCAGGAGGTGGCAGGATGGAGCTGTGCTTGTACCTACCGCTCTCCAGGAGCGGAGTCGTCTGGAGCTGCTGGGCTTTGTGATAACTGAGGCTGCTTCTTTCTCTGCTCTGAAAAACAGAAGCAACTTTTCTTCCCTCCTCTCAGCAAGGAAGAATTGGACAGTTGCAGAACATCAACTAGTGTAGAAAAACACCTGAATTTTTTCTTTCCTTCACTGCCCGGTTCTGTTGTATTACAGAGGGAGGGAAGGGATCAAGCTGCGAGGGAGCGAAACATTTACCATCTGTTGGCCTGGTAATCTGCCCTACCCATTTCTTTAGCAAAACAGTCAGATTCGTGACCATAAATGCAGAATGGACAAGTGTGGCCTCTTGCTCCTGGGAAGCACCGAACCATGGCGCCTTTGAGCAGTGCTGGCTTTGGATACCAGGAAAGATTGGACTCAGTGTTGGCCCAGCTGCCTCATTCATGCCAAATGATGCGGTTCTGTGTATTCTGGCTGCACCTGCAGTAATAACCTGTGCAGGAAAATAGGCAAATCCTTCCTTTGGTTATCCTTCCGCCTACAGGTTTCAGCTTTACAAGTGCTTCAGTTCCTCATCTCTTCAGCCTTTCTCAGACGAACAGTACAGTTTGATTCTGTGTAGGGTGAGATCTGTGAGAAGCAGGATGAAGCAGGCTGTACACAGGCTGCTGTGATTGTGCACAAATACATTGAGATTTAGGGATAGACAAAACTTCAACAAAACAAAAAACTCCACTGGGGAATAAGGGAGGGCGAGTGTCACCTCTCCGTGTGGTACAGCAGTTTAATTTGACCTAAAACCATGTTAGTGGGCAAAAGGGCATTTGCAGTCTCTCCTTGCCCTCGATTCCATGTTCCTGCCTCCCCACTGGTGCAGTGGTGCAGGTAAACAGATCAGTGCCATCATCCAGTTTAAAACTCCCCCTGCAAAGAAGGCTTTCAGGCTGACCAGGTAGGGTGGGATCTGTGGCTGCAGAGGAGAGGAGAGTGGGAGTGCCCGTTGCAACAGCAGCTTAGTCTGGCATTGCCTTAAGCCACTTGTGAAATCACTCCCTGAGTTTTCCTGCTGGCTCAGGGAGCTCTTCTGTGCTGGATCTTGTTGACCCTAGAGCTTGAGCTGGGGATAATGAAGAGTGGTTGGAAATACTGTCTATTTATTGCCTCAAGTGCTGGTAGGCAGTAGCTTCTGTTTGTCTGCGAACTGTCTGGTTTTGGAATACGGCGGATTTTATTTGCGTGCACACATTGACATTTCCTGGTACTGCATTACACCAGTTTCCCATGCCCTCTGTGGGCTGTGATAGACCTGATGCCAATGCTCAAACAGGGATGTCTGGGATTAGAATCCTGCACCTGGGCATGGCTTGGCCACAAGCTAAATCAGGACCCAACAGCTGGAGTTAGATCAGTGTACGACCTCAGTTGTGACCTTTTCTGAGTAATTCTACTCTGAATTGAAATTGGAAAGCAACTTGTCCCTAGATGTGTGACGCGTTGCTCCCACGTGAGCTGTCAATATGGTGCCACTAGCCCTGATCCGGCTTGGGAACTGGGGTTGCACTTGGCTATGTTTGCTATTGTGGTGACCTGCTCAGACGGAGTGGTAGGCAAAACTTAGTCCTCATTAAACTTTAGAAACAGTAACAAAAATTCTTTTTGTTTAAGCGGGAGGTTCTGTTGAAGTGGACTTTTTGGGATTCTTGTTCCTACCATCAAAAAACAATTGTCCCCTTTATTTTTTTTCTTTAAGCAACATGTCCACGATGGACGAAAGGAGAGCCTTGATGGCTTTGTGAAGACTTTTGAGAAGTTGCCTACGACTGATGGCTACCCTGGAATCTACGCGTTAGACTGTGAAATGGTGGGTCCCTAATGACAGAGGCAACGCACAAGCAAAATAAAGCTTTTTGGGGAAGGCCAAAGGTGTGATACAAGTGGCTGAAGGAGACCTCTGTTTCCCCACCATCTTCTTTCCTTTCTGCTGTGCAATCTAAATCGTGTTGGTCCTTTATGTTTAAATTAGCTCTTATTAATTAGTTTTAGCAATGTGTGTTTCATTTAGGGGTGGTGTGCACCCTTGAAAAGCTGTAGCTAGCTGGCCGATATTGAGCAGTGTTTGCTGGCTGGCCTTGCTACTCTAGGCGTGCTGCATTTTGGGAGCTGCGGCACTTCAGTGAACGGCTCCATTGATACCACGCTGCGGTTGGCGTACACTTGTCTTCACGTCTGTTCTGTCGCTTGCAGTGCTACACCAAGCAAGGACTGGAGCTGACAAGAGTAACTGTGATCAACTCTGACCTGAAAGTGGTATACGACACCTTCGTCAAACCGGACACCAAAGTGGTGGACTACAACACCAGGTAAGGACGGTCTTCCTTGCGTCAGAGGTCTGTGCTCAGAATCAGGAATTTAGGGGGAATGGCTGGGAGCACTTATTGAGCCTCCATTGACCACCACCTCCTAATGGCTGAGACGCTTTGGGTGTTGAGATGTTCCTTTGGTGAAGGAAGGTCTCCTTTCTGCTCTTGCTCTGCAGATTCTCAGGTGTGACAGAAGAAGACCTGGAGAACACTAGTATCACCCTGCGGGATGTCCAAGCCGTCCTACTGAACATGTTCAGTGCAGATACCATATTGATAGGGCACAGCTTGGAAAGCGACTTATTTGCACTAAAGGTAACTTGCATGACTCACATTTACATCTCTCTCTGGTTCTTTCCCACCCTGATGAGCGTTATATGTCTCCTGTAAATTTAGGAATTGTTTACTTCCAAGAACCAGGAGGACACAGTAGATCTGTTTTGTCTCTGAGCCAGTGGGAAGCTGTCTGTGGTGGAAGAGCAAGGGTGTGGGTTGTGTGTGTCACTCGTGGTGTCACCCCAGCTTTTAGTGGCTGGTGCTGCCCGGGGTGACAGACCTCTCTAGAGGTGACTGGGGAGGGTGACTAGAGCAGGGCCGGTTGGAAGGACTGATCTTGAATCATTGGCCTTTCACCCCTGCCATATAGTTGAGAATCCTCTGTTGGTGTCAGCATCCTTTGACTGGCTTGAAGATGTGCTCAGCCATGAACAGGGGAAGCTCTGGGGTCCCCTGTGCCCTCTGGATGTCCACAGTAACTATTACAGAAACAGGACAAGCCTCTTCCTTGGCTCTGGCACTGGAGATAATTCTCATGGTTTCTCTTCTAATGTTGAGGTGTCCGTTTTCTCCGAGTGAGGTTCTCCGCCTGGTTTGCTGTGATTTGTGGCGGTACTTTGATCAAGCTGTTTTGACCTTGCATCTGTCTTGTTTCCTGCCTGGCCCTCGTCAGCCTAACCTGCACATCTCTCAGCCAGCTCTGCTGTCCTGCGAGGGAGGGCCGTCCTCTCCCCTTGCGCTCTGAACGTAGATCCCCAGGAACTTGTCCAGGGTCACCAGGAAAATGTGTGGCAGGCAGGAGCTGAGTCTTTAGTCTGTGCTCACGAGCCAGAACTTCCTCCAGCCATTCTTTATTGTGCAGCTCCTTTGATAAAGAAGCCGTGGCTGCCAGCTCACGGCGGTGGTTTGGAAGCGGGAGGTTTTAATGCCCGCAAAGCGCTTTACCTCTCCATGGCACCCTTTATCCCAGCCTCTCAGAGAGTTCATCATCATCATAAAAAAATTATTTACAGTTTTATCAGCACAAGATGACTGCGTTGGCCTCTTAGAGGCATGATTTTCTCTTAGCATCGCAGACACTGCCAAGAGAACGAACCCGAGAGCAATATAGCAGAGCGTGACAGGCACTGGCATGTCAAGTCGTAATGTCTGAAGGCTGTGGCAGTAAAGTCGACATCTCGCTAATGGCCATGGCGAGCTCCAAATGGTGATAGCATTTCAATTTTTATTTAAAGCTATATTATCCTGTTTCCTCAGTCTTCCTGATCTACATAAGTAATTATCATTGTGCCTGGGTGGGTGCCAAACTTCACTGCAGTCTAGGAGAGATTATCCATAATGTTGGCAGTTTTATACTCCAAAGAGCGTAGCAGGTTGTTTCTGTTAAGCTGCAGCTGTTCTCAGGCATTGACAGAGCTGGGCTACGAAACTATTAACGACGAAGTTACGGATTGTCACGCAGCATTAGCTGGTGCCTAGGAAGAGTCGAGGCAGATGAGGAGATAGGATTATCAGGGTCCTGTCCGAGTCGTGCTGTGTCGAGACTTACAGAGCCGTCTTTTGGTCAGGCATACAGGTTTATCTCTTAGTCCTTGCATTTTATTCCTGTATTGATGATGTGGGATTGCCTTCATCCACGTTCCTTTGGCTCTCACTGAACACGTATTTTTGGCAACAGAGGATTAATCTTGTCTTAGCCCGAGAGTAAAAAAAATTAGTATTTGAAAGAAGCCATCTTACCCTATGTTTATGGGCTCTGCCAGCTGTGCAGGGTAGGTAGCACGTTGACCTGTTCAGCATCTTCAGTTCCTCCAGCACGATGACACTTCGTACCTAGAGGCCAGCAAGCCTCTTGCCTCTCCTGTGTGCCCAGGCACTTTGACCTGAACGTGGGACCGGCCAGGGCCTGCCTCCCCGTCCACTGTGTAGTTCCTTATACCCAGAAGTACAAGATCTCCGTGTTCTATTTCATCCTTGCGAAGCCGGTGCAGGTTAAAAACTTCCTGTTGACTCATTGCTGACGGACTGGAAGTTTTCAGGTTGGTTTGCACCTTGAAGGTTAAGCCTTTTGTGTAGAAGCAGTGCGATGTACAGTGGGTTAGGTACAGTTTTGACTTGCACATCCTTCCCACTTCAGTTCACAACTTGAGAAGCACTTGAAAGGCTGTTACAAGCTTTGCGGGGTCAACTGACTTCTTGGTTTAATTTGTCCATTGTGCAAGACGCTCTCAGAGGTATGCCAGCTTCTCCAGGCCAGGGTGTTAAGGATTGACCTGTCCTGTTGTTTGAGTTACACAAACTGAATTAGCCCTAAATTTCTGCTGCTTTTGAATGTGCGGTTAGGTGGGGCTTTGAGGGCAGGTGTGTTGGCTGGCAGAGCATTGGGAAGCCGGTGTGCCCGCACCATTTAAGGGAGAGTCATCTTTGATTCAGCCGGAGCCTCTTGCAAGACTGGTTGGGTTGGAGCTTGGTGATAGCATTACTCAGAGCCCAAGAGGCTGACCGGAAGATTGCTTTAGCACGGTTAGTCCTAAGGAGTGTCCGTCCCTGTGGGAGAGGGGAAATAAGCATGTTTCTTTCCTGCTCCCTCCCTCCAGCTTATCCATGGCACAGTGGTGGATACCGCGATCGTCTTTCCCCACCGGCTGGGTTTGCCTTACAAACGGGCTCTCCGCACGCTGATGGCAGACTACCTCAAGCGCATCATCCAGGACAATGGTGAGAGCAAAGAGGAGCTGCGAGTGAGGGTCTCGTGTCCTGTCCCACCTGGCTGTGGGCTCCTTTGACCTGCCTTCCTCTGCTCTCCCCAAGCCCCATCCTCTTGCTCCTCATCTTTCCTTCCTGCGTCGTGTCTGGCAGTAGCTGTGAACGGACCAACACGTGAGCTCTCTGCCACAGACAGTTTCAGTCTGAACCCTGTCCCGAGGGTCAGCGGCATTTGCTTCTTCCCTCTCTGTGCTAAGTGGGGACCAGAGAAGCGGTGTGAGAAGGCCAGAGGTAGCTCTGTCAAGGCCAGGTCATGCCCTCCCTTTTCTCTCTGGCAAACTGAGATTGACCTTTCTGTTTGAAGCATGGCATGTTCCTTTCCGTCTTCCTTGAGTACGTTGTAAACAGACTGCCGGGGAAATTGAGGCCTCTCTGACCAGCTACTCCATAGCCTGAGGGCCTACAGACTAGGAGGACTTCAGCCCTTAATTTAAACAAGGGAACGGTGTCGGGGCTGAAGTCCAGCAAAAAAAAAAAAATGCGTTTAGTGGAAATTCTTCTACTTTAAATACACCGCTGTGGTTCACGGTGATCAGAGAGGCACCTGTGGCTGCTGTGGCAGCGGGCAGTGCGCGGCTGGGCCAGCAGCGTCAGGCAGGACCTGGTCTCGGAAAGCCTTCCGCTGATCTTCGTGCTGTGAGCAGGCAGCCCCTGGGCAGCAGAGGGGCTGCCTGGGCCCGGGTGGTAACTGCCTTCCTTGTCTCTCTGTCCCCAGTGGAAGGGCACGACTCCAGCGAGGATGCCAGAGCTTGCATGGAGCTGATGGTCTGGAAGATCAAAGAAGATGCTAAAGTGAAACGATGACCTGCGCTTTCCCTCGCTCCTCTTCCTCCTCCACCTCTTTGAAGCAGTGCAATAAATGCTCAGAGTAACACTGTCCACCTGTACGCAGCAGCATGCTACCCCAGACTCCCCACGTGCTCCCAGGTATCTATGGGACTTAAGGACTGCTGCTGGCGCAGCTGAACGGCACCAGCTCACTGCTTGCAGGTCCCTGTGTCCAGGTAGTGGCTCTCAGATCCTCTTTACTCCACCTGAGGGATATTCTGTGGTACAACAATTGCCTTCTAGGCACGGCAAGGTGGTTTGTAGTAGCACAACCAGAAAGAACGTCTTGGTTCCTAGGAGAAGCTTTTAGAGGTAGGTTGGATACGTGCAGAAAGATCGTTCTGGTTCAGTTAAAGGTAGATCTTTTTCTTTTTTTTTTTTTTTTTTTTTTTTTCCCCCCAAATATAACTTAAATTGCCTCTACTCCAAAGCCGGTAGATTCCTGCAGTGTTTGGAGATGGGGGGGAAACAGAAGGAAGTTGGGCAGGAAGCTGTCGAGTGAGTGGATTGCGTAGCTGTGTGTGAACGGCAAGCACGGGGTGGTGAGAGCCGAGGGTGGGGGCATCCGGGAGGAGATCCTAATGCAGTCCCACTGTGGAGGAGAAAGCCTGAGCTGCGAGAGAGGGAGGCTGTCTCTGAGAGCCTGTGGCAGGAGCAGCAGCTTGGAGAGGAATGAGATGGGGTAGGGGAATTACCGCCTGCTGCGACCCCGGTGACCTCTTCAGTGCGAGCCAGCGTCCTGGTTCCGCAGTCTCTGCAAAAGGGGGAAACCCCAACTCTCAGACCTTGCCCAGGCCTCGGGGAGCCGGGTGTGGAGTGGTGAGGCAAGGGACAGCGGGACTGGGACAAACTGGGCTCCCAGAGCCCAGCAGCACCTTGCAGCCTTCCAGGGGAGGAGCTGTGCTGGGGAGGACAGTGGTAAGAGCAGGCATGGTGTCTTTGCGGGTTAGGACAAGCTGTCCTTTCCCTCACCCTGAGCTTCCAGCGTGTTTCCAGGAAGCTCAAGTGTAGAGATCAAGGTTTTTTGGGGGGCACCCGGGTGCTAAGATTGCACCTAACCGTGCCCTGTAGTAGTCTGCAGGACCCCCCACTGCTCTGTCCCTGATAGCAGCGACTTGATGCAGGCAAGAGCAAAAGCAATAGGTAACAATTACTCTAGTTTACATGTCGGGTGTTTTAAGAAGAGCAAAAGACCCGGTTTACTGTCTGTCCGGCCCCCTGGACAAAAGCAGCTGTGGAGAGTGTCTCTGTCACCCTCGGTGGTGACTGGGGCAGGAGCATGGGCAGACGGGGCGGCTTCTAGCGGCCCTCCCTCCGCCCCAGCTCTGCTGCTGCCGCCGGGGGAACAACAGAGCTGGTTGAAATGGTCCCTGAGAGATGGTCCAGGCAGCAGCTTAGAGCAGCGATCGCCTCATCCCTCCCAGGTGGGACTGGCACTGCTTCCCAGCGGTGGCTGCTGTGGTGACAGCCCCGTGTCCCTGGTGCAGGCTGGCTGCGTGGCCCCCGTGGCAGCGGGGCAGGGGAACTGCTGGGTTTTTGGTTCCTGTCGGAGCTGGGGCCGGCTCGCTCCTTTGTACCCCCTCTTGTGACACTGGGCTCAGAGTTTGGGGATGTGCTGTGTGTCCCTCAGCACGTCCTGCTGAGCTGTCCCCGCTCTGTGCCCAGCGTGGCGGTGGGGAGAGCGGGGCTGGGCTGTGTGCCATGGGCAGGGGGGTCCTGCTCGGGCCCCTCAAGTATACGCACGAGCCCTGGGAAGCTCTCCCCATCCCACTGCTGTCCTCCGAGGTGAGGATGTGGCTTCCAGAGTCTCACCTCTGCCAGGTTCTCCTGAAGCCACCAGGAGATGTGGGGACTGTAAAGGCTCCTGTTATTGCTGAGCCCTTCTGTGTTTCCTCTGGCAGACAGTGGCACGGGCTCCCAGACTGTTTATCACCCCGAATTTTGGGCCGTGCAGCTCCCTGCCGCTCCCCCAGCGCTCTCTAGGGCATGTCGCACCCAGCTCTCCTCTCAGCCCACCTTTGCCAAGCGTTGCAGCCGCCTCCTTCCCTGCCGTGGGGCTTCCACGTGGAGCAGCCTCGGGACACCTTGTCCTGTCCTCCTCTCCCGTCGCCTGCAGGGAATGGTGCTGTTCCTGCCCAGGCCATGGGAGAGACAGAGAGTTCGGCGCTTCCTAACCAGGGAGGGAAGGTTTGTTGCCGCTTCCGCCTCTTTTCCTTGTTTATCCCCTGGTTTATCTTCACCCCTGGCTGCAGCGATGGAGGGTGGTGGATCTACTGGGCAGCCACCTTAGATTTCAAAGCCGGCTCTTGCCTCGGGGTTCAACCCCGTTACTCGACCGGCAGTCCCAGTTCCCCGGCCCTCTCTCGCAGCAGCGTGGAAAAGCCGGCACGTTTCCAAACGTGGCCGCGGTGTGCTGGTGTCCTGCTTGGGGAGCTGGTTGCTTGGCTTGGGCGCAGCTCCCTGGGCTTGGGGAAGGCAGAACAGCGCTGCAGGGTGCGTTGAGGTCCCCTTTCCTTTCCCCACAGTTCAGCTGGAACCCCCTAAAATGAGGCTTTTGGATGGGGGGGGGTGTTGGGGGAAGGTTGCCTGTCTCGTGGGATGTTACGGGGAAAGCGCACCGCTTCCACCCGCGCTGTCGGTGTGGGTCAGAGCAAGTGTCTGACCCATGGGCTGCCATCGCCTCCACCCCCCGGGCGCCGTAACACTGTAAAACCAGAGGTTTGTGGTTGGTAAGAGGTTTTTTGGGTTGTACATAACTATTGTAACCTGTAACTTTTTGTAATTGTTTTTAATAAAAGAGTGTTGACTAGACGCACTGCTCCTGAGTCTGGGTCTGCTCTGCCTGCGGCCGGGTGGGGGGTGATGGGGGCTGGAGCCCCCCCAGAGGTGAGGAGGGCCTGGGCAGGCTCCTCTGGAGCATCCCTTCGACTTGCAGCCGCTGTTATTTCCTCCGTGTCCTCCCAAAGCGGCTCTGCAGCAGAGCCCAGCCTTCCCCCAGCACTTGTCACCACCTTCGCGGCTCTCGATGGTCTGTGCCTCTCAGCAGCGTGCCAACCCACCGCGGCGAGCCGAGGAGCTGGAGGAAAGAGGGTGAAACCGGTGCCGCTCGGCAGCTGCAAAAGTCCAACCCAACGCTCCGGGAGCGCGAGACGAGGCGATGCCCGCGGCGGCGTGGGCTGTATCCTCGCTCTGCGCAAACCCTTCTCGTCCCCCACGCGGGCAGCAGTGGGGCAGGTCCTGGCTCCTCTCGTCTCCATCCCGGAGCTGGGGTGAGAGCCCGGGAACGCCGGCGCCCGCCTGGGCGTCCTCCCAGCGCCTGAACAGGCTCCCCAGGAGAGCCCGTATCAATCTCGCAAATGGGGCAGGAATTAAAGTGCCAAGCGAAGGAGCTGATTCAGCACGGAGGAAGAGGTGAAGGTAAAAAGTTCAAATAAAAAAATAATAGGCTATTAGATGACCTCACTGGCAATGTGTTTTATTTAACGTGCTGGTGATGGCTTCGCGATGGCAGCGGTTACTTAGGATGCTATAAAAGTCACGGCTGACCCATGTTCTCAGCCACCTTTATGGGCCTTGGAGGTGCTGGGTGCGCTGAGCTCCGGCATTAACCTCCGGGGCTGCCGTGCGTCCCCCGCGGCATGGTTGGCCCCTCTAATCCTGTGATGTTCCCCCTCTTGCAGGTGACCCACTGCGAGGCAGGCAGCTTTTTAGGGCTGTAAGAGCCCTGGTCCCGGGTGAGCGTGGCCTCGGGTGCGCGGATGGACACCAGGATGGACAGACAGACACCGGTACTGCAGGTGCGTGTTCAATATCTGGCTCAGGGGTCTGAGACCCTCGTTTTTCCTCGGAAGACTTTGTCTCGGGGGGCGCTGCCGCAGCTGAGGAATCACCAACAGAACCCGCAGCGAGGGGCTTTCCTGTTCTCTGAAACCTTTGCCCCTCTGGGGGGCTTCACCTCTGACCCGAAGTGCAGCCCCAGGGCTTGGCAATGCCTGTCCCCCCCCCCGCCCCCCGCCACCCCCTCGGCTTTCAGATGCTGGAGCTGAATCTGGGGAACCCCGTAACCCCGGTCCCTCGCCTCCCGAAACCCCCTCGGGGCGGCTGGACTGGTGCAGGCAGCAACTTTGGGGCGAGCTGAAGTTTCGGGGAGGGGAAGCGAAGCCATTCCCACCCCGGCAGGAGGAGAGGGGGAAGTTCAGAGGTGCTGGTGCATCACAAATCCCCCCGGCTTTGTCCCCCCCTCGCCGAGTGTCCGGTCCCCGGCCCCGCGCAGTGTGCCCGTATCGACCTGCGGAAACAGCCTCTGGCCCCTGTCCCAGTCGAAGCTCTTTACCAGTGAGTTGGTGCCACTGGGCTGGCCGTGTCTTCGGAGCTGTCACCGATAGGGTGATACGGGTATGGCGATACGGGTCCCCAACGGCGCTGTCAGAGCTCGTTTGGGCCCCGTGCCGGGGCAGCGGGGAGGGGGATCCCTGCCCTGCTCCCGCCTCTGCTGCGCCGGGTGCAGCTCAGCTTCGCGTGGCTGCTCCCCTCCCACCGGCAGCTTCGCTTCCCCAAGCAAAGAGGGAATTTCCAAACCCGAATCGAAGCAGCCTCGGCCCCGAACCTGCCCCCTCGCAAGGAGGAGAGAGGTTTTGGGCAGCCGGGGGTCCGGTTGGGCGCTTGGGCGTCATTACATGTCCCTCTTCCGCAGCTGAGACCGGGCAGCTCATCGCATGCAACCCTGCGTTTGCAGGTGCCACCACGGTTTGTGCCGGGGCCTGTCTCATCCTGCGGTGTCATCCCCCGGCGTGGGGCATCCACATGTCACCCCCCTGCCCCTGAGCCACCCGGCACGGGTCAGAGGTGACCGAAGTCATCGATCATCTCTTTAAAAAGCTTTTTATCACCGTTTGTCCGGACCCTCTGTGCAGGCGAGAGCCTGAGCTGAGGCTGGGGGGGGTTTGAGCATCAATCATACGTCGGGGGTCCCGCGTGTGCAAGCGGGAGAGCCCCTTCTGTGGGGCCACGGTGGAGGGGGACAGGGACCTCGCGGCGGCCCCCGCGGTTGGTCCGTGGCCGCAGCGCTGAGCTCGGGCACCTCGGCCGCTCTGCCCTGTGCCTCAGTTTCCCCCGGGGTGGCAGCGGGAGATGCCCGTGTCCGTCCCCCCCATGGCCCTGGACCCTCAAAGTGCCCTGCAGTGCAGGGGGGCTGTGGGACTCCCCAGCCACGGGGGTCCCCTTTTCCAGCCACAGAGGTGGGTGACACCAGTGTCACTGCGGGAACCGGGGTCCTCCCGCACCCTCCAGCCACCAGTAAGAGAGGGGAACTGGCCAGACTGGGGAGCCAGGGGCTGGCGGTGGGTGAGAAACTGGGTGACCAGCCCTGTCCCCTCCCCAGCACTGTCCCCCGGCCCAGGGTGGCCACAGGGTGACCAGGAGGAAGAGGAGGGTGTGGGTGCCAGGCGGGAAGGAGGGCGCCTGCTGACTGGTTGTGCTGGTTTTAGGAGGTGGGGGGCAGGGGGGGGGGGAGGGTGAGTTTTTGGGTGTTGGAGGTGGGTGCTGGGTGCCGAGGGCATCGCAGTTCTGGTCCAGGGGCTGGTGGGAGGCAGCAGCGATGCCCGGAGGCAGCACTGCCCATCCATCACGCCGCGATGGTCCCCGCCATCGCCTCTGCCACTGGCCGAGCCGGGACCGAAATTTGAGGTATTAACGGGAGCGCAGGGAGGTGCCGGCTCGAGGCCGGGGGCTGCACGTGGGGCTGTTCCCAGGCTGAGAACCAACCCCTGTCCCGCAGGGAAATGTTTCTAAATTATCATTATTATTATTTTCTCCGAACAAACGGGGCTTTGTAGCTGCTCGGCCGGTTGGAACGGGGCACCTGGAGCTGCTGGGTCCGGGAGCGAAGGTAAAAACCAGGCTGGAAGGTTTAACTCTTCCCTGTGAACGCGAGAGGCTGCGCACAGGATCCGGCCGCCGCTGCCGTGGGGCAGCCCCCCACGGGGGTCTTCTGCGCCCGCAGAGGGGGACGCGCCGGGACGGTCATCGCGGCGCCCGGAGGAGCATCCTCTGCCCCGGCGCTGGGCTGTGCGCGGCCTCCCGGCGCTCGCTTAATTGCACTTGGGGGAGGGAGGGAGGGAGGGAGGGGGGTTCAGCTAATTGCAGGGGGCGATTGATTGGGAAAAATGTCATCTTCGCTGGCCGCGGTTGCCAGGGTGACCTCAGCCGTTCTCGGCCAGCGTTATCGGTTCCTGGGTGCCCAAAGCCACCGGCCTCATGTCCCCCACCGGGGAGGGGGGGGGGACGACGACACTGGGGTGGGATGTGGAAATCCCTTTCCTTCCTCCGGATCTGGCCCGCCGCTGCCAGCAGCGTCGAGGAGCTGCGAAAGCCCGGGCGGACACGGAGATTTGGGGCTGGGCTGTGTCCCCGCCATGTCCCAGCGGCCGCTGGCCCGCGCTGGTGGTGCCGGTGCCGCCTTTGTCAAAGGGTCTTCGCGAGACTCCGGCGCTGCGGGTGCCGCCGGCGCAGAGGGAGCGGCAGGGGGAGGGGGCAGCGGGTAGAAGATGGCAGGTGAGGGCCGAAACGGTGAATTTCCTCGCGGACGGCGCTCCGGGGCCAGGCGGCAGTCCCGCGGGAGCTGCCGGGGATCGGCGTGGCCGTGGAGGAGCTGCCGGGGGAGAGCAGGCGCGAAAGGCAGGTGATGGGCTCGGGGAGCGGGAAGGGAGAAACTCCGCTCGTGTTTGGAGAGAGGGGTTGGGTTCATGTTAACGGTCACCATCCCGGGCTGCGAAAATGCCCGGAATCGCTGCCAGAGGGGTTGGCCGGATTCCGCCGCGGTCGAGGATGGAGAATCCCCGGCTCCCGCGTCTGCCCGCTCTCACCGCTGGCTTTTGCTCGGAGCATCTCACCAAAGGGTCCTTCCCTTCGAGCTGAACCCCTCTCGGCGGCCCCCGTGGTTTATTTCCGAACGACACATGCCGCCCTTCAACAACGTTGCGCGAGAATTAACAATAACTCGTTAATTTGGTTTCTCTGGCAGCACCGGCCCCTTGGGCGAGGGTTGGGTGAGGTTTTCCCCTCCCTTTTCCGGAGTGGCCCCCGGGACGGGGATGCCCCCAAATCCGCCCCCACCGCCGCAGGGCGGGTGCTGGCCGGTGTCACCCGGTGCCACCCGGCGCCCCGTGGGGACGTGGGGACACGGCACGGCCGTGTTGTTTATGGACCTCGAACGCGTTATTCATGACTGCACAGTAAATTCTTTATGGACTGTGGGGCCGGCGCTTGGTTAATTGCCTCCGGCTTTCTGTGGTTAATTGCAGCGAGCAATTAATCTAATGCCGGCTGAGGCAGGACCACTACGGTGCGTGCAGGATGTGTGCAGGGTGGGATGGGAGAGCTGGGAGGCACCGGGGGTGGCTCTCGTCTCGTTAGCTGCCGTCACTAATGAGGTGGCCCTCTGTCCCCAGTGGGGTTTGCAGTCCCGGCGCTGTCACCTCGGGACTGCTCGAAGTCAGCGCGGATCATTTGTGCCTTTGGCCTCCCCTTCCTCCCCTGGCCCCTGCATCCCACCATCCTCCATCCTCAAGGCACGAACTGCCGCCAGACCCCGGGGGTTTGGGACGGGGACGGGGGGTGCACTGAGCGCTCCCCAGTGAAACCAGTTCGGCCCCGGTGCAGCCCAACACCCCCCGCTGCCCAAACCTGCCTGCTCTATGCCGAAACACCCCCCTGGAGATGCTCGTGCCCACCCGTTGCCCTCAGACCCAGTTTGGGACCACCTGCCTCCCCACCAGGACGGTGGCGGGGATGCTCCGGCCATGACACCGTGTCCCCATCCCCTGGCAGATCCCACGGGAACGGTTCCCGCAGCAGCAGCAGCTCCGGCTTGTTTCGAGCCGAGAGACCATAAATCAGGGCAGGTTTTGAGCTGCCAACGGGGAGGGGGAGCCCGGGGGGTGCCCGGCGAGGCTGTCCCGGCAGCAGGCAGGGAGAGGCAGGCAGCCAGGATGGGGGCAGGCAGGTCCCTGCGGAGGCCAAGGGCTGGAGGTGTGGCATGGGCTGTCCCCACCGTCCCCTGCGTGGGGCAGGACACGGGTGGCAGCAGTCCCGCTCGCTGCGGCGGTGGCAGGAGCTCGGCGGCTGCTCCGGTGCTGTCGGCAGGATCGGTGCAGGTACGGGGGAGCCGGAGGGGGGGTGGGGGTGGGGGGGAGCGTGGCAGAGCATCACCCCCTCCTCAGGGCAGAAGGTCCCAAGATTTGCCATCCTTCTCCTCCTGCGTGCACCCATGGGTGCCGGCCGGGACCTGAGCCGGCAGTGGGTGCAGGGAGGGTGGGAGGGGGGGTGTCATTGCCAGCGGGTCTGTCGGGGCTCTCGGGGAGAAAGGGGGAGCCCAGGGCAGCCCCCCCCCCCTTTAACAATACTGCGCTTGGATGCTGTGGGATGGGGATGGGGCAGCCACCTTTTCACCCGGATTCGCATCGAAACAGGTGGGAAAAAAAAAAACAAAACCAAAAAACCAAACCAGGGCGAGCGGAGGGGAAGCTCACGGCCCTGGCACGTCCCTCGGAGCCGGGGAAAAAATCCCCGAGAGGTTTTAACGAGCCGTGATCCACCCGGCGGGAGCGCGGGGGCGTTTCCGGCGTGACGAGGGCAGGAGGAGGCACGAGCTGCCCTACGCACCCATCGCCCGCTCATCGCCCGTCCTGGGGCCGGTGTCACCGCCGCGATGGGGCCGAGCTTACGGCGACGGCAGAGCTGCGGTACCTGGGGGCTGGCGGTGGCCGGGGGGGGGGTCCCCGGGGTGGCGGGGCAGCGGCTGGGGTCCCACGGGGATGCTGCAGTCGGGTAAACAACAGCAGCGCTCACAGAGCTGCTGATGGCAGTGCCCACCAGCCCCGGGCAGGGGATGGGGGGGTCATGCTGGTCCCATCCCCCCCCCCCCCATTCCCCCCCTCTTTATTTTTTGGCTAAGAGGGGCAAAAAGGTGACCAGAAAGCCCTGGCTGCGAGCACCGGCTGTGCCGGGTCTGTTGGGCGCTCCCGGAGAACCCAACAAATCTCACACTAATTCCTGTGCCGAGCAACAACTCGACGTTTATCCGGAGATTTGGGAAACAAAACCCCGTGGCAGCGGGTCGGATCAGCCAGCGACATAAATCTCCGCGCGTTTCACCGCCCCGGGGCCAAACCCCGGTGGCGCGGTGCCCGTTCCTGCTTAAAACTGGTTTATTTGTGTTCCACCGCGCAAACCTCCGCTAAGCCTAAAATTCCATATTTTTTGGAGGGGGTGAGAAAGTCCCGCTTTGGGTCTCATTAGCAGCCAGCAGCACCGCATGGCTGCTTTGCAGCCGGAGACCTCGGGGACGGGCGGGACGGGACGTTCCCTGCTGGACTGGGTGGACCGACCGGTTCATCCCAGGCACTGAGTTGGAGGAACATCCCGTAGGTTAATAAATCCCTGTCGGTCTAGCCGAGGTGTGGAGCAGCGGTCAGAGGATGTCCTGTGCCTTTGGCTATCGCTGGCCCGTTCCGGCCCACGGGAAGAGCCGGGCTGGGGCCAGTGCGGGGTTTGGCCACCGGCCCGCCCGGCTGGGGCTGGTGGAGCACCCCGGCACCCGCTGCCGGCCTCTCCCCACCTACCCAAAGTACATTTGTTATTGCTGATTATTGAGGTGATGAGTGAGGTTCGTTGAGAGGTTTCTTGGATACCTTCTTGGAAGTATTCCTCCAGCGCTTTGAATTGCTCTTTTTTTTTTTTTACCTCCTCCCCCTTTTTTTTCCCCCCTTTTTCCCCTCCTCCTGGGCTCTGGCGAGGGGCTGCGGTCCCCATTGCCTTTGGACGGTGCTCAGCTCCACGGAGGGTCCTGCATCTGCCAACTGTGCTTTTGCCTGGCACTGCGCTTCGGAGCAGAGGAACATCGCGGAGTGGGCGATGGAGATCGTTACTG
Source organism: Vanellus vanellus (assembly GCF_965231255.1). Classification (NCBI taxonomy): domain Eukaryota; kingdom Metazoa; phylum Chordata; class Aves; order Charadriiformes; family Charadriidae; genus Vanellus; species Vanellus vanellus. The sequence goes on from NC_138930.1 coordinate 5,205,075, forward strand.
GGGACGATGGGCCTGAGAGAGGCCAAGCGCAGCAGGGACGGGATGGATGTTCAACTTCTGGCCAGATCTGGAGAGCAAGAGGGACCTTCTGAAAGGATGACCCCAAACAAGATTGAAGTTTTCCAGTGTATTTTGGGGAGACGCAGGGCGGGGTTGGACCCGTTGATCAAAGCGATGGCGCCGTTCGCTGGTTTGGGAGCAGCGAGCTCAAGCAAACGTCTTGGCGCACATCGCTATCAGCCTCAGCTTTAATATTAACATCCTGGAACAAGGACCAAGGTCAGAAGATGCTTTGAGCAATGGGGTCAGTGCCCCGAGGGCGCTAACGGGCATTAATGGCCCCGAGCAGCCTCACGTGGGACCTCTCCCACACCCGCCCATGGGCACGGGGCTCTGTTTAAGCTCAGCGCTGGGGCTCAGTCGTAGCCCAAACTTTATTGTAGGTGGGTCTCTCTCCAGCTTGGCCATGTGCTTGTGCCTGCCCATGGCCCTAAGCCCTCTGCCCATGGCCCCTGACCTCTACCCATGGCCCCAAGCTCTCTACCCATGGCCCAAAGCCCTCTCTACCCATGGACTGACTTTCTGGCTCAGCCTTGGAGCTGTCTGGTCCCAATGGACCTACGCAGCAACCACTGGACTATGTCTCTCCTCATCCTATGTCACCAGACCTGATCTTGACCCGCATGTTGACTTCCTGGCTTGAATCTGGACTTACCTCATCGTCGCCAGCTTGACTGGAGAGCTGGGCTCGGGGTTGACCCTGGTTGCCATCCCTGGCTCTACCCTGCTTGCCCATGGTTGGGGACTGCGGGATGGACCATGCTGGTGAGGACTTTGGTGTGCCCTGGCCCAGTGTTGGGGACGGAGTCACAGCCGGGATGGTTACCTCCACCCGTACGAGCCGAAGGGCACTGGCTGGTTTGGAAGGGTGTGAGCAGATGGCTCTGTTTTCCCCATTGTGGATACCCTGAGGTTCATTTTATCTCCTGTTAGATGTTCCCAGCGCTGTGGGTACCTCCATTTAGCCCATAGCCCTTGACCCCTTTATGGTCCGTGAGGAGGAGGTACCCCTGCACGGTCAGGGGAGCCCACCCCTCTGTGAGGAGGAGGCTGGGAAACGTGCCTGGCCAGGAGCAGGAGACGGAGGGCAGTTTGGTGTCGTGTCCCCCCCCTTGTCCCTCTGCAACCAGATGCAGCCCAGAATGGGCTGTCTGCAGGGAGCCATGGCCCAGGCTGACAGCTCCACTGGGCCGAGGACGGGAGCGGGGTCGCAGCAGGGAGGGAGATGGAAGCTCTGCATTTCTCTGGGTCAAATCCTTTGCCGCTTTATTTTTCCCACACGAAGTGGGAACAGCCGGTCTGGGCAACAAGGGGCTTCTGCGCGGTTGGGTACGGAAGATCTCCCGTCCCTCCAGGTATCCCTCCCTGCTCTTCCCACTTACCTGTGGGACAAACGGTTGTCCCAAAAAGCTGGAGCCTTGGGATGTAGCACGAGCGGGCACAAACGTGACCATGGGCAGTTCCATCTCAACCTGAGAAGGGACTTCTCTCCTGTGAGGGTGGCAGAGCACTGGCACAGCTGCCCAGGGAGGGGGGGGAGTCTCCCACTCTGGAGCCATTCCAAACCCGCCTGGAGGTGTCCTGTGCCACTGCTGGAGGTGCCCCTGCTCTGGGATTCTGTGTGAGTGTCCCACCACGCACAGCAGCTCCCTGCAGCCCTTCCTTCTTTCTGAGCCACGCTGTGAAAATACAGACGGGCCCAAAAAAGTGCTGAGTTCACGGGTGACATTTAGGATCTGAGTACAGTGACAAATGCCGAGTCGCTCGTGGTAGAGGATGGCGTTGCGGATCAAAGCTTATTTTGGGCAAGCTCTTGGACGCAGGGGCCAAGGAGCTGCTCCCGTTACTCTTCGGGGTCTCTTTGAGAGATGGGATGAGGGGACAGCTCTGACCCAGCTGGTGGCATCTGCGAGTGTCCCAGGGCGGCATCGCGTGTTGGGGCAAACCAGTACCCCCTTTGCCTTGTACCACGAGGAGCAATAGGGAGAGGAGTAGACACTTCGGTGAAAGAATGGAAAAAAGAAGTGATCAAAGGAGTGAGATAAAAAATAATGGCAGGGACAGACTTCTGTGTGGGATTATTTAATAATTAAGGTAATTAATGCTTTATACCTCACTGACTCCTTTCATGCGAGGATCACAAAGCGCTTCACAAACATTAATTAATCTTCCCTAACATCCCTGCAGGGAAGGTCACTGAGCTACTGAGCGTAAGGGAAATCTTGTCATTGATGAAGGTGGCCGCGCTCTGGGCATGACGGATGCTCGAGTGCGATGGCAGGACGGGGAGAGTTTCTATTCCTCGCTGATGACTTCAAATGATTTCCCATAACTTCCTCGGAGAGGAAAAATGTCTTTGAGTTTGTCGTGAGCTGCTGGGACCGGGCAAAGGCGGGTCTGAAAGATGACCCACGCCAAAGCCGCGGAGCAGCCCCGAGGACACCGAGGAGGCAGCGGTCTACGCAGGCGACTCCCAGCGCCAATGCTCACGAGAAGTTTGGGTCAGCGTAAGGCACCCGCGAAGGGCAAATCTGTGACCGTCAGACAAAAATGCCAGGGCGAAGTGGGTTGCAATTCAGATCTGAGCAGTGGCTGGTCCTGCAAGAGGCGGAGCGAAGAACGTCGGGCATCAGAGATGTCTTCTGATGACAAATACTCAGCCTGACGTCACTGGTCTGTGACATTCAGATGGCTACAGAGGACGCCGTGTCAACGTAGGGCTTTACATCTCTGGAGCAGTAAAAAGGTCTAAGTTAGTTTGTGGCTCCAGGGAAGACACCCGCCCCCAGCTGTGCTCAGAAGAGTGTCCCTTCTGCACGATGTCCTCCCCCTGGAGAGGCGGAGGGCCCAGCTTTGGGATGTGGGAGCATCCCGGCGGGATCACGCTGTCTTTGCTTGGCGTTGCAAATACCTTTGGTTGTCCTTGTTCCTAGATCCCGGCAGCGGCGGCGGCATGGCGGCGCAAGACCCGGCCTCGGGCTGCCTCCACGGAAAGAAGCAGCTGCCAGGTCAGTGTGCAACAAGCGTGTTTGGGTTTTGTTGGTTTTTTTTTTCCCCTTTTTTTTTTTAGACAGTTTATGAGAAAGTTGACTGTGGGACAGAATTTTGAGGTGGGAAAGAAGCAGATTTAGGGTGAAATAGTCCGGAAGGATTGACCGTTCAGCTAGGGCGCAGGAGTTGGGGAACATGGCTGGGATGTCCCTTGCTTGGTGGTATCTGCACTGGGATAGCAAAAATGAAATCAGGAGAGGAACGACCAACCTTCAGAATAGCAAAGACTGTGCTTGGAGGAGTCATCCTTCACCCGGCCTGATTCTACTGTCAACCCAAAATCTGAGCCCAAACGGTTAACCCGAGGCCCAGAGGGGAAGTGTGCGCAGCAGTCCTACATCTCTGGAAGCTTTTGGCCCCCTGCCCCCTCTGTCCCCTCTGTGAACGAGCTGACCCCAAAGGTCCAGTTCCATTCCCAGTTGTACCTCCAGCGGCTCCCAAGCTGTAGGTGCACTATGGAATGCCAGCAGCGGGTCACCATGAGCCCAGTGGCACCATCACTGGTCTTTGTGTCCTCCTTGGCGGCCAGAGGCTGATGGCCAGGGCCTGGCTCTGACGAGAGCTGGTGGATATCCACTTGCTTTTCCAGCTTTCACCTGGGAGGTGAGGGCCAATGACCGAAACTACCACATGCAGTTCAAGAAGAAATTTGCCTTCTGTCTGACCAAGAAGAAGTATGCGGTGAGTCAGCCTGGGCCAGTCCCGGGCCACTTCTTTACCCAGACCCTGATTCCTGAGCTGGTGGTGACACGTCAGAGATGCTGCAGAGATGCTCCAGTAGGATGGAGAGTCACATACATAATCCTCAATGAAGAGGAAGGGCTGCTCCCTGCCTGGTGCCCCAGATGCCCTCTGAAACTGTCAGCCGAGGAGCAGAACTGTATGAAGGATACTTTTTAGTCTGATGGTCAAATCAAAAGAAAGACTTTTGAAAAAGTTTAAATTGAACAAAACCAGATTATTTTTTTTCCCAGCTGAATAGTGACTATCTAGTTGGGCGTCCGTTAGGTATGCTTTAGATGATCAGAAGCAAATTATTTTGTTTCAATTTTATATGGCCCTTTGCTGTAATAAATATCTTCATTATGGCTTGGGTAAATTTTTAAAGGCATCTCTCATGCCATGCAAAGTTGAGAAGTCCTAAAACCACCAGAATGTTTTTGGTATTTTCAAAACACATCCTTGATTTCACGCCTTTCTTCTGCAGGGCAATGCCATTAAGACAGCCAAGTACAACATCTTTACCTTCCTGCCACTGAACCTCTATGAGCAGTTTCATCGCATGGCCAACGTCTACTTCGTCTTTGTCATCCTCTTACAGGTGGGATGGACACCGAGGTGTGTGAGACGGGGTTGTCTTGTGTTTAGAGTAGGGGACTCTGGTCTAAAATGGTGTGAAGGATGCGGCTTTTCAGTGGTGTTCATCGTCTTTCATGAACTCCGAGGGGTTTAACCTCTATTAAGTTTGGTTACTTTGAAGTGATTGGGTTTGGATATAAGCGAAGCTCATGTGGACCACTCCTAAATAGAAATCCTACCCTCCAAATTCAGGGACTCGCATGCATTTCACACATCCACTTCAAAAAAGAGGTGGAAATTCAACAAAACGGTTCTCTGTAGACAGAGATGTTGATTTGATTCGTCTTAGACGGGTTCCTGCCATCCTCAGGCGCTGGCTGGGGAGGGCACCTGGGGGCGAGGAGTCACTTCAGGTGTCCCAAGGTGGGATGAAAGTTGTGTCAGTGGTCTAAAATTCTCCTTCTCTAGACCTTCCCCGAGATCTCCACACTGCCCTGGTACACTCTGCTGTTCCCCCTGAGCTGCCTTCTCACCATCCGGGGTCTACGAGACCTGATTGATGACATTGTGAGTATGAGTTGGAGCGAAAGGCTGTGAGTATTGGGCAAAGGTCCTGGGGGAGTGGACGGTCGGCAGAAAGGGCTCCTTTGCTGTGGGGAGAGCTGAAAAGCTTGGGAGTCACCATCATTCATCGTTCCTGAGGTACCACCAACTTTACCATGTCCAAAACGCTTTGTATGTTCCCTTGGGAAGGATGTGACCGGCAGCCGGTTGCTTTCTTTGGGGTCTAGACCCCCATCTTTGTCATCTTAACCAACGGCTACATTCCCAGGTTGGTCCTCAGAAGTACCTCGGGGGGATTTTGCCTCTTTGTTCGTCAGAATACATCTTCCAATGACTTCAGACAGCAGATCTTGCCCTGGGGCTGAGGCAGCAGATTATGGCATTAAGAGGGTTGTTTTCATGGCCCAAGGAAGTCTGGCATGGCCCATCCCTTTCTTTTGGCCTCTTTTTTTCTCTCCTCTGTGCAGAGCCGTCACCAAAGTGACAGAAACATCAACAACAGGCCATGTGAAATCCTGTCTGGGAAGAGGTGAGGGGCTTTGGGAAGCTGTTCCCGTGTTTTCCAGGCCTGTGTGGAACGATGACGGATCATCTGAAGTGCTGAGCATCCTTGAGCGTAGCGGCTGAGAAGGGTTTTGGTGGGAATGTCCCTCACTCTGCAAACTCCCATCACCTCCCAAAATCTGCTGCAGGTCCAGCTGTTCCCTTGGAGGGATGATCGTACCCCCGTCACAGACAACGGGTCTAAAAACAGCCCTAATTTGCTGTGATACGCTGGGAGAAGGGTTTCCTGGCCACAGAAGTTCCTCCAAGTCTTCATATCTAACCCACGGAGTCATACTCCTGCTAAACACTGGTCCAGGGAAGGACCAACATTTCCCACCTGTGGCCAGGGGGCCGTAAGTCCCTGCCACCCGCGGGGAGGGGAGATACGGATGTCACAAATGGGTACTTGTGCCCTCCTCACTGCTCAGCCGTCCTTTGGTCATGCAGATGGGAGGCCACCGTGGTGGCAGAGGAACCAACAATCTGGAGGCCCCATTGATGCAAGAGGCTGGGACGGACACAGAGGACAGAAACAGCCGCGGCCCCCGTTCCCCCGCTTCTGCAAGGGTAAAAATATCCTCTGAATTCTCCTGCAGCTTCCGCTGGCAGAAATGGCGTGACATCTGTGTCGGGGACATCGTCCGCCTGCGTAAGGAGAGTTTCGTCCCGGTGAGCGGGGCCTTGGAGCTGGCTGCGGGAGGGGGGGGGGGAGTTTCAGCGAGGAGGGAGGATGGGGCCAGGCTCTTTTTGGTGGTGCCCAGTGACAGGACAAGAGGGAACGGGCACAAACTTGAGTATAGGCAGTTCCACCTAAACACGAGGAGGAACTTCTTTACCTTGAGGGTGGCAGAGCACCGGCACAGGCTGCCCAGGGAGGTGGTGGAGTCCCCATCTCTGGAGACATTCCAAACCCGCCTGGACGCGTTCCTGTGCCACCGGCTCTAAGGTGGCCCTGCTCTGGTGGGGGGGTTGGACTAGATGATCTCCTAGAGGTCCCTTCCAACCCTATGTATGATTCTATGATTCTATGAGGGGCTCAACCGGGTGCTCTCTCTCCCCCCTTTTTGCTCTTCAAGGCTGACATGCTCTTGCTGTGCAGCTCGGAGCCCAGCAGCCTGTGCTACGTGGAGACTGCCGACATCGACGGGTGAGGAGAAGGGCACAGGACCACGATTGCCACGGGAGGAGAAGGGCAGAGACATCCCAGCCAACGGCTGAAGCCTCTGGTCTTGAGCCCCCACAGCACTGGGGGGGGGGGCTCAGGCACACTGGCAGGGCTGCAAGTCCGGCAGAAACCATGGGGTGTAGGGGATCCTCTGAACGCTAAACCTACAGACACCCGAGAAATGGGATTTGAGCCCCAAATTTTGAAAACGGGAAGCCAAAACCACTTTTGAGGCTTCCACAGAGCAGCTGGTGACCTTGGGCATCTCTCTCTGGCTCTCGGCTCTCTCCCAGCCACGCTGAGGACAGCAGCTCCCCCGTCCTTCCCACCTCCATCTACTGGATGATTTAATGGTGGGGTCACCGGGCCAGGGCTCTCTCCCTGCAAGAGAGCTCCATGTCTGGCACGATAGGTCCCTATCTCACTTTTCATTGCCACCACTCATGTAATCACCCGATAATTAACGGCCACCTCTGTCCCATGGGTCCGACAGCAAAATTAACAGCTCTGTTACCCCACCGGGTTGTTTTATTTTTCCCTCCCTGGCTCTCGTTCGCAGGGAAACAAACCTGAAGTTCAGACAAGCCCTTCTGGTCACCCACCAGGAGCTGGTGAGCGAGGAGACCATGGCTGCCTTTGATGGTGAGTCTCCCAGATAGGCAAGGATGCGGCCATCCCACCGGGATGGGATGGGTTCAGCCCCCGGGAAGTCTCTGTCCCCCTCAGGCACCAAGTGCCATCGGTCCAATAGGAGGTTGGATGTCCTCCTGCCTGCAAGGAGCCAACGACCTTGCCTGGAGGCCCTTCCCCAGCAGAGTGGCTCTGTGATGGGTCCATCAGGGTTCTGCACCTTCCCTCTTTCCCTCTGCCCTGCAATCAAGTGCGTGGCTCCCAAACCTGAGCTCAGACCCTGGATTTTTTCCCCTTTGGTCCTCCATAGGATGCAGAATCCCCTCTCAGAGGCTCTGGGTTTCCACTTTCTCCAATTTTATAGCCCAGGGCGGTTCCTGGACCGGGCACCCTCCCAGCACTACAAGGTGGTTCTCCAGTTTAGCCTTAATTTGAGCCGTCTGTCCCTCAGCTGGATCTGGAGATGCCCTGACAAAACCTGAATCTTCCCGAGAAGCCCCCAGCACCCCTCTTGGGAGGGGGCAGGCATGGTGGGGGGTGAGGGGAGAGGAAGGTCCTCTCGTTTGCCCCCAATCCATCACCTGAATCGTGCCCTCTGCTCAAGGGAGAGTGACCTGCGAGGAGCCCAACAGCCGCATGCACAGCTTCACCGGCACCTTGGAGTGGAGGGGCGAGACCTTCTCACTTGACAGCGAAAGGATCTTGCTGCGAGGCTGCAAGCTTCGCAACACCGACGTTTGCTACGGCTTGGTTATCTACGCAGGTGGGCGCCCAGGAAGGGCCAAAACCACCCAGGTGACCGGGGATGGGGATTTTAAGCTACCCGAGCGCTTCTGGCACCAGCAGGTCCCATCCTCAGGGAGATGATGTGGTGGTACCAAAGCTCTGCTCTACCCGGGTTATATTTCACCCGCACCACGTCCTGGATCCACTTTGTGGCCCTTTGCGCTTTGCGGCTCAGCGCAGCTGAGAACTTGGCCGTGAGCAGCTGTGGGAAGAGGGGAGGGGTAGGATTTGGTGTAAGCAGCACTTCTCCGGGTGCGCAGCCCCAGCTTGATTAACCACTGATGGAGGGATGCAGTCCTCTGAAGTCTTCAGAGGTGGAAGACTCCATGTTGTTATGGAGGAAACCAGCATCACGTAGCTGCAAGTCAACCTTCGGGGGGCTGTGGACTTGCGTTTTGACTTCTAAAATGTTTCTCGTCCAGGATTTGATACCAAAATTATGAGGAACTGTGGAAAGATCAAGCGGAAGAAAACCAAGCTGGACCGCATGATGGACCGGCTGGTGATCATAGTGAGTGTGGTACAAACACCTCCTGCCCTGGTCCATCGGCCTCCTGGGGTTGCTCACAAGTCTTCTCTTGAGAGGCTGCTTGCTTGGGTGATGCTGATTTTCTTAAGCTTGCGATATTTTGCTCAAAATATCTTGGGTTTAACATGTTATGGGCAAATACCAAGCGATGTTCTCAGGAAGTGGCAGTTGCTGGGTCTGGAGCCGCCTGCGTGGTGGTTGTGTTGCTTAAACCCTGGACGCTGGCAGCTTTGAGTCCTCAGCTGTAGAGCAGACCCTTGAACCAGCTGGAGTATTCAGGAGCTCCAAGCCCTCCTGGCCTGCTTTACTAACCCATAACCGTGGAGGTCCGAGAAGGCATTTTGGGCTGAGGGACCTGCAGGAGGGTGGGGGAAGGAGGAACCTTTCCTCTGGGGGAAGCAAAACAGCGTGGTCATAATGAGGATGGCTCTTACTCCTGTTCCTGGTGGTTGAGCGTCATCACCTCTCAGGTTGGCCACTAGCATTCCTCTGTTGACTGGCACTTCAGCAGGAGGGCTGTAGGACACCCCCTTGTCCAGGGAGATGGTGTCTGAGGCAATTAGGAGGGTGGGAAAGTTGGGGTTTTCTCTGAAGCGGAAATACGTGCTGTGGTCCTTCAGTCTTGGCCCAGGATGAGCTCTGAGAACCTGAAGGCACAAGGACACTTTTCCACAAGTTTACAGCTAAATGAGACAAACAGTCTGGAAGGGGCAATGGTTGATCCTAGAAAAGAGTCTGGTGGGCTCTGTGTGATGTGACGGTCTCATCCTGGCTTCCCATCTCAGATCTTCCTGGTGCTGTTGGCCACATCGCTGTGCCTCGCCGTTGCCTCTGGGTTCTGGGCCAGGATGTTCCAGGAGAAGCACAGCTACCTCTCTGCTCTCTACAAGCATACGACTCCTGCCCAGCAGGCCTTCTTCAACTTCTGGGGCTTCACGATCCTCCTGAGCATCATCATACCCATGTCCATGTATATAACGTAAGAACACCAGAGCTTGGAAGGGATCGGAGATCAGTACCCCACTCCCTGTCCTTGGCCATCATCTGGCACCTCAGTTTAAGCCACAAAATGAGGCTGCACAAAGGATCCAGCTGTGACCCCGAGCAAGTCATTCCCATATGTTCCCTTAGCCGTAAGGATGGATGGGGGGGGGGGGGGGTGTCTTACAAACATCGACGATGTGCTTCGAGGTCTTCTCAGAGGAAAGCCAGAGAAGAGGTGCAAAGACTGATGTACTGATGTTGGGATTGGGCAGGCTGAGGATGGCCACCGATGAGGGTGGCGTTTCCCACCAGCAGGGTCGGGAAGAGAAGGGCGCGCAGCCATTGTGAGCAGGCAATAATCACAATTCGTGCTGGAAGAAGCAGTTTCCAAACCCTTGGGCCCTTCGCTGAATCTCCAGATCTATGAAATTTGTCATCAAGGGCCAGATTTCAAGAGGGGCACCCAGTTGCCCGGCACCCAGTGGGCCATCTCACTCCGGTGTGATGAGCCTTCTGGAAAACTGGCCGCGCACAATGAAAACCCTCTTGCTCCCCCCAAGCTCAGAGCAATAGGATCCAGGTGGGGAGTTGCCCTCTGCCCTTTCGTCCCGTGTCAGATCCCCAAGACCCCCTGAGCTGTGAGTAACGCGATCTCCTTCCCCGGTGTAAGTTTTCTTCTATCGGACTCCTTAGGTTCGAATTCATCTATCTGGTGAACAGCTTTTTTATCAACTGGGATCTGGAAATGTATTACGCTGTCAAGGACATTCCAGCAAAAGCCAGAAGCACCAGCCTCAATGATCAGCTCGGCCAGATCGAATATATCTTCTCGGACAAGACTGGTACCTTGACGCAAAATGTTATGAGCTTCAAGAAATGCTGCATCAATGGGACCATCTATGGTAACTTTTGGTGGATGCAAGTCTGTAGAGACTCATGAGTGAGGTAGAACTTGAATTTAGGCCACTTTGGTTCTTCTCCTGGCTTGCTAGGAAGCTTGGGGCGTATGGATTGATCTTGGTGGTCCGGCACGTTGGGTGGAAGCTGTGGGAATTCATCTTGTTCTCATCTCCCCTGTTAGAGGTGCTTTGCGGGGACCACCACGCCTGCAGTCACATTTGTCTTGTGCTCCCACGGGGCACAGTTCTGCCCTCTTAAAACACGTGCCTGCCTTTCGGGAGAGGTATCGTGCCCCAAATTCCGCTGAGATCAGCTAGGTCTTCCCTGATACAAAAGGGACCCTGGGGTTAGGAGCTCAGCACGGCCACATGGCAAACACGTAGTCTGAGTGAGGTGGATCCCACCTGGGTGATGGTGGCCCAGGTGTCCAGGACAGGGCAGGCATAGGAGCCACAGGGTGATGGGCCAGTGAGGTCCACGGATTTTTATTTTCTATGAAGGTCTTGGAGAGAAAAAGGAGGTTTCGCTTTTCTTCTTTGCGTCGCTTTCTGGTGAACCTCCAGCTTGGTTTCCAAATCTGGGCACTCTGAGGCTTTCAGGTGACCTATGGAGGAGGCAAAAAAAAAAAAAAATATCGTTTCCCTCAGGTTGTTTCTTTACAGCGAATGCATGTCATTGGTCTTCGGGGTTTTTTATGATTCTGTTTGGGTTTTCCCTTAGAAACCTGAGAATTGCCAAGTCCTTCCTTTTGTTATTGCTACGCTTACTCCAGCTCTCGGCTGACTTTTGGGAGCTGTCTCGGTGCTTCATTAGTGAAATTTAGCAAGCAGGGCGGGCCAGAGCTTTAGCACGGAGCTCCTTTTCCCCCGAGATAAATTGGGACAAATGGACAGTGCTAAAAGCGAAGAGGAGGGGAAAAAAAAAAAAAAAAAAAAAATCTGGCAAAGTTTTTAAGCGGGAATAACCCCCTTTTTTTCCCCGCCTGATGGACGTGTCGCACCTCCGTGATCCCACCAGTCTCTGGCCAACCACAGAGTCTCCCAGGAAAAGCGGGGGAAGGCCAGACCTGAATTTTAACAGGAAAACCGTGTAGAAAGTCACAGGAGTGACGCCTGCTGCCAGCTCTCTATTACGGAGTCACGGTATTTTCCGAGTTGGAAGGGACCTCTAGAGATCATCCAGCCCCACTCCCCTGCCAAAGCAGGATTGCTCGGAGCGCATCACTCAGGACTGCATCCAGGCGGGTCTGGAGAACCTCCAGAGAAGGGGACTCCCCCCCTCCCTGGGCAGCCTGTGCCAGTGCCACCTGAACCGTAAAGAAGATTTTCCGTGTATTTGAACAGAACTTCCTGTGTTCCAACTTGTGCCCATTGCCCCTCATCCTGTCACTGGGAACCACTGAAGAGAGCCTGGCTCCATCCTCCTTCAACTCACCCTTTAGATACGCCATAATAAGGTCTCCCCTCAGCCTTCTCTTCTCCAGGCTAAAGCGTCCCAGTGCTCTCAGCCTTTCCTCATACAGGAGATGCTCCAATCCCTCAGTCATCTTAGTTGCCCTACGCTGGACCCTCTCCAGCAGTTCCCTGTCCCTCTTGAACTGGGGAGCCCGGAACTGGACACAGTATTCCAGTTGTGGCCTCACCAGTACAGAGTAAAGGGGGAGAATGACCTCCCTCCACCTCCTGGCCACACTCTTCCCTGTGCAGCCCAGGATGCCATTGGCCTTCCTGGCCACAAGGGCACATCACTGGCTCAGGGATAATTTACTATCTACCAGGACCCCCAGATCCTTCTCCTCAGAACTGCTTCCCAGCAGGTCCACCCCCCTATTAATTGAATTATTTTTATTTTGGCAGGTACAGGCACGGGCCGTGAGAACAAGCAGCCATCGGTGCGTAACTCCCCTCTCCCATGTAGCGTGGGGCCGGGCGCTGCTCCTCACTGTCCCCAAAGCGGTGGCAGTTATTGATGACACCGGCAGCAGGACCAGCCCGTTGGTTTGGAACACGGCTTGCTTGCGACGGGGTCCCATGCTCTCACAGAGGCATGTGCTTCCTCGGGCTGGCGAGTTTGCCAGTTCTCAGCTGCCGCTTAAGGACAGGGGAGCCACCAGGTTTACAAAATAATCCCATTCTGATTTTTATTTTATTATTATTATTATTATTATTCCCAACCTTTTTATACTCACCCCCAATGCAGAGCTCCACTTACGGGCTCTGATCAGGATCGGACCGTGCCGGCACAGGGTCCCTACATTGCGACCCAGCAGCATCCCCGGTGCGGTGCCCCGTGCTCGGTCCCTCTCTCGGGTGCCTGCAGTCTGCCCGTGCCTCTTGCAGGGGTCAGGGTTGACCTGGAGCCACCACGGGGAGAAGAAGTTGGACTTTTGCGACGCGACGCTGCTGGAAGCCGCCCGGCGGGACAGCGACCCCGTGCTGAGGGAGTTCCTGAGGCTGCTGGCCCTCTGCCACACCGTCATGGTGGAGGAGAAGGGCGGTGGGTTGGCCGCAGCGGTTGACGTGCTCGGAGTGGGGTCGAGCTGCCGTTCAAGGCATCGAAGCCACGATGGCTTTTTCCATCACCCAGCAAAGCTCTGCTGGGGGGGATGCAGGTGGCGTGAGAGCCCGGGGATGCTTTGGACACATGGATGTGTACATTCGGGTTTGTTTTAAAGCTAATTAGTTGGAACAGAAGCACAGCGGGGATAATCCATCCCTGTCTGGGCACGTGTCCTGCTTGGGGCAATGAGCAGAAGAGATGGGACAAGTAGGACTGAGTTTCCCTAGCCTGGTGGCTTGGACTTTAGGGTCTCCATAGATAATGTTGGTGCTGGGAAAGAACAGGGTGTTTCAGGTGGTGGCTGCCCTGCTGACTGGCTACGGGCTCGCAGGAACAAGGCAGTCTGGTGGAGAAGGCCTTCGTGGACTTGGCCACCAAGAGTTGCTTAGCTGGGAGTCTTGTCTAACTCCTACTCCTCTTCTGCAGACCAGCTGGTTTATCAGGCAGCTTCACCGGATGAAGAAGCGCTGGTGTTGGCAGCCAGGAACTTGGGGTACGTCTTTCTGGCCCGAACACAAGACACCATCACCATCAGTGAACTGGGGATGAAGAGGACGTACAAAGTGCTGGCCATGCTGGACTTCAACAGCGATCGCAAGAGGATGTCTGTCCTGGGTGAGCAGGACGGGGTCTCTTGGGGGCCACCCCAGAAACACAGAGGGTCCCATCCTGCAAGGGATGGCACTGGGACGGCTGTGATTGACCACAACTGGCATAGGGGCTCCTAAGGACCGTCGTGGTCATCCCTGTGGTTTTGCTCACCCTGATACCTTGGTGAAGGCAGCCGAGAAGGGTTTGAGCAGCGATTAAGGGTTTGAGCAGGAAGCGTGAGTAAATCAGGGGCTCAGAGGAGGTGTGTGAGGAACCGGCAGTCCTTGAGACCTGGTCCTGCCTTGTGGTGGTGTAGATCTGGGGACATTCCTGTGCTTCTTGTGACTGTGAGCAGAAAAGCACTAGCGTCCCCTGGGGTGCCTTCTGCAGCATGGCCATTGCGTGGGGACAACGATGCGTGAGAACCATCTCCCTGGGTACCTAAGCTGTCCTTCCCCTCCTTCCCAGTGCGAGACCCCCAGGGCATGATTCGGCTCTACACCAAAGGGGCTGACACGGTCATCCTGGAGAGACTGCAGAGGCGAGGGCCCAATGAGACCTTCACCGAGATGGCGCTGGATGTGAGTCTGGGGTGGAAAGGGCTGGTCTCCCTGCTGCTGGCTTTGGGCTGGCTGTCCTGGAGTCCCCTTGCTGCTCTTTCTCCCTCCGCCTTCAGGATTTTGGTCCTTCTTTCTTCCTTCTGCTCTAGGAGCCCCACCTGCATATGGGGCAGGGGCTAAGAGGGCATCAAATCCACCTTCGATGTTCTGCATGGACCAGTTGCATCGCAAGGCTGCTTATGGGGATGCTGTAGGGTGGGGGAGGGAGTCAGAGCCCAGAGGGAGACCCCCAGATCCTGCAGGGCCTTCTGGCTCTGCCCATGGGAGCATTGCGGTTGGCTGGCGTGATGCCCTGGTCCACCGTGAGAGTCATCCTGGTTGAGGGAAGGGAGACCTGACGTCTCATCTCTGCAGCGCTTTGCAGAGGAGACACTGAGGACTTTATGCCTGGCCAGCAAGGAGGTGAGCGAGGTCGAGTACAGCGTGTGGAGCAGGCGGCACCGTGAGGCCAGCGTCCTGCTGCAGGACCGCGCGCGGGAGCTGGACAAGCTGTACGAGGAGATGGAGCAGAACCTGCAGGTGGGATGAGGCTGGGGTTTCGGAGGAACCAGCTCTGCTGGTCCCACAGAGGGCAGGAGTGTGGGGTTCAGCTCTCTGGGATGAGGGGGTGAAGTGTCCAACCCAACACCCCCTCCCTGGGTTGGAGGGCAGGCAGACCTCCCCCCCAGGGGTGACTGTGACATGCCAGTAGACACTGGGATAGACATCCGTCAGGTTGCGTCCACCCATGGGCAAGGACCCCTTGTTGGGTCCAGGGGTAATTCCCACTTCCGCATCTTGCCCTGCCCCATGTCATGCCACCCACTCACCCTCCTTCCAGCTGCTTGGGGCCACGGCCATTGAGGACAAGTTGCAAGATGGAGTCCCTGAGACCATCCAGCTGCTGAAACTGGGCAACATCAAAGTGTGGGTGCTGACAGGAGACAAACAAGGTCAGTGGAGGCAACCTCAGATCCCACCAACACACTTCAGCTTCTCCCCTAACCAGGATCAAAGAGATAGGAGACCCTGGGAGCGGGAAACAACCAGGGTCTGCTCTTCCCTTTAATATAAAATTACAGCATGTCCCACAGATCGTGTCACCCATGGGGAAACTGAAGCCAGGGAAGCCATCTGCACGATGGCACAGAGCTGGGGCAGAGCCCCCAGCAGCTGCTGCCCACCAAGGGCTGTTGGACCCGAGGGCTGGCGGCTGCCTCAGGGTTGGGGCGAGGGGGGACCAGCACCATGTGGCCATCAGCTGTTGACACCTGCATGTTGCAGAGACCGCAATGAACATTGGCTACGCGTGCAAGCTGCTGACGGATGACATGGAGATCCTGGAGGAGAAGGAGATCAGGTGAGGAATCATGACCTCCTGGTTCAGGACATGGTTGTCCCCACTGAAGACACCCAAGGGCATAGGAACCTGTGCAGGGTGGGCAGAGTTTGACTCTGCCAGAGATGATTCTTCTTCCCTGTCCCAGTCTGGACATCCATGGCCCTCATCTGCAGATGCAGAGGAACCTTATGAAATTGAGGAACCTTGTGAAATTCAACACGGGCAAGAGTAGGGTACTGCATCTGGGGAGGAATGACCCCATGCACTGGTACAGGTTGGGGGCTGACCTGCTGGAGAGCAGCTCTGTGGAAAGGGACCTGGGAGTGCTGGTGGCCAACAGGATGCCCATGAGCCAGCAATGTGCCCTGGTGGCCAAGAAGGCCAATGGCATCCGGGGGGGCATCAAGAAGAGTGTGGCCAGCAGGTGGAGGGAGGGCATCCTCCCCCTCTGCTCTGCCCTGGGGAGGCCACATCTGGAGCACTGTGGCCAGTTTGGGGCTCCCTGGGTCAAGAAGGACAGGGAACTGCTGGAGAGGGTCCAGCAAAGGGCTACAGAGATGATGAGGGGACTGGAGCATCTTTCTGATGAGGAAAGGCTGAGGGACGTGGGGCTGTTCAGTCTGGAGAAGAGAAGACTGAGGGGGGATCTTATCAATGCGTATCAATCCCCAAAGGGAGGGTGCCGGGGGGATGGGAACAGCCTTTCCTCAGCGGTGCCCAGTGACAGGACAAGAGGGAACGGGCACAAACTTGACCATAGGAAGTTCCATCTGAACCTGAGGAGGAACTTCTCTCCTGTGCGGGCGGCAGAGCACTGGCACAGCTGCCCAGAGAGGGGGGGAGTCTCCCACTCTGGAGCCATTCCAAACCCGCCTGGAGGTGTCCTGTGCCACTGCTGGAGGTGCCCCTGCTCTGGCAGGGGGTGGGATGGGGGAGCTCCAGAGGGCCCTTCCAACCCTGACCAGTCTGGGATGCTGTGCTTCTCCAGGCCTCCCCATCTGTTTCTGCCCCTACAGCAGTCTCTTCCTTGACAGGCTTTGACCAGAAAGTGCATAAGCTCTCCCCCTCAGGGACATTGGCTGATTTTTGATACCAGTGAGCCCCGGGGCTCCCTCTCTGTCCCTCCCTGTTCCCACCACTGGGTCCCTGTTCCCACCACTGGGTCCCTGGAGCTGGCTTTGAGATGGCGAAGGCCAATTGTAGGTCTCAGTCTGAAGCAAGGCAGCGTGCCCACTGGCCCCAGCTCAGTTCCAACCACCCCTTCCTCACCCAGCGAGATCCTCGAGGCTTACTGGGTGAGCAACAACAACCTCAGCGGCAGCGGGGAAGCCCTGTGCAGCGGCCGCCTCTCCCAGCAACGCCCGGAGGCTTCGCCCCACAAGAAAAGAGCTCTCATCATCAGCGGGGACTTCCTGGTAAGGCGGCACTTGGATGCTCTTCTCTGCTCCCTGCCTGCGCCGGCAGATCGCTGTTTCTGCCCTGATGCTATCCAAGTCCTGGGTGGCACCAGCTCGTGGAGGAGGTGATGCCCCTCCTGCCCAAGGGGTGGGAAAAGCCCGTTTTTGGGCTGGGGAATGAAGAGTGGAGAAAGGGACAACCTCGCGCTGGTCATTTGGTGTTGAGGGGCTTCGACCACACCTGCCTGACCAGTCTTCTGGGATGACGCAGGCTGGTGGGATCACATGCTCTTCTGGTCATACTGGGACAAACTGGTCTCGTGGGCACAGTGCCTGCTGCATGACAAGCTTGGAGAAAACTAAGGTCACTTTTACGTAGCACCTACGAGAGCATCATTGAGGAGCTGAGAGGCCTCATGCTGTGAAGGCTACGGGTGAGGTCCCAACCACATGTACTCTCCCCTAAGGACAAAATCCTCCACACGGGAGAGGTGCTGAAGGAGAAGAAGCGGTGGCTGTGGCGGCAGCTGGCTTGCTGCAGGGCTATCGGCTCGCAGGAGCAAGGCAGTCCGGTGGAGAAGGCCTTCGTGGACTTGGCCACCAGCTGCCAGGCAGTGATCTGCTGCAGAGTGACTCCCAAGCAGAAAGCCCTCATTGTGCAGTTGGTGAAGAAGCACAAGAAAGCCATCACGCTGGCCATCGGGGACGGGGCCAACGATGTCAACATGATCAAAAGTGAGGCTCGGGGCAGGGGAGAGCGTGGGTTTTAGCCGGCGCGTCCCACTGGTTGGGAGTGGTGGTGCCCCATCTCCCATCTCCACCACCTCACCCTCTCCTTCGAGGTGAGGAGCTGGGAGGGGAGCGCCGCCCCAGTTCCCCATGTTGCCGTGGTGGGAGGGCAGCGGGAGGCACAGGACGAGGACTGGGACCAGCCTTGGCCGGGAGAAGGGTGGAACAGTTGCTTTAGCAGCAGGGATGAAGCTTCAAGCTCCAACCTGGGCAGGCGGCAGAGACCTCCCTGCCCCTCTCCAGACACGGGGCTGTGCTCTTCACGTGCCCCGCCATGCCTGGCATCTCACTGCCGCAGCCGTGGTGTGTGACGAGAGGGGAGCTTCTTCCCTCTGCCCACCGCTCCTGGATTCACCCTCTGCCCCATCAGCCCGGGGACGAGCCACAGGGAAATCGAGCACCCGGCTCCCCAAAAACCTCTCCACCCGCGTTTCACACCCTCCTGTCTCCCGCAGCCGCCGACATCGGTGTGGGCATCAGCGGGCTGGAGGGCATGCAAGCCGTGCAGTGCAGCGACTATGCCCTGGCGCAGTTCTCTTACCTCCAGCGCCTCCTGCTCGTCCACGGCCGCTGGGCATACCTGCGCATCTGCAAGTTCCTCCGCTACTTCTTCTACAAGACCTTTGCTGGCCTTATGGCCCAGGTCTGGTTCGCATTCCACAGCGGATTCACAGCTCAGGTGAGGGACGCTGCCATTAGCAGAGGGGTCCCATCCGCCCCGTGGAGGTCTGCACAGCGCTGGTGCAGCCCCTCGGCTGAGGACCCCATGCAGGTCTCGTGCCTGGTACTGCCTGATGGGCACGTGTCCACATCACTGCCCTGGTCTCCTTTCTCCCTGGCCCTGGTATTGGGTTCTCCAATTATTATTATTTTTTTGGGGGGGGGGGGAGGTGTTGGGGGGCTGCCTGGCTGAGATGCAACTGGTTACCTGCTTTTTACCCGCCTGGATTGGGAAGAGCACCCCGGGGAGATATGGGATGCAGCTCAGTCTCGGACAGACTCGAGGAAAGATCGCCTGTGCATTAAGCTGCTTTCCCCTCCCCCCAAAAATGGGAGCTTTTATCCCAAGGGTCATCGGTATGACTTGATGCCCGCTGCCTGGCTCCAGCTCCCCATCTCCATCTGCAGGACGGTCCCACAGCCCACCCACCGCCGCAGAGAACGCGGGGCGATGTAGAGCCTGGGGCAAGACCCACGGGGGGTTCCCCAGCGTTTGGATGCCGGTCTCTTGGACTCGCCCCCGGTGCCTGGGCATCCTTTCGGCGTCTTTCCAAAGCATCGCTGAGCTCACAGCCGCTTTCTTCTCCCTTCTAGCCTCTGTACGAGGGCTGGTTCCTTGCGCTGTACAACATTTTCTACACCACGTACCCCGTGCTGTCCATGGGCCTTCTGGAGCAGGTACGGGTTCACCAGGCTGCGTCCTCGGTGGGTGTGAATCATCCCCGTGGTCGTTGCACCCCATCCACGTGGCTCTTTGTTGGTACCAAGCAGCTCAACGGGCACGTGGAGGTCACCACCGGTCCTGGGGTGCCTCTGTTTCCCATCACCCCAGAGCGAGCGGGTGGAGGGACTCAGCGCAGCTTTCCCAAAGGGTGTGTTGGGTGGGATTGCCCAATCCTGCTCTCCGGCCTGGGTGGGGAGGGTGATGCTTGGTGGCCTCCCGGCAGGATGTAAGCGCCAAGAAGAGCCTGGAGTTCCCCGAGCTCTATGTGATCGGGCAGCAAGACGAGCTCTTCAACTACCGCGTTTTCAGCGTCACCCTCCTGCACGGGGTCAGCACCTCGCTGGCCAGCTTCTACATCGCGCTCTGGGCCTTTGAGGACCACGTCGGCAGCAGGGCTGTCGGTGACTACGAGTCCTTCGCTGTCACGGTGGCCACGTCGGCGTTGCTGTCAGTCCTCATGGAGGTGAGCACCAGTCTGCCCTTCCCTACGCCGGCCCTGGGGCAGATGGTCTGGGACCGCAGCTGGACTCAGCCCTGGGCTCTCTGACACGATCCCCAGCAGCTCCATGGCTGGGGGATGGTCTGCCTTGGGGCAGGGGAGGAGTTAGGGATGAGGGGCTGTAGGGAAGAAGGTCCCCACAGCTTCTGTGTGCTCTGCCCTTGCCCCGGCAGATCATCCTGGACACCAAGTTCTGGACAGCTTTGTCCTTCCTAATGGTCACGGCCAGCCTGCTGCTCTTCTGCCTCTTCTCCTTCCTGACCCAAAGCATCAATGCCTTCAGGACAGCGCCTGCCATCTTCAACTTCCCAGGTGAGATGCCCCGGGGATCCCCATGGCCCTTCCCTTCTCCAGCCAGGGGAGCCCAGCCTGGGCTTTGTGCTACGAGCTGTTTCCCACCTTGTAGATCATCTCTTCATCACCACTTCTCAATCTTGCTTTCTTGATTTTTGACTCCGATTTAGGTGCCATCTCCTCTTTAGACCCCTCAACTCCTTCATGGGTGGGTGCCTGTCCCCCGACAGTTGTTCCCTCTGTCCTCTCCACCTTCCCTACTCAAAGATCACCCACCGACTTCTTGCGTTGATAGATGCCAGCCGGAATGCCCTGACCGACCCCTATGTCCTGCTCGTGGTCCTGCTGTCCTTGGTGGTGAACACCATCCCCTCGCTCACTGTCCGCTTGTACCGCACCATCGCGGGCAAAACCACCATCCAGCAGGTGAGGGCCGTGCGGGGGATGGCATGGGAAGGGGTCTGCCTCCTGCCGGCGTCCACGTCTGGGGCTGGCCAGGGCACTGCTGGTGATGGGAAGGGTGAGGTTCCCCAGGGAAGCTGCTGCCTGGGCCGTAGTGGTGGGACGTCACTTCCCCTTGGTGGCACCACTCAGCTGGTGGTGGTCTCTCATGACATGGGTATCCAAGTCTGGCTCCAGGGGCCTCTCCCCAAATCCATTCATGGCCCGATGGGAGGCCAGAGACCTGCTCCAGCTTTTGGAGAGGGTCTGTTTTGGGCTGCAGTAAGGAACTGCCCTCCAAGACTCCCCTGGAGCTGCCGCTTAGGAGGCACTGGGGTCTGCTACAGGGCTTGGTACCACCCCCAGCCTTGGTAGAGCTCACTCCCATCTGGGCTGTGGGTCACACCTTGCCGGTGGTACAAAGAGGTCCCAGATGGGAGCGGGGGTTGAGATTGTGCTCCAGAGCTCCAAGAGCTTTGAAGACCCCCATGAGACTCCCCACATTATTCATCCCATCGCATCAACTCAGGTGATGGTGGAGCTGGGAGCCAAACTGTGTTTTGGTGGAGGGCGTCCCGGCTCTCCCTGTGTGTCCCCCTCCTTGGGGCGAAGGCCTGCCTGGGAGGTGGCCACAGCCCTCATCTCCCCATCTCCTTGCAGAAGATCTGCCTGAAGGCCAGGCGGGAGCCGGAGCCCTCAGTGGAGCTGCGGTCCCATGTTCCTCGCGGCTCCTTCCACCGCCGCTCCAGCTACGCCTTCTCCCACCAGGAGGGCTACGCCGGCCTCATCACCCGCGGGGACAGCCTGCGTGCCGGGGCCACCCGCAGCACCACCCCGGGTCTCCTGCGCCCAGAGAAGACCCCGGCTATGTCCTCCCTCCCCAAGCCCTCGGCGTAGCCGTCCTGGCCAGCATCGACCTCCCACCATGCCGGGACAGGGGAGATGGCATCAAGGCGCAGGACTGTTTCGCTCCCTCCTTTTATGGGCATTTTTAAAAAACCGCTTCGGATGGTTTTGAAGCCTGGGCGGCCCCCGTGGCCAGGGGGGAGCTGGTCCAGCTTTGGGGGCTGCTGCTGCGGGCTCTGAGCTCAGGGACGCGTCCCTCCAGCAGCTCCATCTCCTCCGCGCAAGTGTGTGTGTGGGGGCTTTGCAGGAGGTCCTAACTCCATGAGAACTTCCACCTTCTGCCTCCATGCTCGGCCCCGGGGTGGCACCCAGCCCCCTTCCCTCTGCTGAGCCCCCTTGGAGCCGGTGGGGCGGGGGGGGCTTCCTCCTGCCCGGGGCTGATCCAAAACCAGCGACTCCGCTGCCCCAGGCTCGTTATTCCACCTCTGGATTAATAAAACGCCCCGACGCAAGGTCGGCGGCAGGGCCGGGGGGTGGGTGCAGCCCCTCACCCCTTCTCGCTCCCTCCCACGCCAGGGGTCCGGAGGTTGAGCCGCGGCGACTGCATGAAGACCCTCATCTCATTTTCCGGCGGCTTTCACCCGCGTCGCCCCAACACATCAGACTCAAACGGAAGAATATCTTAATTCCCCCTATTTGCTGGAGGGGCATCTACATCTCACCCATCGCCCGCGGGTTTTTCTTCTTCTCCAGCCGAACCAGCCCGCCTTCTTGCAGCCATCTCCACCTCCTCGCCATCGCCGTCCCTGCGCGAGGCGCCCGCGGCGGCGACGTCTGCTATGCGCCATGCCCCGTCTCCGCAGCACTCGCGGTCCCGCGTCTCCCAGGGCTGATGTCCCCACCTTTGGGGACAGCTTTGTGGCCACAGGCTGTTCGCTGCAAAGCCCTGAAAAATATTTTTGGGGGGGGAGGGCAAAGCGTGGGGAGTGGGGGAGGTGGGGGGTGGGGGGGGTGATGTGCACCAGCTCCGCGCAGAGGGCGGAGGAGCGGACGTCCTGCAGAGTTGTGCTTTGGGGACGGCGGCGGCAGCAGCAGAAGTTGTGGGTGAACAACTGACTGGTGACCAGATCACCCTTTTTAATGTTTTTATTTTTTAATTAAAAGGACTTCAGCTTTTTTCTCCTCTCCTGTAAATCTTGGCTATGCCACCATGGGAGAAAGCGGCGCAGAAAGGTCCCCGCGGTCCCTCGGTATGTGCCACCGGCTCTTTGTCACCTGCCAGCACTCATGTCATGCCCCATCCCTGGAGGTGTTCAAGGCCAGGTTGGACGGGGCTTGGAGCAACCTGGGCTGGGGGGAGGTGGCCCTGCCCGGGGCAGGGGGGTGACAATGGATGACCTTCAAGGTCCCTTCCGACCCAAAGCAGTCTGATTCTACGGCAAAACACACAGTAGGATGAGATATTCAGGTAAAAACGAGGTGGCAGACTGGAGGAGGAGGGGGGGGAGAAACCTTTCCTGGCTGCCTGGGCACGACGCCCGGATGTCCCCCCCCGTGATGTCTCAGGTCAGGTCTGGGGAGAAGGAGTCGAGGTGGTGGAAAGGGGCCGCTCCTCCCCAGCAGCGTCGGGAGGGAACCGACCCAGGAGCATCACTGCGGGACACGCAGACGCCAGGGTGAATGACTAGAAAATAATTTATTGAAGAAACAGAAAGCTGCAGAAATACAACACGGTCATGACCAGTAGAGAATGAACAAATAGAGATTAATTTTTCTTTTTTTTTTTTTTTTTTTTTTTCCCTCTCTTTTAAAACCTGTTGACAGGCTGGAGTTAAGTTTCCCGGTAATTTCCCCTGCATGAGTCATCGCAAAGAACAAGGAACAAACTCCAGAGCACACAGCACAGTTTGGATAAAGTGCCTGACACATAAGACTCTTTTTTTAATTTTTTTTTTTCTTTTTTAACGTTTGTAAATAGCTTAAACAAATATAGTTGCAAGACACAGAGGAGTAACAATTGCATTTCGCTGTAGAGTAAAACCTATCCCATGAGAGTAACAATGAAGCAGCAGCAGCAACAAAAAAACAAAACAAAAAATAAAAAAATTCAATTTAATTAGAAGGAAAAAGTCATTTAAAAACTCAGAGATGCGGCCCTCGGGCCGTGCGGGATGAGGGCGAGCGTCGCCTATTGCTATACAGAAAAATGAGCGATGTTTTCTGGAGGTGGCTGGACTGGCAAACCCGAGGCTGCGGGTTCTTCCTGGCCGGGATTAATTCTGTCTGACTTCTTTTTTTTTTCCTTTAGAAATTGAAGGGGAAAAAGAAAAAAAAAAACAAAAAAACAACAAAAAACCCAAACAAACAAAAAAAAACACCCCCAAACCTGAATTTTGTTCTTTGCATTTTTCATTTCCTCTCTTTAAAAACCCCGAAGAAAGAAAGACACAAGAGGAACCGGATTCTGCGCGGCAGCGTCTGCAGGTCCAGCCCCAGCGCCGGCTGCCAGTGCCGCCGCGGCTGCGGGTGTCCTCTGAGACAAGGGAACAGGAGCCGATTGAATGCCGGGGACGCGCGGCGGTGCTGAGGGCGACCGGCCGGCGCGGTGCCGGCAGCCCACCCGGCCCAGCGGCACCTTCATGGTGCCCAAAACAGGTTGGGGAGAGCGGTAACGAGGAGCCGGTCGTCTTCCCCACCCGGACTTCAGATGTTCGGGAAAAGGGACGAGTGGTGATTATTTTTTTTTGTCGCCGAGATGTTTCTCGGCACGGAGAAACGCCAGCTCCCGGCCTGCTCTTGTGCCGGTGTCCCGTTAGCGGAGTCATCGTTAGAGCTGGAAAAGCTCAGCTCTGGCCGTGCCGTAGCGGGGTGACAATGGCTAAAATCCAGCCAGGCGTCCCCGGGGAGCCCGCGCTCCTCCTGCTCGCCCGGCGGGATGGGGACAGCGCTGCCCCCGCTGCCCAACGGTGGGTTTTCAAAGAGCAAAAGCCATCGGTGGAAAACTTCCACCCAAGGTCCAACCGGAGTGCCCGGGGGGCGTCACGGATAAGGAAATTACCCAAATCCCTGAAAACTTCCACAACTGAAGTAGGACACAGTGGTCAGGTGGAACCAGCAGGTCTCAGTGGGAGATCCCGCCTCCCCTCCTCTTCCTCACCCTCCAACACTCCGCTCTCCATCGCCTGTGGAGGTGCCCCCGGGGCCCCGGTTTCGCTCCTGCTCCCCACAGCACAAAAACGCCCTTCGGGGGCAACCTTGGTCGAGAGAATTGTCTTTAGGACAGAGCTCGGATTGTCATTACCTGCAGGGGGAAAAAAAAAAAATAATCTTTGGTATCGTGGCAAGTTGCTCCTCAAGGCGTTTTTGGTTGGTGTGGGCAGCAGGTCCAGCGTGGGGCAGGGCTCCGCCTGCCTGCGGTTGATCCGACCGGTCCTGGTGGGCTAAAGGACACGGGAGAGCGCTCAGCTCTTGGCTTCTCTGGGCTTTCCCAAACCCACGGTTCACGCCCCGTGATGGAAACCAGCTGGTGTCTGTAAGGTCTGAGGTCTTGTGGCTGCAGGTGGCATTCATGCCTGGTGAGACCTTCTTGCGGTTGTAAACTAGGTCTTGGCCTTCAAGCACCAGAGCTTCTCATGCTGGAAAAGGTCTCCTTGGAGGAAACAGGAGGCTGGGGGGGGGGGTGCAGAGCTCCCCGGAGGACAGGGGGGTTGGTTAGTAGATAAATGGTGCTGCTGGAATAAGTATCATCTCTTCTTAAAAACCAGGTCCTTGGTCGGTGGGTCCCATGACTCCCACCACCACCTGGTACTGAGCAGCTCAGCGCTGGCCATGAAGGTGGCAAAGGCTGCAGGGACACCGCATTAGACAAGAGATGCAGATTGAAAAAAAAAAAACAACCAACCAAACCCTACTTTGCTTCTGGGGCCACTTTGGTGGGGCCCGAAGAAGCTGAGATCTCTTCCCTCGCAGTGGGCTGAGCTTTGGGGCCACCTCCAGTGACAGAGGCCAAGGATGGAGCGGTGAAGAGGCTGGAGAGGGCTGAGGAATCAGCATTTTGAGGTAATTGTTCTGGTGACGGTGGGGAAGCAGAAGGAATTAGGTACCACTGCCTCCTCCGGGGCCCCATCACCCTCCTGATCTCCAAAGATGTGACTCCTTACCGCTACCGTCCTCCCGTCTTTAAGCGAGGAGAGGAGGAAGAGCAGAGGTAGGAAGGAGCAGGGGATGCAGCACTGTCCGGGGGGGGTCTCTGGACGTTTGTGGGAAGCTCCCTGGCTGTCTAGGGCAGGCAGGGAGACCTTCCAAAGTCCCCTGAGACCTGCCGGTGGGCCGGGATCCTCCAGGACCTCTTCCACTGGTTGGACTCTTCTTCTTCTTACCCTTTCAACCAAACCGGGTGTCTCCGTGCGGGGCGAGAGCTGGGCTGGGTGGCACGGGAAAGCCTGGCAGAGGGCAGACACTGCGCTGGGTGGTGCCTCTGACCCAAATCACATCCTCGGGGTGAAAAACCTCAGAAATGGGTCGCTCCAGTTGGGTCTAGTCAGGCGTTGACGCAGCACCATCTTCGGCGCCTCTTTGCACGCAGGGCGAAGGCAGAGGCAGGTCTGCCAGGTCACCCCAAGGGACGGGGACTTGGGGGAACATCACCTGGAAAGGTCTCAGCCCCGGGGGAAGGTTTGGGGTCCCCGGGGGGGGGGGGGGGGGGGGCGTTTCCCTTGTCTCAGAGCACACGAGGAGCCCCACGGCTTTGCCGGCTCAGGTCGTGGCGGTTGATTGTCTCTCCTCTTGTCTGCCCTTGGGATTTGACCCACAGAGTTGGATAAAGCAAAAAACAAACAAACAGAAAAAAACAAACACAAAAAAAAAAACCCAAAAAACCAAACCCAAAGCACAGCGAGGAGCCGGACCCCACAGCGGTGGGTGGGAGCGCACGGCGGGGTCCCGTGCCCCAGATACCCTTACCCTGTTTGCCGGGCACGGGGCCACGCCGTGCGCCCCCGTCCTCCCCAGGGGGGGTCCTGTGAGCAGCCCCCCGCCTCCCCGCGGCGCTGCCACGCCATTGCCAGGGTGAGGAAAGGAGGAAAAGAGGGGAAGGAAGAAACCGAGGGGATAAACGACGACTCTCCCGTGGTTGCGTGAGTTGGAAAAAAAACGTGATCCATGCAGAGAAGTCCTCATCAACCGAAAACTCGTGGACAGAAAAAGCACAGTTTGTCCCCTCCCGCTCCCACCCGACCACCCCTCCCCGAATAATTATTACATTACTTCAAGAAAGAGTATATTTTTTTCATGCATAAATCAAATTCTCATCTTGTCTTTTTTTTTTTTTTGTCTTTTTTTTTTGTCTTCTTTAAATTACATTTGAACACAGAACACATATAATAAATACTCTTGTACGACATGACTCAGAGAAAAGTAACACATCTGAACGCAAAGGTATCGTCATCATTATTAGTTTTTCTTTTTTTTTCTTTTTTTTTTTTAAAAGGACTTGTTTAAATATGAAATCTGTAAACTCCAAGGGTCCTTTTTTTTTTTAATCTTTCTCTCTCTCTTTCTCTCTCTCTTTCTCTCTCTCTTTTTTTTTTAATCGTGAAACTATCCAGCTTTCATTTCCTTAACATTCAATATGTCTCCCATTGAACGCGTCAAAGAAATAAGAACATGCCGTCTTCTGCAAAATTATAATTTAACAGTATAAAGCTTCAAGTCACAAATTCCAAAAACTAGCTAAGTAATTTTTTTTTTTTTTTTTTATCACATAAACTATACATTAAATATTTTGAGGTATTTCAGAGAACATTGTCAAAGGCTTGTAAGGTCTGTGCTGGGTGGAAAAGAAGGCTTTCTCCTGCATAGAGAACGTCTTTGGTATCACAAGCCAGGTGGGGATCAGGTAGAAGTGGGGTGGCGCGGCCACGGGGTCGGGCAAGAGTTGGCCAAGGCAATAGCGTTGGAGGGGGAGCGGGGGGACGGGGTGGCCATGGGGTCGGGGTTGCTCTGACCTGCTCTGTCAGGTTGCCCAGCGGGATGGAGAAGGGGCTGACTGTCACCAGGGGGGTTGGCCCCGGGCGTGTTTGGTCCAACTCTAAAGGAGCCACCTCGGCCGAAGCCTGAACCAAGTAGGTACGATTCAACCCAAGATTTCCCTAAACTCGACATTCTGGAGATTGCCGTGGAAGAGCATCTTCTCCCATTGCTTTTTGCTAAAGCCGAACGGTGGAGTGGAGCGGACCTGGCTTCGCCCATCTCCCCCAACAAGCCAAAAATGCCCCTTTGGGGATTTGGAAACGGTTCCTGCTGGAAGGTTTCACGGCTCCAAACCATTTCCTAAAGGAGGGGTTTGGAGAAAGCCCAGGGTGAGGCTTTCCACCGCTCCTGCCTTTGTCTTTCCAGACAGAAATGCCACGAACCCTCCCTGCGCTACCAAAAAGGGAAACCGGAGCCCAAGTCCGAGCTGAGTGAGGAAGAAACACCCCGTGATGAAACCCACGTCTTCATCTCATGGGCTTCTGTAGGGTCCCGGCGCCGAGCTGGGCTGGCGAAGGACACGGAGCGAAGCCTTTCCCTGGGAACGTCGCCCCGCGAGAAGGGACCGGGACACCAGGCCAGTGCTCCTGGGGCAAGAGGGGCGGGATGGAGGGACCCTGGGGACCACGCCGGGTTGGGGGACATCTGAGAGGGAGGACACACTGGGGAACCAGCACCTTTCCCGCAGCGGGCGGCAAGGGGGGATGCTTTCTCTTCAGTTAGGACAAGGGTTGGGTTGCTTTCCTTCAGCCCAACACCCAAAGACTACAAGTTGCCAGAATTCGTCCCTTTGGAGAGCTGAGGTAATCGTGAGTCTTTAGGATCAAAGCAGAGGAGCAAAGAAATGGCCACACACCTTTGGTACAAGAAAAAGGCACTCATCTACCACGCTGCCATCCCGGCGTCGCTCGCTTGCCTTCTCCCTCACTCTCTGGGGACTCGACGGGGCTGGGGGAGGGGGGGAGAGGGGGGCTGGGGGCGGCGAGGGGCTCTTGGCCGGGGAAGGAGGGGGGGGGGGCTCTCGGCCGGCCCGTCCGCCCGCGGGGGAGCAGGGGAAAGTGGCGTTTCCAGCACAGACCAGACAAGGCAACAAAATCTTTGGTATCAGACGTGATTTTCAAATCACAAAAATTGAAAACTCAAGTGAGGTAGCCTTTATTCTCGGGTTCTCACTAGAAATGTCTTTGCATCCTTGAGGGCCTGTGGCATTTACTCTTTTTTTTTTCTTTTCTTTTTTTTTTTTTTTCTTTTTCTTCCTTTTCCTTTTTTTCCCTTTTTTTTTTTTTTGGTTGGTTTTTTTTTTTTTTTTTTTTTCCTCTGTGTTTTTCACTTCCCAAACCAAGGCCCCCTTTCCTGGCTTTTCAGCCCTTGAATACTACTCGGTGGGGTTCAGAAATCCACCACCATCGTCACCACGTCACGACAAGACAAGAAGAAACAACGTTAGGGGGGGGGGGGGGGGGAAAAAATCAGTGGCGGGGAGCGGGGTCCCGGGGGGGATGAGATTTCGCTTCGCCGTTAGTTTTTGGGGTTGTGGTTGGCAAAATACGCGGCGGCACCTGCCCCTTCCCTCTCTCCATCCCTCTCGCCCGCCCTCTCTTTCCAGCAATAAATTGGTTTAGTTTGGTGTGACCGTGTCCAGTATGACACCCCCAACCCCTCCACCGCCCACCTACCCCAGGAGCTCTTTGGTTCAAGACGTCCTCTAACCCCACCGGTGAGCGCGGCCGGTCAGGGCTTCGTGTGCAGGGGTTCTTTCTTTCTCTCTCTTTCATTCTTTTGTCCTTTTTTTTCCCTCTTTTTTTTTTTTTTTTTGGAGGGGGGGGTGCTTTTTTGGGTGGTTTTGGTTTTGGTTTGTTTTTTTTTTTTTTTTTTGGTGAACGCATACTCTTTCCTTTTTTTTTTTTTTTTTTTTTTTTCTCTCCTTTTTTTCCTTCTTTTCAACAAGGTGCCTTCCTGTTACACAACAGATCGCTCTCAAAGTAAAGTGAATCGAAGAAACCATAGCGCTAGAACACAGACGGTACTATTTTACCCGCATAAATTCAATAGTGTCCCGTATTTTTTTTTTTGGTTTTTGGTTTTTTTTGTTTTTTTGGTTGACGGTTGGTTTTTTTTGGAGGATTATTATTTTTTTTTTTTCTCCCCAAGTGGTGGGGGAAGGAGGGGACCTTGCCTCCCCCTGCATCCCCAAGCCTCTCCCAGCCCTTCCCTGTCCCCGCCGGCGTCTCCTGCTCCTCCCGAGGACACCCCGGGGTGACAAGGAGCCCGCGGGGGCGGCTGGGATGAGGGCTGATTGTAAGGGTTTGGCCTCGTGATTGCTTTTTTATATGGCACAAGTCACCATCGAGAGCTTGGAGGAAACGATCCTTTTGAAGCTAGTACCATTGCTCCAGAAATTCGCGTTTTAAGGCAGGTTGTTAATTGGCACAAAAAAAAAAAAAAAGAAATAACAATAATAATAATAATAATAATCTGGCGTCCTTTTGGTAAGTTGCCGGTCTTTGCGTCGAGCTTGTTTGGTTGTGGTTTCTGTTGTTATTCCTTTATCGGGGGGTTGGGTTTTTTTTTCCCTTTCGATCTCGTCGTCGGGGAGTTTTCCCCCCCCATTCTCACACCCAGGGCTGGATTTCGCCACCAGATCCCTCGGTTTTTTCTTTTCCCACCGTCCACCGACGTCGGTTCCCAGGAGGGAATTTGGTTGTTGTTGCGTTTTTTGGTTTTGTAAATTCTTTGGTAACAGAGATGAAGGTGGGGGGACGGGGGGGGGGGACGGGAGAGGGCAATAGTGTGTGTCGAGGGGTGGATGGGGCGAGACACAAAGCCAACAAATCTGCTTTGTCTGTGTCCGTTCCTCAACCGCAAAGTGAACCAGAAATCCAGCGGTGAATGGTGGAGCCAATCACCAGGAAAGATCAGATCCTTCGCTCCAAGTCTCTCCTCCCGTCTCCTTTCAAAGAATTATTATTTTTAAATACCCGATTTCTGTAGTTAAATGTGCTTCTTTGACCTGCTCGGGCGCCGGGCGATGCGGTGCAGCCGCGGTCCCCCTCCGGCCGTGGCGCTGGGGGATGCTCGGGTGCGTGGAGGCGGGCGGCCACGGCGAGGCGTCTCCTTTGCCATGGAGTTTCTCTGGGAGGGATCCTGGGACGGGTGCTCTCGTGGGTTGGGGGGTTGGGGGGGCGTGTGTGCAGGGGATGGAGGGGGGCTGTGGGTGCTCTTGGGGTGTCCGGGCTGGGGAGGTGGTGGTGGGGAGGTCGGAGGAAGATGCCCATGGAGGAGACTGGGGCTACAGGGATGCCCTGGACCAGGTTTTCAAAACCTTCAAGGGAGAGGAAGGCCCCGTGTGATGATGGCAGAGAGGGGCTGGCTGCCTTGGGGAACCTCGCCGCACCTCGGCGGGGTGGGGGGGGGTGGGGGGGGGGAAAGCTTCAGCAGCCACAGACCTGGCAGGAGCCCCGTCACCCTCCAGGCACACGGGGAGCATTTTCCCTGCTCGTCCCCCTTTGAGCCACTGGGGGTTTGGTGGGGCTGAGCCGGATCCCAGCCCCGTCACTCCCCATCTTGTATCTCCCCCACCTTTACTCCTCCACTGTGGGAGCTGTGAGGTGGCTGTGGCAGAGATTGAGGTCGGGGGGGGGTGTCAGGGTGTGCCCCTCTCCCCAAAGACCCTGGTGGGCAGGTGAAGACAAGGTTCTGTGGTCCCCGAGGACCAGGGATGCTTCCAAACAGCACCTCGCCCTCTCCCTCCATCCCAGGTCATCCCTCACTCCACACGGGATTCCTCTGAGCCCTCCCGGGGACGAAGCTGACCCGGTTGCAAACCCTTTCCCTGCTCCACGAGCTGGGGGGATGTGGCAGCGGGATGTGGCATGAGACCCATGTCCAGGGATGACGCCTGGCTGAGGGTTCGGGAGGCTGATGGACCCGCAGCATCCAAAAGCACCCACCCCGATCGGCTCGGGACATGCGTGTGAGTCTGGGGTTGGCTTTGTCATGAGGGGGATGTCCGGGAAGGGGCAGGGAGGGCTGGGGGACATCATGCTTTGGAGAAAGTGCTTGTAGAAGAAGAGGGGACTCCGGGGTTGGCGCCTGGCTCCTCCTGCCAGCGGTTCATACACCGCCGGCGGGCGTTCATGAAGAAGTTGCTGACGGTGTTGAGCTCCAAGCCCAGCTGCTGCGAGATGGTCATCTGCATCTCCTTGGACGGGCGCTTGTTCTCCTTGAAGATGGCGATCAGGGTGCGGCGCTGGAGGTCCGTGAAGACCAGCCGCTGCTTCTTGGGCTGCAGGCTCCTGTCTTTCTGCTGCTCTTGCTCTTTGCGTTTGCAAGCTAGATGTTCAAAAGAGAGAACAGGGCCATTAATTGGTGCTCACCACCCTGGCCCGCTTGCGGGTTTGCCTGGCTGCCTCCCAAAAACCAGGCCCTTCCCTCCAGTAAACCTGCTGGCTTGTTGCCCACCGGTCCCTAGGCTACCTCCCTCCTCTTCCTCCCTGCGCCTCCGGAGTGTCTGCGGAGGTGGGACAACAGCCTCTTAAGACATCAGTACGAGAAAAGCTTGGGTGAAGCTCATCACCTCTTCAGATGCCCAGGAAAAAGCCCAAGTCTCAGCATCTCCAGCTGAGTCTGGGACTACAGCCCAAGGAAGAACCCTGGGCTGACTCTGCTGCCACAGCCTGGCTTTTGGGACCTGCTCCATCCCTAAATTTTGGGGGTCATCCGTCAGCCTCCCTCCGTTGCTGCACGCTGGCGTGGTCTCCCTCGCCTCCTCATCACCTCTGTGGATCTCGCTGGAGGACTCGGGGAACTGGTGTCTCTTGGCCATCACATCCAGCTGCCAGCTCCGAAATGCAGGCAAGAGCTGGGGACAGGGACGTTACGGAAAGGCCGGTCTGCGGCCACCATGTCCCACGGCAGACAGCCTGGAAGGACCTTTCATGGTTCCACCTGCTCTGGGAAGGGGTTTTTCTGCCTCCAGAGGCCGCAGGACAACCTGAGCCACCTGAAGCTCCAGGAAATTCAGTCTCCCCCGCGTGCCTTTGCTACCGGATCCTTTGGCACGCGGGTCAGGTTGAGCCAGCGCCGAATCAAAAGCCTTCCCTACAGGTTTGGCTTGAGCCAAAGGTCAGGACAGAGGTGCTGTCACACGGGGAGGGGTGCCGAGAACCAGGAAAGCCCCCCCCTGACACCGCCACGCCGCGTGTAAGGGAGGGAGGGAGGCGAGTACGCTCCTTTTGTTAAAAACAGGAATTTTAATTGCAGGAATATCAAGCGCACTGTTGGTGGAAGTGGTGAGAAAAGGTGCCCTCTGCTATGATGTTTTTCTAGAAAATTATAGAGTGACTGAGGTCGGTGGAGGTTGCTGGTTTAGTCCCTCCTCAAAACAGGGTCGACCTTGAAGCTGCCGAGGTCAGACCAGGGCGCTCAGGGACTTGGCTGCGCAGGACTTGGCCAGACACGTGCAGGCGCTGCGGGAGCGCGAGTTGCCCATGGGCAAGCTAGGGCACAGATGTGGCCCTCTGAGGCTGGGGACATAATCTTTCCTCCTGGAAAGCTCAGAAAAGAGTGAGTAGACCGTGGGTTAAAAACCTTCCGAGAAAAGTCCCACTCTTGCCCCAGACTGCAGCAGTTTTCATCCTTTGGGGTTTCTTGGTTCGGCTCTTCCAAAGGATTTTACAGGGAGGGCACAGGTCTTTCGAGTCGTTCGCTGTCGGAACGTTGCTGGCTGACTGATTTCAACTTGCTTCTCTTGGGCACTTCCAGAAGCCTCTTCGAGCTGGTGGAGCCCCTTGGAGGGGCCAGAGGCCAAGGCCGAAAGCCGCTGCTGCAGCGATGGGACGGCATCTTGGGTCCACGGGACGGGTATTCCCCTCGAGCTCACCACCTTCCTGCTACACAAACTCAGCTCCACGGCCAGGCCGAGCAAAAGGGTAGGCAGCCGTGCAGCCAAGGAGTAACGGGAGTGCGTCTGAAATTAATTCTTCCCCTCTAGAGAACAAGCAAGGTCTTCTTCTGCTTTTTCTTCAGCTGGCCTGTGCTACAAATCCTCTTTACATCACCTTGAGCTAACTGAGAAGGATGATATCCACCCCTTCCACCCAAAGCTGGGGAGATCTAGAGCTCAGCGAAGCAGATCATTTATCCAACAAATTTTGCCTTGTTTCCGCAGCTGCTGGGCTCGGTCCTCGCCCCGTCCCCATGCGGGTGGTGGGAATGGCTCCCATCAACGACAGCCATCGGTCTGCTCCCGCTGGGGCAAGGGACAGGAGGCACCGAGCTTGGCACAACCAACGGCACTCCGTCAAAATCAGCCGTCCCCGGTGAAGACGGTTAGCGGAGAGCCTTTCCCTCCCCTTCTTCCCTCCCCCCGCCCCTGCTCCAGGCAGGTTTGGCTACAAACCACTGTCCTTAGGGACAAGGGACAGTCTGAGCCCTGTGGTGCCGGGGGACCCTGTCCCGGGGGTACCTTACTCAAACAGCCAGCAGAGAATGGTTTAGTGGAAACCTACCCTATGACCATCAGATGCTTGCAAAAAGAACAAACAAAAACAAAGGTCTTTATAGAAAAGTTGAATTTGTTCCAGACACGAATTTAAAAAAAAAAAAAAAAAAAAAAAAAGAGACACCCCCACCCACCCACCCACCCCAAACTCCCCCCAAACCAAACAGAAAACGTCCCCGCCGCCCCGTACGTGCACATTCGGAGCAGCGCGTCTTCCCCCTGCCGCCCGCCGCGTCCCCTCCCGCTGTCTCCCCGGCATGCTCGGCTCCCGCCCCATGCCGGTGGTGGCGCGGGTGGGACCTCGCCTCCATGGTGGGCACCTCGCACGCTCCCCGTGAGCACGGCTGCTGTTCTGCGCGGATGGCGCTTACACCGTATCTCTATATACACCCGGTACACAGAAACGCACGTAGGTACGTGTAAATACATCTGCACCCCCACGGGACTCGCCGGCTGCTGCCCTCACCCAGCTTGAACCCTGGCAAAGCCACCGGGATCCAGGTTGTCCTCTCGCTCTCCTGCCCGTTGGCACCCATTCCCACCAGCCTTTCAGCTTTCCAACCTCACATTTCCCCCCCCCCCCTTCAATTTTTAGGAGTAATTATTACAAACCAGTCACCCATTAATAACTCAAAGCTCCGAGGCAAACACTAACCATCGGGGGTTTTGCTGGTAAAACTGTGGTCCAGCATTAAAATCAGTGCCGAGTACTGCTTAGACAGAGGCGCCACCCTGCTCCGCACCCCTTGATCCCCCCGTTGTTTTCGGCCTGTGATGCCGGTGGCAGCTGCATCCCGCATTTCCTGTGCTCGTTTGTTTATTTATTAATTTCTTTTTCTGCTGACGCAGCCCAACACCCCTCTTCCCCAGTTCAATCTAATTACAGCTCCGCACAACAGAAATCGATAGTGACGCTGGTCAGATCTATTTACGGCGGCCATCAACCCCCCAACGGAGGATCTTTTTCCTATTCCCCATCCCCCGGGCACTGCCTTCCCAGGCAGGCTGGCGGTGGCCGTCCCCGTGTCCCCGTAGGCAGTGAGAGCTGGGGACAGGGCGGGCAGCCAGGGGCACGGCTCTGACTCCCACCCAGGTCAGCATAGGGTGAGGGTTTTTCTTTTGTGCTTCAAAAATCCTTTTTTTTTCCACGTCCGACTCATCCTTGGCTTAACGCTCTTCTTTGGTGACATCCCATCGGGGTCTCTGGGCCCGGCCACAGTCCATGGGGATGGGGACATGCTTCAGGGCGCTTCCACTCCTGCCTCTGGGTTATCTCCCCAGCAAACGCCCAAAGCACGGGATTTATTCCCTGGCTTGTCCTTCTCCTCTTGGGACACAGGAGACCCTGGCGGTACCAGGACCCAACAGTGGGAGAAATGGACTGGGGTCCCCCGTGGCCAGGGGGGATGCTCTGTTGGCCAATAAAGGGTTGAGCTCACCCACCGTCGGGGGTCTTTCTCTCCTCCCTCCGTGTCTCCCCAGCTCGTTTCCCAATGCCGGCACCTCGGAGACCTCTACGGCTCAGCCAGGCTTGGCTGAAACCAGCCAACGAGTGCAGAAGTGACAAGGAGGGAACGCCAGACACAGTGGGACGGGGTGATTGTGCGGAGCCCCTTCCTTCCGGCCACCGGGCACTCAATCCTCGCGGTATTTCATCCCTAAGGTAGCTGAGCTGGCTGCGGAAAAACCACAGGGAGCAAAGGCGAGGAGGAACCTCGGGGAGAAAAGCAGGAGGAAAGACCTCTCAAAGCAGAGGCATCCCACCCGCTTCCCTCCGAGGATTTCTGCAGAGGGTTTCTGCCTCCCGGGAGACTTATGTCAGAGGGAGCACGTTTTCCTTGACTTAACCTTGACAGCTCAAAGCAAAATATCTCCCAAATCATTTCTAAAGGGACATAATAGAGACAATCAAATGGCTGCTGTTCAGAAGCTGCGATTATGCCTCGCAGCGTGAACTCCGCGAAGCATTTAACTAATACCTGATGGCTTTGCAGGCTTCCGCAGCCCGCCAGACACTGGTTTCTCCATTATACCCGCAAACCTCTGTTTTCTCAGCCCCAGCGTGCTCTCCCTCTCCATTCACTTGCAATACAACCTGTAATTTTCTGCCCACTTTGCTTAAGTGCTGGCGATTTGTTGAGATCACAAAAGACAGCCAGGGGCTTTCAGAACCAGCATGCCGGCTGTAAGCGAGGTGAGGGGGGAAAAAAAAAAAAAAACAACCAACCCACCGGTTTTTCTCTTTTTCTCCCTCTCAAATCGGTTCGCGGCGGTGCAAGGGGACCGAGGAGCATTTCGGGGCTCAAAGGGAGGTGGAGGAAGGGCTGGAGAGGGGGTACCCTGGACGTGGTTGGCCAGGTCAGGCTTCTCTGGTGCAGAGGTGGGACAGACTCTTGCACTGGTGGATACCGGGTGGGAAATGGCCCTGAGCAAAACCGGCTTCTCTCCATGCCTTGGAGATGGGTCTGGCCCCTGGGCTGCCTCAGTTTCCCCCTCTCCTTGAAGGAGCAGAGGGATCTCAACCTCTTTCACAGAGAAGGAGGGGCTGGGTGGAGGGCTGTGAAATGGGTGTTACTGGTTCAGACCCTGCCCTGATATTCAGGAAGGTTTCGGGAACTGCAGCTCTGAGCAAACTGGGATGAGCCCAGTACCTTCCCACAGCAGAGCGGTGTCTGACCCTGAGTTGAATTAGCCTCACAGCATCTGGTGCCCCAAAGCTGGAGTTGGACCAGACATCGGGGGGGCTTCATCTGCAAAACAGAAATCCTTTGGTCCGCAGCTGGGCCGGTCAGGATGCTCAGAGCTGTGGCAACTCAGTAACCACGAGAGGTTTGTCTGACATTTCTTTACATTGGAGGAAAAGAGCCCAAAATGATTTGTCACAAATAGGCTTCCCCAGCGGCAATTCGGGTTTTCTCTAGCTCGGAAGACTCAGTGCTGACAGGAGAGCCAGTAGCATACAACGCAGGATGAAAGAGTGCTCAAAAAACCAAACCCCAACTCTCTTCTTGCCTTTTTTCTTTTTTTTTTTTTTTTTTTTCCCTGAAACCGCATTTGATTCCGAAAATTAACGAACACACAGGCAAAGGGGACGCAGTGCCAACCACACAGTGGCTGGGGCAGAACCTGCCCTGCAGTGCACACCCCTGCAACGCTGCAACCCTGCCATGCCCCAGGCTTCAGCAGCACGCGATTAAAAAAACCCCAACCTTCGGGGGTTTTGACCGCTGCGGTCCTGCAGCATCAACAGCTTTGAACCACACCGTAGTAAAAACCGCCCCGCTCTAGAAACCCGCAGGTTCGGAAAACCGTGTGTCAGAGGCCATCCAGAAGCTGAGAAGATGCGGTTAGGAGCTGCGATGCGTCTGCAGAGCTGCAGCCTCAGGGTCCTGCTGGGTCGGAGCCACACGGTTCAGCCAAAGCTGCCGGCCCCACGCGTGTCCCTGTGCCACATGGCCCTGCCTCAACGGGGACAGGCTTCCCCGCCGGCATCCCTGGGAGCTGCCGGAGGATGAGTCCCGAGGCTCGGGGAGAGCCCCTGGTCATTGGTATGCAGCCAGCGCGCTGCAGGGTGAGCCGCTTCCCCGAGCCCAGCAAATTAAATCTTCCTCTGAATGCTGCAAATGAGGAGATGAGATGAGACAATGCGCTCGCCTCTGCGTTGCTGGGTGCATTTTCCTTCCCTCGCGAAAGGTTTCGGTGACTTGTTCCAGCCGGCAGCTCTGATCGACCCGTCCAGGGCTGTGAGGCATCACCGGCCGCCTGCACCGACCTCCCCGAACCGTTCCCCACCAGCCCAGGGGCTTCCAGAGCAGTGCAGGTTGGCAGGCGGAAGGACTGGAAATCAAAGCGTAAGTCCTCAGTCCTCTGTTCGGGTGATGACGGTCCCTCCCGAGAGAGGAGTTCGGCTGGGACCGGCGGCGGCTGGAGACCAGCAGAGCCACCCAAACCTGCAGCAGAGCGTCAGCGTCAGCCCCGTGGGACGCCTGGGTTTGCCTCTCCTGCACTTCTCAAGCTTTGTCTGGTTTTTCATGGCGTGGCATTTTCAGCTTTTCCAGCACTGAAGCGGATGAGTTTCTCTGGTCTGAGGGCGGGTGAAGGCACACAAAGAAGCCGCGGCGGCTGCAGGCGTGCTTGGCTCCATCCCTCTGCATTTGCCCTATTTTTATGCTTGTCCTTTCCAGGGAAGCTACTACCGGCCCCGTCAGACAGCCCCGGGCTGAGCCGGCTGCATCACACCCGTCCAGCAGACACAGAAACAAACAGTTTCAGACGACTTAAAAATGTGGGTTTGTTGTTAAAAGCATTTCCTTTCTGCAGAGGTTTGATTTCTCACTGGCTTTTCCGATGACTTTCACAAAGGGAGACCTGCTGCCCTGCTCTGCCCTCCCCCAGAGCGGGGTGAACCAGTCTCAGCCCCCAGCTCTGCCATCACATCTGCTGGCAAAGTGGCTTCCCCCTTTTGTCCCGTTTCCTCCCTTTCTCGGCCTGTTTTTGGACCAAAGTCACCTGTTTCTTATTGTCCCCGTGGCCACTTATTGTTTCTTATCGTCTCAGCTGCCCACTGCCATCCCGAGCGGCTCCATGCTCACGCTGCCAGCACGGCCCAGGACCAGAGCAGCTGCCCGGCGTGAGGCAGGACCAGGCAAGAGGTGCCTGGAGTCCTCCCGGCTGCTCCGTTCTCCCTACTCTTCTCCCGAGTCATTGCCACTTAGTGTGACGAGAGCAAATTGGTGCTAATGAAGTGCGGGAGTCAGGCAGGGTGGCAGGCAGAAGCCGGCAGCGCCGTGAGGGACGGCAGGGGAAGGTTGTTGCCTTCTGGGAGAAAGGGAAGACATGGGGACGGGAGGGGGGGATGGCTGGAAACCCTCCAACCCCTGAAATAAGTTCTCCTTGGAGTCAGCGACACTTGCTCATGCTCAGCTTTGGCGCAAGAGCCCCTGCTGCAGAATCCGGGGCGGGGGGGGTGGGGGGGTGGGAGTTTGGGGTTCGATTTGTGCCACAATGACAAGAAGAACGAAGTAACGCCAGACAAAGAGCCTGCCCGGGGAATCTGGGACCAGCGACATCCCCGCGACACACAGGGCTGTGGGTCCTGCGCAGTCCACCTCCACCCTCGCTCCCTCGCGCAGGAAAGGAGCAGCAAGGATCTCCCTTTGGCATCAGTGCCAGCTACGTCTAAGTGACTCTCATCAGCCCGTTCCTGTCGGGCTCCTGCTGCCAAACTCTCACTGCCTTCGGCAGCTCCCAGATCTGGCTCTCTGAGTGCGGACAATAAACAAATTCAGCAATCAATGAAGCGTATTCCATCACAAGCGCATGTTGCTCCCGAGCCGCTCTCAATGTAGAGATGGTGTCCAGAGAGGGCCCAGAGCCGTTCTCAGCCAAGGAACATTTGCTGGCGAGAAGGGAAAAGCGGTGGTGGTGGGGGAAACGACAGTTTTCTGCATTTCCTGATTAAATCTGGTCTCAGGTGGATTTATCGGGTGTGAGATGGGAAGCTCCCTTAGGGTTTGGCCGAGTCAATTCTTGGATGGCTGCTGGCTTTCTTGCTCTGCGGTGCTGTGAAAAACTGGAAAATCTGTAATCCTCTGGATTGGGGTGTTCGAGGTTTGCCCCACCAGGGTTTGGGACCCTCTGAGGGCAGGCAGGAGGGCCTGAGCAGGGACACCAGGTGCTCTCAGGTTATCCCTGAGCTCCAGCAGTGCATTGCAGGAGGGACCTTCCAGATGTGAGCCCTTCCCTGCCGCTAGGCCCTGCTCCAGAAGGCCCTGGCACTCTGCAGGCTATTTCATAAAATCATAGACCAGTTTGGGTTGGAAGGGACCTTAAAGCTCACCCAGTGCCACCCCCTGCCCCGGGCAGGGACACCTCCCCCCAGCCCAGGTTGCTCCAAGCCCCGTCCAACCCGGCCTTGAACACCTCCAGGGATGGGGCAGCCACAGCTTCTCGGGGCAAACTGGGCCAGGGGCTCACTGCCCTCACAAGCAACAATTTCTTCCTGATATCTCATCTCAATCTCCCCTCTTCCAGTGTCAAACCGTCCCCCCACGTCCCATGGCTCCCCTCCCTGATCAGGAGTCCCTCCCCAGCTCTCCTGGAGCCCCTTTAGGCACTGGAAGGGGCTCTGAGGTCTCCCCACAGCCTTCTCTTCCCCAGGCTGACCCCCCCCACCTCTCCCAGCCTGTCCTCCCAGCAGAGGGGCTCCAGCCCTCCCAGCAGCTCCGGGGCCTCCTCTGGCCCCGCTCCAACAGCTCCGGGGCCTTCTGCTGTGGGCACCCCCCGAGCTGGAGGCAGCACTGCGGGGGGGTCTCCCCAGAGCAGAGCACAGCAGAGGGGCACAATCCCCCCCTGGCCCTGCTGGCCACGCTGCTGGGGATGCAGCCCGGGGGGCGGGGGGCTTTCTGGGCTGCCGGCGCACACTGCTGGCTCCTGGGGAGCTTCTCACCCACCGACACCCCCAGGCCCTTCTCCTCATTCTCCTCTCCGCCATTTTGAAGCGCGGGTCCCGCCCCGTGCACCCCACACACCCCCCCCCGCCCGGAGGGGAATGGTTTGTCCCGCCCCCCCACCCCCCCGCTGCCGCAATGGGCCGTCCCCACCGCTCTGGCGCCCCCCCGCGGATGGACAGGCGCATTTCCCCCCGCCGGGGGGCGGGGCACTGGTCCAGCTCGCCCCGCCTCCCCCCTCGCCGCTGTCCAATGGCGTGTTGCGGCCGCCCCCGCCACGAGGGAGATGGACCATTCCCGCCCCCCCCCCTTCCCCCCGCGCAGCGCGATGGGCCGTTCCGGCACCCGCCGGGCGCGCCGGGCTGGAGCGGCCCACTCGCGTCCGGGGGGGGGGGGACGGTGCCGGGCAGCCCCGGAGCCGCGGGAATGGCACTTCCCGGCGGAGAACCTCCGCCTGCCCCATCGTCACCCCTATAGTGCCCCATGGCTGCCCCATCGCTGCCACACTCGCTGCCCCACGGCTTCCCCGCCGTCACCCTTATAGTGCCCCATCTCTGCCCCATCACTGCCCCATCACTTCCCCATTGCTGCCCCATTACTGCCCCATCGCTGCCCTTTCACTGCCCCATCACTCCCCCATCACTGCCCCATTACTGCCCCATCACTGCCCCATCACTCCCCCATTTCTGCCCCATCACTGCCCCATCACAGCTACATCGATGCCCCATCACTGCCCCGTCGCTGCCCTGTTATTCATTCCCCATTGCTGCCCCATCACTGCCCTATCCCTACCCCATCGCTGCCCCATTGCTGCCCTTTTGCTCCTCCATTGCTGCCCCATCACTGCCCCATCACTCCCCAATTGCTGCTCCATCACTGCCCCATCACTGCCCCATCACTCCCCCATTGCTGCTCCATCACTGCCCCATCACTGCCTCATCAACTGCTCTGTCATTCCCCTATTGCTGCCCCATCACTGCCCCATCACTGCCCCATTGCTGCCCCTTCATCGCCCTGTCACTCCCCCATCACTGCCCCATCGCTGCCCTGTCATTCTCCCATTGCTGCCCTGTCAGTGCCCCATTGCTGCCCCATCACTGCCCTATCCCTACCCCATCGCTGCCCCATTGCTGCCCTTTTGCTCCTCCATCACTGCCCCATCACCGCCCCATCGCCCCCCACCCCGGCCACACGACACTCCCCCCTCCCCAGCAACCCACTGCCCCCGTGGGGGCTCACCCGTCCCCCCACACGCGTGGGGCTGGGGTGGCTGTGGCCGGCGCTAAGCCAGTGACTCTTAATACACCGCTCTGGCGTTATTAGTTCAGCTCCCAAGGTATTTCCCGCAGTAATTGCACTGATCTGCCAGGGATTACGGGCTGCCGCTGTAACGATGGATGATGTTTTAATTCGAGCCAGGCACCTCCGGGGAGGGCAGGGCAGGGACCGAGACCCTCGAACACTGGGAGAGGACGCCCTCGCCGCTGGCGTGGGATGAAGGGGCTGCCCGAACATGGGCAGCATCACCTGGGAGGGTTTTTAGGATGAAGAGCAGCCAGAAAACTGGTGACCCAGCGTCAAGTCATTCCCCGGCTGGGAGCTGGGCCAGGAGATGCTCCGTGATGGGCTCCCAGTGCCGGGACACCAGTGAGCGGGAAAGCAGCCGGGGATGCTCGGAGCGGCTGGGGAGGGCTCTTCCCAACTCCCAAATCGCTGCTGGGGGGAACCACCAGTATGGGCTGTACCCGCTATCGCTGCCCCCCCCCAGGTCCTGCTCCCTGCCCCTCTCCCACCCTGTCCTGCCGGGAGGGAAATTCCCACAGGAAAAGGGCTTTTTTCTTCCTCCCATTCGAACACGGCAGAGAAACTGCCCCCCCCACCCCCCCCCCTCCTCATCCTCCCTGGTTACCTTTAAAAACGACCCCCACGCAGAGCTGTTCCTTCTGGTAAAGCAGCAATTAATCACGGCGAGTAGGGGATGGATTTGTAATCAGCTCCCCCCCCCCCCCCTCGCCACCTCCCACCGCCCCCATTTCACAGCCCTGGGTATTTTTCCTGTGTGTCCCCCCCCCCCCTTCCAACTCCCCTCTCTCCGTGCGCGGGGCTGGGACCAGCACCATTGATCCTGCCCGGTCGATTTTATTGAAACTCCCACGAGTGGCTTTAACTGCGTGGTGGATATTGCTGGCGCATCACTTTGATGGTTACGTGAGTTGGGGGGGGGGGGAGGGGGGGGGCTCGCAGGCAGCTTCGAAGGGAGGGGGGGGGCGAAAGGGGAAGGGGTTGGGGAAGGGGGATTAATCCCCATATCTCATCCAGGGTTGTTCTGCCCCAAAATAGGAGAGGGAAAGGTGATGGCATGGTTTGAGGGGGAGAGGTTTGGGGGGGGGGGGTGGGGGGGGGGGGGGTGGGAATGGTTTCTCTCAGGTGGGTTTTGTTGCTGGCGGGGAAAGGGGCTGCGGGGGGGGGGACATGGGCTGAGAAAAGAGTTGGGGGGGGGAAGAAGAAAAAAAAGAAAAAAGAAAGGAAAGGGAAAAGGGGAAAGGGAAAAGGGAAAGGGAAAAGGGAAAAGGGAAAAGGGAAAAGGGAAAAGGGAAAAGGGAAAAGGGAAAAGGGAAAAGGGAAAAGGGAAAGGGAAAAGGGAAAAGGCAGGGGAAGGGGAAGGGGAAGGGGAAGGGGAAGGGGAAGGGGAAGGGGAAGGGGAAGGGGAAGGGGAAGGGGAAGGGGAAGGGGAAGGGGAAGGGGAAAAGCAAAGGGAAGGGGGAAGGGGAGGAAAAGAAGGAAAAGGAAAAGAAAAGGAGAAGGAGAATAAAAAGAGGAAAAGAAGAAGAAAAAGAAAGAGGAGAAAAAAGAGAAGAAGAAAAAAGAGAAGAAGAAAAAAGAAAAAGAAAAAGAAAAAGAAAAAGAAAAAGAAAAAGAAAAAGAAAAAGAAAAAGAAAAAGAAAAAGAAAAGAAAAAGAAAAAGAAAAAGAAAAAGAAAAAGAAAAAGAAAAAGAAAAAGAAAAAGAAAAAGAAAAAGGAGGAAAAAAGATTTTTTAAAAAAAAGGAAAGAAAAATAAAAAAGAAAAAAGAAAAAAGAAAAAAGAAAAAGAAAAAAGGGGAAAAAAAAGAAAAAAGAAAAAAGAAAAGAGAAAAAGAAAAAGAAAAATAAGAGAAGAGGGAAGGGCTGGGAAGGTGAGGGGCGCGTGAATCCCAGCCGGGTTCCCCAGCTCCGTCCCAGCCCCGAGCCCAGCAGCCACCAGCCCTTTTGTTTTCCCCACGTTCCCGTCTCTCTTTCCCTCCCTGTCCCCTTTTCTCCCGTTTTTGCAGAACAGGCGACAGCCGAGGGGAGGGGGTGTCTCTGCCGGCTGACCGTGACGCTGCCCGGGGGGGGTGTGTGTGTGTGTGTATCTCCCCCTCCCACCGCCAGCACCCCCCGGGGCACCCTGGTTGGGCTCCGGCACCTTCCGCAGCATCGCAGGATGGGATGAAATCCTCATCCTGAGAAAGTCTAAACCCTCCATAAACACCACCAGCAAAGCTCCCGAGCAGGAGGCCGCGGGGGACGTGTGAACCCCCCGATTCACCGATTGTCATCGTCCCCGTCCCCCCCCCTCCGAGGTCCCTTTTCCAGGGGAGGTGACGGCGCTGTAATGTCACCCCAGGGCCGAAGCTGTCGGCTCTGCCTGTATCCCTCGAGCAGCATCTCCTCGTGCGGAGAGCGGGGCCGATCCTCCTCCCCACCCGCCGGCCGGCGGGGCAACCGCCTCGCCACGGTGCCAAAAACCAAAGCCAAAGCAAACAAATCATTTGGAATTTTCTTGCAGGCGTGGGGGGCAGAGGGATGCCTGGGCGTCATCGATTCGGGGCAGAAAGAAAGCTCGTGCGGTTTTGGGGAGAGGCTTTCAAAATTTCTCCGGGGAAAAACATTATTTCGAAGAAATGCCCTCATTCGGATGACTTCTTTTTTTTTTTTTTTAATTTTTTTTTTTTTTTTGCTCTTGGGGTGCAAAGCGCCCA
Source organism: Vanellus vanellus (assembly GCF_965231255.1). Lineage (NCBI taxonomy): Eukaryota > Metazoa > Chordata > Aves > Charadriiformes > Charadriidae > Vanellus > Vanellus vanellus. The sequence goes on from NC_138930.1 coordinate 5,249,370, forward strand.
GCGATACCCGCACCCCGTTTTTGCCTCGCCTCCTTTCACCCCATTTCTCCCCCACCCGAACCGAAAGCGGCTGCAAGGCAGAGGCGTGCGCGAACACCCACCTCCCCACCAACGCGCCACAGAAAGCAAATTAAATGCCCTAAATTAAACGTGGTCCCGCTTGTGGCTGCCTGCGCGGGCGGGCGGGAGGGCCAGTGGGTTTTGGAGGAAGGGGGGGTGTGGGGGGGGAGCCCAGCGGGACCCCCCCCCTTGGGAACATCAGAGTAGGGGTTCACTGCCTTTCCGCGTGAGAAATGTCATCAAAATCCTGAGGTTTGGCCCCAAAAAGAGAACTGAAGGTGGACGTTGATCCCCAGATGCATTTCCAGAGGTTTTTTTTTAAATCCTTGCGTCCCTCCGAGTGACTCTGAAGCCCCCCGGCAATATGGGAGGTGGATGGAGAAGGGACATCCTCCCCCCTCCCCCCGCCCCCCCCATCCCGAGTGGGGTTTGGAAGCACAAACCACCGCGGTGCCAACCCCAGCACCTTTTGGAGCATCACGTTTGAGCCAAACCGGGCCAAATTCTGCCCTGGGTCCTGCTGGTCCAGCCGCCGAGCGACCGCCTAAGGGGACGCTGCATCCGGAGAACACCAAGAACCCTCGAAAGACGGGAAAAAATTACGGAATAGGGTCAGATCTCCGGGGCAATCATGAGTGCCACAGGCGGGGACGGGATGCTGCTTACGGGGTCGTCGCCACGCGGTGCTGCGCTCTCCGGCCCCGCCACACGCGCTGAGCGCCGGGGTCTCCTCTGGAGCGGGAACAGCCTTCGCTGGCGGCCGAGCAGAGCCGTCGATGGCTCTGTCAGCCCCTGATACCATCGCCCGTCAGCAGCTCCCCGTACGGCTGCGATTTTATCCCTAATGGAGAGAGTTTGCTCGTTACCGGCTCTTAATCGGCCGAGGGCAGCGCGGCTCCCGCAGAGGGGCATCGCTCCCTGGAGCGCATCTGCCAGCTTAAAGGTTTGGCCTTTTTACGCGGCGTCACCGGGTTCCTCGGTTTTGGTAACCCGGCCGCCGGTGTCATCGTACCCTCTGTGAAAGCACTGCCGCCACCCCCCGCCCTTACCTGTGGGGAAACTGAGGCACGGAGGGATGCGCGGATGCTCAACCTGTCACCGCTACGCCTCCAGCCGCGCGGTGGCACTTGGCGTGGGGAGGGGAGACGAGGCTTTGGGACGTATCCCATGGCCAGAGCCAGCCTTGCTGTGGCTCTCGGCTTCCCCGGGCTACGCCATCCCCGTGCCGGGCACCGCTCTCCTCGTGGAGACCATCACCTTCACAACCCTTTGGAGACCACTTTAGCACGAGGTGTTTTCCACTGGTTTTGGCCCGTTTTCGGTTTTTACAGGGTCCCTGACAGCCAAACCCCACGCATGGCGGTCCCGGCTGTGCCGCGCCGCCGCGCACCGAGCGCCCCCAGCACTCCCCGAGCCTGCCGGACCCCGATATTTAAGGCTCCCCGGATTCACGCCAACAGCAGGAGACCTCAGTCCTCCTCCGACCTGGGTGGGAGCCCAGCAGCCCCCCGCTCCCCGCGCTGCCTCCTCCTGCCGACGCCTGGGCTCAGCAGCGCTGGGTCGGTTACCGCCACCGTCAGCAGCAGAAAAAGCTGCAATTTGCTTTTCCTTCATATTTTTTCTTTTTTTTTTTTTTTTTTTTTCGGTCGTTTTCAAGATGTCGGGGGTTTCCCGGCTGCTCTGCAAGCGAATCGATGACGCCCGGTCCCAGCAAGTTTTTTTCCCGCGACCAGCCTCTGCTTTCCCCTCAGCAGGCTCCCCCCCCCCGGGGATTTTGGGGCTCCTTCTCCCAAGCTGGGCAGAGGCGGGCCACCCCCAGCCCACCACGGGGGGCGGGGTTTCCCGAACCCCGAAGGGCTCGGTGATTTCTATACCTCGGTTTCGGGAAGAGAAAAAGAAGAAGGACAACCGCAGAGATACAGAACCCAGGCAGGACGGCGGGCTCCAGGTCTCCCGACGGGGACATTGTCCAACGCAGGGCAGCGGCGGTGGCATCTGCCATTCCTCAGGTTAGATGCCAGGAACCAATTTCCCCCCCCCCCCACCGCCACTCCCAGCTCCGACTCCCCAAACTCAGCTCAGGGTGACACCCGTTCCTGGAGGAAACCAGGGCACGGTTTGCTCGGAGCGACAAGGTCCTGCGGTGCAGAGCTTGGAGGTAAAACCCCCGGGATGAGACGGTGAAGGAAAGGACCGTCACCGATCCTTAACCGGGGGGGGGGCAAAAAGGCGGTACCCACAGGGGGAAGAGGAATAGGAGCATCCTCGCTGCAGCCCTGCCCGTCTCAGCCCACCACCTCTGCCCGCATCCCACCCGTCGCGGCCGCGCGTGGGGTGTACGCGGCCGCGCGTGGGGTGTACGCGGCTGCACGTCCTCTCACCGTGCAGCACCTCCACCTCCACTTTCATAGAATCACAGAATCATAGAATTGTCTAGGTTGGAAGAGACCCTTGTCAAGGGGAGACCCATCGAGTCCAACCACCTACCCTACTCTACAAAGTTCTCCCCTACGCCATATCTCCCCCAACACCACATCTAAACATCTCTTTTCCCTCCGGCAAAGCGTTGCCTTCTCCGTACGTTAACTCCACCGCCTGCGAAAAACCTGGAACCCCACTGAATCCCTTTTAAATAATTTCCGGACCTCCTGGCCTCGCACTGCAGGAACCGCCGCTACTGAGAGCAACGGCGCACGTCCCTAAGAGAATATATGTACGTTAAGACAGAGTTATTCAAGTCCTTCTTCTTGAAATCCCACCCCTGCCTGTGCAAACCTGTCTCCATTTTCATAGCGGGTCTTCATTTTTTAAACGTCCCGGCCCTTCTTTCCAGCACCAGGGACGCCAGGTTGCCTTTTGGTTTCGCTCTTTTTTAACGACCCCAAATGTTTTAAAAATCCATCATCCGTTTTGCCTGGCCAACCCCGCCTTGGTTTAAAACTTGCTGGAGATGCTCTATATCATTTGAGGTATTAACGAGATTTTGGAATTTCCCTTTAATCAGCAAAATCTTGCCACTCGATGGCCACGGTCCTGCACGGAGCCGGTAATAAATGTACTCAGCTGCCAAAACCTGCCGCCAGCTCCTCGCCAACCCCTCGCCGCTCCGGCACAGCCCCGCATCGCTCCCGTTGCACCCACCCAGCATCACTCGTGGCCGTGGATATGGTTGGGTTGGAGGAGAAAATTTTTTCAAAGCCAGGGGCTGACCCCAACCCCTCTGCGCTGCTGTTGGTGCTGTGCAGGAGCAGGACAACGGCCAAGGGCACGTCCCAGGTTGGTGGGACACATCCCGGGTCAATGGGACACATCCCAGGTCAATGGGACACATTCTGGGTTGGTGGGACACATTCTGGGTTGGTGGGACACATCCCAGGTTGGTGGGATGCATCCCAGGTTGGTGGGATGCATCGTGGGTCACTGGGACACATGCTGGTTTGGTGGGACACATCCATCCTGGGTTGATGGGACACATCCCAGGTTGGTGGGACACATCCCAGGTCAATGGGACACATTCTGGGTTGGTGGGACACATCCATCCCAGGTTGGTGCGACACATCCCGGATTGGTGGGACGCATCCATCGTGGGTTGATGGGACACATCCCAGGTTGGTGGGACACATCCCAGGTCAATGGGACACATGCTGGGTTGGTGGGATAGATCCATCCCAGGTCAATGGGACACATCCCAGGTTGGTGGGACACATCCCAGGTCAATGGGACACATTCTGGGTTGGTGGGATACATCCATCCCAGGTCAATGGGACACATCCCAGGTTGGTGGGACACATCCCAGGTCAATGGGACACATTCTGGGTTGGTGGGACACATCCATCCCAGGTTGATGGGACCCATCCCAGGTTGGTGGGACACATCCTGGGTTGATGAAAGTGTCAGCTCGATGCTGAACCACGGGATTTGTGTAGCTCAGCTCAGCTCCGTAAAGGGAGCCGGGGCAGAGCCGCGCGGGTGCGTGGCTGTGGGGTGAAGGCAGATCAAAGCTGCCTAAAGCCTCCATCCGGACCGGGGGTGCCACGCTCCCTCTGCCCGAGCCTTTCCGAGAAACCTCAGGGAATCAGGCAGCAAGGGGGAAAAACGCCTTTCCCCCCCCGAGCCAAGAAGGTGCCGGGGTTGGGAGGAGACGGGTCCAGCTTCTGCCTCGGCCGGGGAGGCAGCGATTCCCATGGGAAACAGCCCATCCGAAGGCAGCGGCATCCCAAACTGCTTCCCAAGGTCCGGAGCAGCGGGACAGGTTGGGTTTCCAAATCCCCACCGAGCGGCAAAGCCTCAGCCCGTCCAAGCCGGGCTCTGGTGGTTTGGGTTGGGGTTTGGTTTGGGTTTTTTTTTTTTTTTGGTTGGTCAGTTTTGTTGTTTTTTTGTGTTTTTTTTTTAATTTTTCCTCTTATTTTTCCGGTCGGCGTCGCCAGTCGGCCATCACCACCCTACCGCCAGCCCCGATGAAGGCTTCGCGTGAGGAGCCCCGTGCGCCCGCAACTGTTTTCCGGAGGGGATTTCTGGCGGCTCCGCAGGCGGGCGATGCCGCGGGGATGCCGGGGAGGCGAGGTGCCGTGCCCAGGCTGGGATGCTCCCAGGGAAACTGGCACCTGGCAGCCCCCGGGTTTGTCCCCGGGTTTTGGGACTGAAGGAGCTGGGCAGAACCCCCCCGTGGTTGCTCTTGGGGCTGGGGGGTTTGGGGGGGGTTTGGGGGGGGGGGGGGGGGCGGCATCTGCCCTCTCCCGGCGTCGCCGCCTCCCCGACCCTGCGACTGCCTCTGAGCAGAATGAGAAAATATTGGATTTGTTTTCTGGAGGAAATAAATAAATAAAAATAAAAATAATAATAATAATAATAATAATAAAAAAAAAATCCAATATTCTGTCTGCAATCCCAGACTCCGCGCCCGGTTATGGCAGGAAAACGCTGTAAATCTCCCCTTTTCCCCACCAGCTGGGGAAAGAAAGACCGCATTTTTCTTTTAATATTCTTATTTTTTCTCTCTCTCCTGGGTTGAAGCCCCATCGTTTTGCAGGTGGCTCAGCAAATCTCTTTGTTGACCAGAACTTCAACCTGCTCTCCTGCCTCTCCCGATCCCGGGAAGTCGCCTCGCACACCCTTCCCAGCAGCTCCCAGGCAGCGGCAATGAGATTTTAATAGATGTATTTTCAAATTAGTTCTGGGCCTTTCAAGACTTATCAGTTAAATGAGGTTTTTCAAATTGATTCAAAGGTCACTCCGAGAGTTTTCTCTTCTCTGTTATCTCTCCCTTATGGTTTCAGTGGCGATTGACAGGACCGGGGGGGGGGGGAAATTACCACCCCCACGTTGTACGCCCAGAAGAAAAAAAAAAAAAAAAAAAATCAACAAAAACCCACCCAAAATGTGCACCCAAAAAAATGAGGCGGAGGCGAGAAAAGCCCCAGGTCGGGCTCCCGGTGCTGGTTTTGCTTTGGGGTTGGGGGGGGTGGGGGGGGTGGGTGTTCCTACTGGGCAGGGGATGAACAGAGCCCCGGGGTGGGGGGAATTTGGGGGAGCAGGACCCCACGGACACGCGGGGGTTGTACCCGGAGCCGCCGCCCCACAGAGAGGGGAGGTTATTTCCTCCCGGGGGCGGGGGGAAAAAACCCCATTTAATATTTAACCGACGGGAGGTTTATGGGCCCCTTTTGAGGCGCAGATTAGGAGCAAACAGAACAACAGCCGCGGGCGGAGCGAAGGCTGATAAGGGGCGGCGGGACGGTGCGGAACGGGGCGCGGTGAGGTGCGGAGAGGAGAGGAGAGGAGCGGAGCGGCCGCCCCCGCGGAACCGGCGGTGGCTGCTTGCAAGGAGGGCGGCCCCCGCGCCGGCGGAGAGAGTTGCCTGTTATCAACGTGCTAGAAAATAATAATAATAATAATTAAAAAATAAAATAAAAAAAATAAAATAAAATAAAATAACATAAAATAAAATAACAAAATAAAATAAAATAACAAAATAGAATAAAATAAAATAAAATAAAATAAAATAAAATAAAATAAAATAAAATAAAATTTAAGAAAAAAAGAAAGAAAATAAGAAATAAAGAAAAAAAAAGAAATTTAAGGGAAAAAAACCCCACACCTTTATTTTTTCCTTAAATTTCTTTTTTTTATTATTATTTTTAACACCTTTTTTTTTTTCCCCAACGTGTTTCTCTCCTTTCTCGTTTTTTATTTTTTTTTCCTTTGTATTCTCCCGAGTGGAGTGGGCATCTCTCCGTGCCGAGGGGGCGGCGCTGGGCCCCTGCA